>NC_140495.1:90211582-90771582 GCF_964271855.1 Acomys minous | reverse complement strand
GCATGGTGTGCTGTGTGAGAGTGCAGATGGGTAGGGCTCTGCAGTCTGGCAGGCCTGGGGTAGGTTACTAAGTCAGTCACTTAGGAGTGAGTGACCCCAGGAAATCACGTAATTGTCCTCTGCCTCTGTTCTTTGATCTGAAAGATAAGGACAGTAATAAGGGCTGGAGAGATGGCTCAGGGGTTAGGAGCACTGACTGCTCTTAAAGAGGTCCTGAGTTCAATTCCCAGCAACCACATGGTGGTCCATAACCATCTAGAATGAGATCTGGTGCCCTCTTCTGGCCTGCAGGGGTACATGCAAGCAAAACATTGTATACATAATAAATAAATCTTAAAAAAAAAAAAAAGACAGTAATAAAAAGCCCACTCCTAGAGTGGTGGTACGAGGAAGCCATGGTAGTGCAGGCCTTTAATCCCAGCACTCGGGAGGCAGAGGCAGGCAGATCGCTGTGAGTTTGAGGCCAGCCTGGTCTGCAAAGTGAGTCTAGGACAGCCAGGGCTACACAGAGAAACCCTGTCTCGGAAAAAAAAATAGAGTGGGAGTGTGAATGAATTTGGTTTGTGAACATGGCATAGTCACTGCTCCAATGCTGCTGACCATGGCTAGACGTCAGATGGGCACACAGGAAGCAGAATTCCATGTCAACATCTCTTCTCTCACATTAACCTTCCCCAAATTCAATCTAATAAATTTTTGTAACATGAATACACACACACATATATATACCTATATATGTATGTATGTATGTATGTATGTATGTATATATGTATGTATGTAATGAGCCAGTGAGGTGGTACAGTGGGTAAGGCACAGTAGCTCTTTGGACACCAGGCATATACTTGCTACAGACATAGATGCAGGTAGAACACCCATAGGCATAAATAAATAATTAAGCAATTAAACATACTTGCATATTCATGTGATAGAGCAACACACACACACACACACACACACACACACACACACACACACGTCACATACCCCAACAATAACAAAACCAAAAGGTGACTGGTGGCATGCACCCTTAATACCAGAACTCTAAAGGCAGAGGCAGGTGGATCTCTGTGAATCTGAAGCCAGCCTGGTCTACAGAGCGAGTTCCAGGACAGCCAGGTCCCTACATAGTGGGACTTTGTCAAAACAAAACCAAAATCTACCAGGCCAGAACGTGCAGCTGCTACCACAGGCTGTTTCTCTCGTGCTAAAGCAAGCCTCGCAGCTGGGGAAGCACTGTTCTGCAGGACCCAAGCATTCTGCCCTACTGCAGCTTTTTTTTTTTTTTACTTGTTAGTTTGTTGAAAACTTTTTACATTTATTTGGGAGGTGAAGCTCAAAGAGGTCTGAGGACCTCAGTTCTCTCCTTTACCGTGTGGGTCTAGGGAACCAAGCTCAAGTCATCATGTCTGGTGGCAGGAGCCATCTTGCCAGCCCCACCCTCATCCCACTCCCCCCCCCCCTTTTTCTTTTGACAGGCATCAAATCTTCTCATCTCAGTTTCCTGAGTGATGGCCTGGGTCTGGCTTGTTTTTACTGTTGTCATGTTAGTGTGTCAACCTCCCTTTTTATTTATATATTTTTCCGTGTTTTGATACACTTCTTTGTTGTTGAACTGATAGGAAGTTGAGGACATGATTAATTTGTTGTTATAGTTGTTTGAGATAAGGTCTTGCTATGTAGCCCTGGCTGGCCTTGAACTCTGTCTGACTCCTTGAATGCTGGAATTAAAGGTATGTGTCACCATGCCCAGCTTAAACATCTTGCTTGCTTGCTTTTTATCTATCTATCTATCTATCTATCTATCTATCTATCCATCTATCTATCCATCCATTTATCTATTTTAGAGACAGTGTTTCTCTGTGTAGCCCTGGCTGTCCTGGAACTTACTCTGCAGACCAGGCTGGCCTTGAAATTAGAGATCCACCTGCCTCTGCTTCCCTGTGTGCTAGGATTTCAGGCCTGTGCCACCATGTCTAACATCTATTTTTATTTTTATTTTTTTAGCATTAATTTCTTTTTAGCTATCTGTTCCATCTTTTAATCCTTAACATGTCTTTGCCTTTATTGTTTATGTAATATCTTTGAAGCCTGCTCCTTTTGGCATAACTATAGCCATTTTTCTCCCAGGCACTAGCCTCTTTATTTCAACTTGTTGCCGATATAGGGAAAGCTCTCTGGGCAAAGTCAGGTTGACCAAAAACTACATTTATGTTTAGCATACTCCGTGGCCTTGCTACTCCTGGAAATTCCCCCAAATATAGGCCCAGCCAGCCCCGGCTGCTAGCCTCACTTTCAAGGCTAGCTAGAACTATATGTCTAGCTAGCAAAAATAACTTGAGTCGGGGTGACTACCCTGTTCCACTGTCCCCCTCACACACCCCCATGTGGGCTAATTGCAGTTTTTGCCTATATAAGCTGTCTCTAAAGAATGCTGGAGGTCACAGTTCAGCTCCTAAGTCTGAACTGCATCCCTGATTGCGATCAGTCTTGGGCTGTACATCCAATAAACCATCTATATCTGACTGAGACTGATGTCTGAATGCTTTGTGCAGCTTCCTCTGGACCCTAACAATATTAGGTTACTTGTGTGGAATTTTCAAGAAATAAGATGGCTTGAAAACAAAATAGAGGGCTGGAGAGATGGCTCAGCGGTTAAGAGCACTGACTGCTCTTCTAGAGGTCATGAGTTCAATTCCCAGAAACCACATGGTGGCTCACAACCATCTATAAGGTGATCTGAAACCCTCCTCTGGCCTGCAGGTGTGCAGGCAGAGCTCTGTATACATAGTAATAAATACATAAATCTTTAAAAAAAGAAAACAAAATAGAATACTATAAAAGCTCTTGGGGTGTTATCGTTCAGGATTGTTCATTTTCTTTACACAACTTGTGTTGGTTTTGTTTTGTTTTGTTTTTGAGACACAGTCTCAAGTGGCCCAGGATAGCTTGGGACTTGCTACAGAGCTAGGTATGACCTTTTACTTATGATTGTAGGGGTGCCCCACCACTCATCATGATTGTAGGGATGCCCCACCACTCGTGGTTTATATGGGGCTAGAGATCAAACCCAGGGCTTCCATAATGCTAGGAGTGAGACACATGCCCAACCCCTACGCCAGCCTTTTTATCAAGCACTCAAAAGGCTCAGAGTACAAAGTTTAGCCTCAGATCGCACACCAAGTTCAGATTATCTCATCGCAAATCATTTTCAGTTCTACTTATTGACTGATATTATACATAAAACTTTAAAACTATATGTATCTATGGGCTCCGTACAATGTTTTGATTTGCTCAAATTGTTGGTTGGTTGGTTTTTCCAGACACTGTTTCTCCACGTGCCCATGGCTGTCCTGGACTCCCTTTGTAGACCAGGCTGGCCTCAAACTCACAGAAATCCACCTGCCTCTGCCTTCCCAGAGTGCTGGGATTAAAGGCATGTGACGCCATGCTTGGCTTCAAATTTTAAATAAGTTTTAAAAAGACAAGGAGAAACACCACAAAAGTTCATTCAAGCCCAGCACTTAAATTCTCATGGCTTTTTTCTTTGATGAGATCCAGTATTACTGAAGGGTATATTCCAGTAGTAGAGTGCTTGCCTGGCAGGTTCCAGGCCCTGACTTCAACTCACAGTACAAAACAAAAGCAAGCACACAGAGCCCAGCATGGCTCCATCCTGTCCCTGCTACTGTTAGGTCTTTTAGTCTCCATGCTGACCACTGAATGACGGCCAAAATGGTGGCTCACAGCCATCTATAACATGATCTGGTGCCCTATTCTGGCCTGCAGGTATGCATGCAGCCAGAGCTCTGTATACGTAATAATAAATAAATAAATATTAAAAAAACAAAAACAAAAAAAAACATGGGGCGGGGAGGCACATGACAGATCATTTAATTTCAGTGTTTATTGATGTTAGTGTTCTGGAGCTAATCCAAGTTATGAAACAATACCATTTATTATTACCTGCTGAAAACTGTATATTTAAACCATTCACAACTCAAAGACATTATGCAGCTACATAGACTATGTCTCAAATGTATGTATGTATGTATGTATGTATGTATGTATGTATGTATGTGTAAATCAGGAAGTGGTGGCACACGCCTTTAAATCCCAGCACTTGGGAGGCAGAGGCAGGTGGATCTCTGTGAGTTCCAGGCCAGCCTGGTCTATAAAGTGAGTTCCAGGACAGTCAAGACCACACAGAGAAACCATGTCTCAAAACTTAAAAAAAAAAAAAAAAAGATGTATATATATTCATATGTATGTCTATGTATTCAGGTATGTATATATGTGTGTGAGAGACACTGAGATATAGGACAGATATAGTAAGACTCTTGACAAGCAGTTACAGTAGATTCCACAATTGTTTGACAGGAAGTTGTGCTTGCCGGATTGATCCCAAGGAAGGTTCCAGATTTGGAATCTGGAATCTGGTTGCTAATTATTCTCTCCCTAATCTTTCAAGCTCTTGTATTACTAGATAAAGCCTGGTAATTCCTTTACCCTCTACATCTGGTGGAAGGCAAACGCTAGCTGCAGGGTTACTTAACGCACGGACAGTTGCGATGAGGTGAGAGTTGTCTCTTTAGCCCAGACAATCAACTCCTTTATGCTAGCTGCTCTGAGTAGAAGAGTAAGATTTACTTTATTTTATTTTTGAGAAAGTTCTCATTAATAGCCCAGGTTGGCCTAGAGTCTGCTATGTAGCCCAGGCTGGCCTCAGACTCATGAATCTACTGCCTTATCCTTTGGAACACCAGAGCTTCAGGCCTGAGCCCCCACTCCCAGCTGCTGCCAGGTCCTCTGCCTGGGGGTCTCTGTGGGTCTGACTCAGTCTAGGTACAGCCATCCACCCCCTCGTGCTCTTTGTCACATCAGTGGCAAGCCAAAGTGGCAAACACTCCAGATGGGCGTCTCGCTTCTCTTACAGAGGTCATGGGCTCTGCACCCTTCTAGAGTTTCAGGCGTGGCCCTTGGGAAGCGGGTACTCACGTCTTCCAGGAGGCAGACAGCAGCAGGATTGCCACGGAAAGCTGTCGCCGTGAACGCATCTGCTATGAAAATCGGGAGCTTCATTTTTCTCACTGGCTCTGTCTGTGAGGTCCCTGCCTTGCTGGGAGCCTGCTTCACTTCCTGTTGTTGAAGGGGGAAAAAGTTAATGTTTTACTCCATGTACAGCATAGTTAACAGTTCCCAGATAAAAAAAATCAAGCCAGGCATGGTGGAGCACCCCTTTAATACCAGCACTTGGGAGGCAGAGGCAGGGTGAGTTCGAGGCCAGCCTGGTCTACAAAGTGAGTCCAGGACAGCCAAGGCTACACAGAGAGACGCTGTCCCAAAAACAAAAACAAAAACAAAAACAAAACCAAAAATCAAACAATTATTGCAACACAATTGTACCTAAAGATGGGTGAGCCCCTACATTTCAAAGCCTCCACATTTAATTTGTTTTAAAATATTAGTTAAATGAATCACCTTTTCCTTTGGCTGTTCACCCCTCACACAGAACTCTGCCACATAATCACCATCTTTCCTGGAGCAGCCGGAACTAGCTGTGGTGATATCTTTAATGAAATTCATGCCGTGTCTGAGAGGCGCACATCTTGCAGTCTTCAACAAGAAGACAAGGTCTTCTGTCAAGGTCAAGCATGGAAGCTCTCACCTGTGACTCCTTATGTAGGAGGTTAAGGTGGGAGGATTGAGAGCAAAGCCAGAGCAGCTCTGAGTTCCAGGCCAACCTTGTACACAGGGTGAGTTCCAGGACAGTCAGGCCTACACGAGAAGGGCTCTTTCAAAAAACAAATGCATATGTGATATATAATATCTGTACTATATATTATGTATAATATCACATGTGTATATTATAGTGTATATATACATATATAATATATATTTATATGTGTACATACATACAAATATATATTCTGAAAGGATGTATGTATTGTGAATGTGGGTGTGTTATGGGTACATGTGTGTTGAAAGTTAAAACCAGGGACTCAATCATGCTAAGCACAGGTTTACAACTCCCAAAGTTCCCAATTTTTTAAATTTAGTTTTGGTTTTTCAGGACAGGGTTTCTCTGTATAGCCCTGGCTGACCTGGACTCACTTTGTAGACCAGGCTGGCCTCGAACTCACAGCGATCCTGCCTCTGCCTCCCAAACAAACAAACAAACAAAAAGGATTAGGTCTCAAAGGGTCTAATAACTGTGTCCTTCATCTATTCAACAAGATGTCCCCAGCCCTCCGCGGCATCCCCTTCTTCACCTTCTTTTTTTCTTTTCGAGACAAAGTCTCTACACCTTCATTTCCTCAAAGAATTTGGGTTTTGTTTTGGCTTCCGGGATGCAGAGGACCCCTGCCAGTCAGGACAATTTCATTCCCTTTGCCACATCCTCCGTCCTCAAGATTTCCTACAGCTAGGTGGCGACAAGTCTCAATGAGGGAAAGATGGCTGAGAGATGCCGGGAGAAATGGTTGGCTCTCTGAACAATAGGACAGAGCTAGGAGAACAGGCTGCCCGTCCTTTCCCCCTTTCCCCGAGCTCAACATAGTTTTAACACTAGAAATACAACCGCCTGGGGCCTTTGGATCATGACAAGCAAGGAGACAGCAAGCTGAGGACCAGATATAGGGGAAAGCACATGCTCTGTGATGCTGAAGTTAACCTGCTAGATGCCTCTTGAGTGTTCCTACCTCTAAACTTCTTGCATAACGTGTAGTGAAAGTCCCAAAGTTTCAAGACATTGTTAGTACAGTAACAGCCAGAATAATGACTCCCCAAAGGTGTCCCCATTGTAACTCCTAAAAACCCATAAGTAGGTTTTGTTATTAGAAAGAGGTAATTAGCTTCAATCAACTGTCAAATCCAAGATAAGGAAATATATACATCTATAACATTATATATCATATATTTCTCCATAAATTATAATATATGTGTGATATATATAATATTATATATCTAAATATATCCATAGATATATTGATATCTTTGACCCATCAAAAACTGGTGGTCCTTTCTGCTCCTGCATAAAGAAACCACAGTTGACTATGCCAGATTTTTTTTTTTTTTTTTTTTTTTTTTTTTGGTTTTTCGAGATAGGGTTTCTCTGTGTAGCCTTGGCTGTCCTGGACTCACTTTGTAGACCAGGTTGGCCCCAAACTCACAGCAATCCACCTGCCTCTGCCTCCCAAGTGCTGGGATTAAAGGTGTGTGCCACCACACCCGGCCAGGTATTTATATTTTGATTTTTGGAGTTTATATATAATCTTGCACAGTTAGGAGCACCAAATCTTTTTATAGAACACTGTAGAATCTTGCTCTTTTGAAATTAATGCCTGTAATTCTAGTACTTGAGAAGCAGAAAGCAGGAGGATCAAGAGTTAAAGGTACCAGGACATGGTAGCACATGCCTTTAATCCCAGCCTTTGGAAGGCAGAGGCAAGCTGATCTTTGTGAGTTCAAGGCCAGCCTAGGTATTCAGAGTGAGTTCTAGGACAACCAAGGCTATAATCATGCAAAAAAACAAGATTGCCGGGTGGTGGTGGTGCACACCATTAATCCCAGCACTCAGGAGGCAGAGGTAGATGGATTGCTGTGAGTTCAAGGCCAGCCTGGTCTACGATATGAGTCCAGGACAGCCAAGGCTAAACAGAGAAACCCTGTCTCGAAAAACCAACAGAGAAACCCTGTCTCGAAAAACCAAAAGCCAAAAGAAAAAAAAAAAGAAAAGAAAAGAAAAAAAGAAAAAAGAAACAAAAAGAAAGAGCCAAGCTGCACTTAGGAACTCGTGTGTGTAATCCAGCATTTAAGAGACAAAGGAGGGGCTGGAGAGATGGCTCAGAGGTTAAGAGCACTGGCTGCTCTTCCAGACGTCCTGAGTTCAATTCCCAGCAACCACATGGTGGCTCACAACCATCTATAATGAGATCTAGTGTCCTCTTCTGGTATGCAGGTGTACATGTAGACAGAACACTGTATACATAACAAATAAATCTTAAACAAACAAACAAACAAACAAAAAAGAGACAAAGGAGACTCACCATATGTTCGAGGCCAATCTGATCTACATAATGAATTCCAGGGTGGCCTAAACTACAGAGTGATACCCTCTTTCAAAAACAAGTAACACAGCCGGGCATGGTGGCGCACGCCTTTAATCCCAGCACTCGGGAGGCAGAGGCGGGCGGATTGCTGCGAGTTCGAGGCTAGCCTGGTCTACAAAGTGAGTCCAGGACAGCCAAGGCTAACACAGAGAGACCCTGTCTCAAAAAAAAAAAAAACAAAACAAAACAAAACAAAACAAAAAAAAACAAGTAACACTGAGAAAGAAGGGAGGGAGGGGGAAGGAAGAGGAGACCTCCATCATTCGGGAACAACCAGAGAGATTCCGATAGGCATGGGATATGTTCACAATGATTGTAGCTTGGCTTCTCTGCTGTTCTCCTGGCAGTAGCAAGGCTTTTTCTATTAACCTGATTTGGTTCACATCGTAAAAACAGCTTTTCTCCAGAATTGCTTGTCAAAAACAGCCAACCAACTATTTAATAACATTTGTCTGCTTGAGTTGTAGGCACATTTCTGAGGCAAACAATGGACTTTAACCAAATGTAAGAAATAGCAGGAGCACAAGAGATTGTGAGGTGTTTATTTTTAAGGGTTATTTTAATGTGTGTGCACGTGGGCACCCATGAAAGGCAAAAAGAGGACATTGGATCCCATGGAGCTGGAGTCACAGGAGTTTGGAGCTGCCTGCTGTGGGTGCTGGGAACTGAGCCCAAGTGCTAGTGGTCATAGTGGCACACATTTTTGATTCCAGCACTGAGGAGGCAGAGGCAGGTGAATCTCTGAGGTGGAGGACAGCCTGGTCTACATGGAAAGTTCTAGGACAACCAGGGCAATGAATGGAGACCCAGTCACAAAACAATAACAAAATAAACAGCGCAACAGCAAAACACAACAAAACAAACAAAACTAAAACAGCAAGTGCTCTTAACTGCTCAGCCATCTCTCCAGCCCTAAAAGAGAGTTTGAAAGCTCTGACTAATATGTCATGGGCTGGGAATATAGCTCAGCAAGGAATTGCTAAGCAGAACACAGAATTATAGTGGTGCACACCTTTAACCCCAGCTCCTTGACACTGTGGACCAGAAATTTCCGGAAGCCACTAGGCAGCATGTGCTTGGTTTTCTTGTTGCTCCTGTAACCAATGTTGGGTATCAGGATCCAGCCCTTGAATCTTCTCATCCTGTTGTCGATGCCTCTGGGTTTCCACCAGTTTCATGTAATTTTTTAAAAAATATTTTATTTAACTTTAATCTATGTACATTGGTGTGAGGGTGTCAGATTTTGGAGTTACAGACAGTTGTGAGCTGCCATGTGGGTGCTGGGAATTGAACCCGGGTCCTTCGGAAGAACAGGCAGTGCTCTTAACCACTGAGCTGCCTCTCTAGCCCCAGTTTCATGTAATTTTGACACATCAGTCTGACTGGTGCCTGATGAACTTCTTGGTCCTCTTTTTGACAATCTTGGGCTTCACCAGAGGCTGGAGGGCAGCCATGATGCTGCAAAACAGATGGCAGGCACCCCGTAGGTAGCACGGAGGAAGAAGCTCCTTTTTTCTTTTTTTCAAGTCAGTGTTTCTCTGGGCAGCCCTGGCTGTCCTGGAACCCACTCTGTAGACTAGGCTAGCCTTGAACTCAGAGATCTGCCTACTTCTGGCTCCTGAGTGCTGGGATTAGAGGTGTGTGCCACCACACCTGGTTTGAAAGTTTCCATTTCTATCTTTTATCCCAACTGTCCATTTAAGAGATTGAGAAACTGAGGTCCAGCGAAGTTACATAACTGGCAGCTGATAGGCACGTATGAATGGGTTACTAGACTATAACCCAGGCCTCCCATTTCCTGATTATGAAGGTTATTAAAGTTTGCCAATGGTTTATTGAAGTAAACAAAAAAGCATTACATTATGTCCAATTATTCTTCAATTCCTTGGTATAAAATATAAACTGTGGGCTGGGAAGATGATGGCTTATTGGGTCAGAGGCTTGCTCACAAGGCTGAGGATTTGAATTGGGATTTCTAGCACCCATGCAAAAAACCAGGCAAGGCTGCATGCATGTGTGTACTTGTTTCTCTTATGAATATGTGCATACACAGAAACATGCATATAATAATTTGCTGGGCTGTGATAAAATGAATTAAAGAGTCCCTGCCACCAAGTGTGACCATCGTAACTAATTTTACATGATAAACATAGGCACTTATACAGTGAAACCTGTACTTGTGTCTACACTAAAGGCTTAAAAGCAGGGCTGGGGAGATGGCTCAGCAGTGAAGAGGGCTCACCGCCCTTGCAGAGGACCAGGGTTTGGTTCCCAGCATCCTATCAGGTGACTCACAGCTGCCTGTAACTCTAGTCCTAGGGGATCCAATGGCCCCTGGCCTTTGAGGGCTCCTGTGAGTACAGAATTCATGCAGGTACCCACACATATACACAAACCTAAAACTAGGAGAAGATGAAGATGAAGATAGAAGAAAAGAAGAGGAGGAAGAGGAGGAGGAGGAGGAGGAGGAGGAGGAGGAGGAGGAGGAGGAAGAAGAAGAAGAAGAAGAAGAAGAAGAAGAAGAAGAAGAAGAAGAAGAAGAAGGAGAAAAGCTTAAAAGTTAGGTGTGGTGATACACACTTGCCTGTTGAAAGGACCCTGCTGTTTGAGGTTGCAGTGTCCCCCAGTCCGTATAGCCATTCTGAGCTTGGCATTAGGTGTAGGACTCTCCCCAGCAGGGCCTCTGGCTCTCTGCCTGACTCCATGTGGAGAGTGTCTTTAGACATAGATGCCCCTAACCACATTTGAGATAAGGTCCTTGACACAGCTCCTGCTAGCTCTCCCCTCCATGTCTATAGGATAACTAGGTACTGTGCTTCCATTCAGATGATAGGAATGTGCTGCCAAATACAAAACAAGCATCCTTAAAGTACCTGGTTTCAACCAGTTAGGTACACCTGTCCTGGGAGGCCCCTAATCACTCCCCGAGGGCTATATAGCCTTTGTTCTCCCTGAGTAAAGTTGAACTAGCTCCTGAAGTAGTTCCTGGAGTGTTTGGTCTCCATTGTGTCTTCTGCTCCCCTTGTCTCGGTGGTAGCAAAGAGCCCCCCAGGGAAGAGGAGAACCACACCTGTCAGTAGCATATGTGGACCAAAACAGAAGGATGGAGTATCCCAGAGTACCCTGGGGAGTTATGTAACAAGTCTCAAAAAAAAAGCTGCACATGTACAAAACTTCATGCTGAATTTTCTACATTGTCACCCACTTAGACATTCCGAAAGCCACTGTGGTGACTCACCTTTCCTGGTTCCTCTCTTTGGCTCCCACAGTGATCACTGGAGCAGTTCAACACTTGGAACTATTTCCAAAAATTAGAGAAAGAGGGGGCTGAAGATACAAGCTCATCTGGTAGAGTGGGTGCCTTGCAAGCATGGAGACCTGATCTGATCCCATGTGTAGAAGCCAGACATGGAGGCTGAGGCAAGAGAATGTCTTGGTGCTTGCTGGCTACCCAGGCTAGCCTAGGCCACCCCTAGGCCAGTGAGAGACTCTGCGTCACTCAGAAGTGTATGGGGACAGGTGAGATGACTCAGCAGGAAAAGGCACCTGCTGCCAAGCCTAAGGAGATGCCAAGATGAATGCCCGGAGTTGATTCCTCATTCCCCTGTTGTCTTAAAGAATGAACATCCCCATCATTCAATTTCACCAAGGAAGACTCAGGAGCAGATGCTGGGGTAAAAGCTCGCCAGCTTGGAGAGGCAGAGAAAGCACCCAGCTGACCTTCCTCCTTCCCCCCAGAAGGAAAAGGCCAAAAGCTCAAAGCCAAAACCCCCTTTCTTCTTCTCCACTCTGTCTTAAATATCCTTCTCTCAATGTCCCTCCTTTCTGCTTAATCCCTGTCAGTGGTTACTTGTTCTGTCTCTTATTTATTTGTTTGTTTATTTATTATGTATACAGTACTCTGCCTGCATGTATGCCTGTAGGCCAGAAAAGGGCACCAGATCTCATTATAGATGGTTGTAAGCCACCATGTGGCTGCTAGAATTGAACTCGGGACCTTTGGAAGAACAGTCAGTGTTCTTAACCTCTGAGCCATCTCTCCAGGCCCTTTTTTTTTTTTTTTTTTTCGTTTTTTTGAGACGGATTGTTCTGCCTCTTGACCTAGGGTTAACTTTAATTCTGTACAGAAAACTTTTGATTAATGGTGTGTGCTAGGGCTGAGCCACTCCACAACTAGAAACAGATTTTTACAGTTCACAATCTTGGGGTTCACAATGGGATAAAATATCCTGCAACATTCCTCACCATGGTAGACAGAAAGAATAAAGAGAACTGACCCTTGAAAGTTGTCCTCTGACCCTTACACCTGCAACACACACACACACACACACACACACACACACACACACACACAGATGCTTGTGCTCTGGCCTCCTCCAACACTCAAGCACAGGCACTCTTAGATACAGACGATGAATGGGTTAGGTGTTTCCTGCCATTAGGTTCTGTATGTTTACTTTGTATCCTACTAGATGGGTAACATAGTTGCCAGTGAAGTAATTTAAACAACTGTCTATAAAATGACATCTTTGCCAGAAAACCCCTTCACGAGAAACAATGGTGGTCATCTGAAGAAGGTGCTCGCTTTCCTAAAGAATATTTAGGTCATAAAGCAAAGAAGGAGCGCTTCACAAAGCAGTGTCAGAGTAGCTGTTCCAGGGCCCTTAGGCACTGATTAGACACACCCCCAATATGTTTCTGAGGGTTCTTTTGTTCTTGGTTTGTGTTCATGCAGGCGCTGATTATGATACTCCCATGCTAGTGATGCGCCGCAGTACCTTAGGGATATGTGAACACTGACTGCAAAGCAGCTTTTGGCTAGTGTGCGCTGTCTTCCATTTCCACGCAGGCCCTGCACGGAATTTTCCTCTCCTGCCTTCTGATGGGGCAAGGCACGGCCACGGGGTGCCTCCAACTGCCTTCCTCTACGAGGGTTAGCTACTTCCGTTTCCTCCTGCTGCTTCATCTTTTCTCTCATTATAAACTGTAACAAAATTCCCTTCAGGGCCCTCTGCTCTCTATGCTAACAGGAGAGCCCAGGAGAGAGAGGAGAAAAGAAAGAAAGAAAGAAAGAAAGAAAGAAAGAAAGAAAGAAAGAAAGAAAGAAAGAAAGAAAGAAAAGGGAGATCAAGAAAACAGCTGGGAGCCCTGAGTTGTAACCGTCTCCATGGAAACAGCTCCTTAGAGAGCAATCTGGCCTGAGCAGCAGGGTCCAATCACAGCAAGCCTTACAACAGGGTTAAACTGTCTGGGGAAGAAACAGATTTTTTTGTTTTTAATTTTGTAGAGAAAATTAGTAAACTAAGAAGCTAATGCAAATTATCTTTACCACACACAATGCATAAACTAAAAAATTCCTACTTGCTGTAGTAAAAAGGCACAAGGAATATATGTACTAATTCCAAGACCTTCTAAATCTTCATAATGGTAAGGAGCACTCATCATAAAGAAAGTATAGAAAACAAAAAACAAACAAACAAAATACCACCTCCAAAAGTAACCTCACCATTGGGTGGTGGAAAGTCCTATGTTAGAATCATCAGAATGATTTAAAGATTGTCGCCCATAACTACACAAAGTGTGTACAAAGAATGCCAAAATCATTCAGGCAGTAAGTGGACTGAATTCCAGGCGATTAGTGAAAGGGATTACAGAATTCCACCCACCAAATCGGGTTGAAAGACTGAAAGGATAAAGAAGCCATGTAATTTAAACCCATAGAAGGGAAGGCCTGGGGAGAATTCATCCTAAGGGAGAACATGGTTTGGGCCCTAAATTCAATCCGCAGCTATTAAAAGAAAGGGGCAGACTTTAGGGCATTAAAGTAAGACTAGCCTAACCAAGCTTCAGCAGGCTCCTGCCAGTAAACTACTAATTTGTAACCACAAGAAAGGGTTTAGTGTTACCTAGTGTCACTCAGCTTTATATATTCGGCAGTAATTTGCACTCTTGTGGGAGTAGGAACCGCATCTGTGAAATGAATACCGCTTTTTAGGGCTGTAGAGACACAGATGGCATCGAGGTAGGTCAAGAGTGCAAGGATCTCCTTGGCTACCCAAGAACAAAGACAGTGAATGGCTTACCATGCCGTTCCGGTGAGTTCTTAGTAAACCTGAGCTTCTGCAGCTTCCGGAACATCTTTTGATTTTCCTGTCTGTAATTATAATCACACTCTCCCCGTCCCGTCCCGCCCCCGCCCCCGCCCCATTTCTCTGAAGGATATTTTGGGTTAAATTTGGTAGAGCAGGAAAGACATTTAAGTAGGTTTGAAGATGAATTCAAGCTGTGAAACACGTTTCCATACCAGGCCTCTTGGCTCCAGTCTAAACACACACACACACACACACACACACACACACACACACACACACACACGCACACACACAATCTCATAGTAAATACAATCCACCCTTCCACACTGCTCATGTTCCCCACCCCGTCCCATTCCACTCCTAATGGACTTCCCAGTGTATGCAGCACAAACAAATCTTTGAACTGCACACTGAAGGGTGATTACAGCCTAGCTTCACCCACGGTCTTTGCTTGTTTGTTTGTTTTCGAGACAGGTTTCTCTCTGTAGCCTTGGCTGTCCTGGACTCGCTTTGTAGACCAGGCTGGCCTCCTCCCCAGCGCTGGGATTAAAAGCATGTGCCACCACTGCTCGGCTAGCTTCACCCACAGTCTTTTTTTGTTTTGTTTTCTGAGACAGGGTTTCTCTGTGTAGCCTTGGCTGTCCTGAACTCACTTTGTAGACCAGGCTGGCCTCAAACTCACAGTGATTCCCCCCTGCCTCTGCCTCCCGACTGCTGGGGATTAAGGCATGCATCACCTCCGCTGGGTTTTTCACCCACAGTCTGAATCCGTCCTGCCTAGCCTGTGGCTAAACCTACCCTCTCTTTGCCCTCAGACTGTCCGATCCCATCTCAACTTGCTTTGCTCTCCTGTTACACTTTACACCAGGGTTGCCCAATCCCACTTCTCCGCACACTTTCCATGTGCCATTTGTGTAACAACGGAAGAGAAAGGGCTATCAGTGTCATGAGGAATCTTGGCAGCACGTTGGAACCTCAAAACGCCTTAGGTGTCTCCTGTAAGCACAATTTTCAGGAATACCAAACTCTATTTACAAGTCTACTGCCACGAGCCGTTGATCTGTCACTGGGTTTAACGACAAGAAAAATGAAACATGGCAGGTAGGAAACCAATCAAGAGGTCGAGGATGGCTACACCTGAGAGCAAAGGGGAGACTCCAGGCTAGGACGGGAATCCAGCCTTTGTATCTTCGCAGGTGAAACATTCGGGTTTTTTTACTGGATTGCATAATGCGAACATGGTGGATAGGAAAAGCATTTCCCTGGCTTGGGGCGGGAGAAAAGAGGGGGCAGAACCACGTGGCTGTTTCCAAGCTGGGCAAGGGCGGAGCCATTATGGGATTTATCCCCAGTGGAACAGAAAAGAGCCTTAGCAAACCGCGTCACCACGGTTCCTCAGAACCCACTCACGCCCTCCCGTGGGAGGAACAAACGTGAACTCGCGGGTGCTGAGTAAGCCAGAGAGACACGGAGTCCGCCACCGCACCCTCGCACAGCACAGCACTCGGTGACAACCGTAGCGGCAACCAGGCAGGCGCCAAGCGCTCTGCTACAACCAATTCTCGCCGCCCCCCCACCGCCCCGCCGGGTGCCACTCAAGTCTCGCGAGAGCAGCGCGGCGGGCCTGGCCGCCCCGCCCCGCCCCCTCCTCCTCGCTCGCCCCCTCCCCTCCCCCCTTGCCAGTCTCTGTGCTGCGCAGCTCCCCGAGCGGTTGCGGCCGCTGGAGACGGTTAGGACAGAGACCGTTGTGGAGGTCGCTCCCCGCGGCCAGGCCGGTGGTCCCCGCCCGCGAGCGTCGGAGTCGGCGTTGCTAGCGCCCCACGGGGTATCTGAAGTGGAAGGGGGTAGGTTGGGCCGGCCGTGCCGAGAGCGGAGTTCGGGAGAAGGACGGAGGAGCTCCGTGAGGGAGCGGGTGAGGGGGTGTGTGGAGTCGGCTGGCCTCCGGGAGGAGGGCCGACGCCGCGCGCTCCAGCCGCTCGCTCCCCCGCTCTCCCCGCCGCTCGGCTGCCGCCATCTTGCGGGGGGCCCGGTGGCGGCCGCCGGGGTGCCTTCCCGCCTTTCCCCGCTCGGGCTGCTTTGTCGCCTCCGGCTTTGCGGGAAAGTGTTGGGAAAGCTGGGGCTTGAGGGGGCGGTAGGGAGGGAGAGGAGAGCCGAGCTCTCTGGTAGGGGTGAGGGAGGGGGAGGTTCGCGAGCAGGGAAAGCGGGGCGGCGGGACGCGCTCCCGGTGGAAATGGCGCCCCGTTGGGGCCCTGCCTCCCATCGCGGCCACCGCCGTCCTCTGTGGTCTCGGAGGGACTACTACCTGGGCTGGCGGGGCTGCGCGCCACTCTGACGCAGATTCCCTGGACGAGACAGGTGGAGCTGCTGGGGGAAAGGAGAAGCCAGCGACGACGGGGGCGCTCCACTGCCAGATGCGGGACAAAGGCGGCCGCGGTCCTCCTTTGTAATTCCGCCGCTGGTCGGCGAAGGCCCGGGACGGCGGCGGGGGGGGGGGGGGGGCGGTCCCCTAGTTCTCTGATCTCTAGGGCAAGCTAGGTAAACGGAAAGTCTCCAGGAGGAGGTAAAGGACGCTTAGCCGACCTTTATACCCCAGATTTGGAACTGTGGAAAGAGTACGTACGCATCTCCAAAGGTTTTTTGTTGTTGTTGTTTTTCTTCCACGCTTAGATGTGTACCAGGACTTTAATTTTGTAAGAGGCGTGAATGGCTTACCTGTTAGGAATAGGACGAAATGGGTATGTTTCAAATAGGTCGAGTCCGGGTGAACGCTGGTACTGCTTTTAGGCAGGGGTGAATAGGTAAGTCAGGTTTTGTGTAGCTAATTATCCAAGTGTTGTGTTTTGTGTCGACTTGTAATTAAAAGGTGGGAGTCAAATATATTTTCATTTAATGGTTAGGCATGCTTAAAATTTAAGTATCGAACTGTGATGTTTGGAACCAAAAAATACGCCTACTAAAGTGGAAGCCTAATCGAGGGCTGGTTGAGGTGGTTTGAGTAAAAAAGGAAAAAGGACACCCTTGGCCTGAAAGTTAGCTTGAGGTAGTTCTCATGAGTAATGGGAATACTGTTAATGTATGGTCCAAGATTTAAAACAAACGCTGGATAAAACAACAGAATTTTGTGAGTTCCTGGGCTACAGAGCAAGTCCCTGTCTCAAGGGGGGAAAAATGACAAGGAAGAGATTACCACATAGAAAAAAGGAGATCCTTAAAGGACTTTGAAATTGCAAAGGTTTCAGACTGTAAGGAGCTAAGTGATATGCCCACTTTTAAAAAATTGGGTTACATTAGAAACATCTTTGTTTTTTGAGACGGGATCTTGATGTTAGCTTGTAACTAGATGTGTATAGAAGGTTGCCCTCTAACTCTCCTGGAGCCCCCTGCCTCCGCCTCCCAAATGTTTTGTTGTGTTTGGAGATAGGGTCTCATTGTAGACCATGCCGGCCTTGATTTGACGATCTTGATGTTTCTGCCTCCCCACTGCTGGGAGTCACCATCAACTTCTGTTTAAAGTGATAGTCCATGGATTTTAGTACATTATAAGTTGTCAGACTGCCACTACAATCCAGTTTTAACACTTCCGTTATTTCAAAAAGATGTACAAAGTGCTGACACTTGGGGGTTTTCTTATAGTGGTTCACTGCTTACTCAGGCTAACCTAGGCTCCGAGGCTTACACCATCCCTGTGCTCTAGCACCCACTGTATTTAGACTACAAGCAAGGGACTGCGCCTGTGCACATAGTGCATTTGTGTGTGGAATTCAGGCTGGTCTCCCTGACTCAAGCTCTGAGAACTGTTGAGCTTCCCAAAGCAGAATAGATTAGTTTATGACACTTGTTACAAACAAAGGTTCGAGTATTCTAAATAGTAAACTTTAGCATACCCTTTGAAAGCTTTATTAAGGTATTAGAACAGATTGTTGTAGAGGTGACCTTCATTCACATAGCATTAAGGTACAACGTCTCTGTCTTGTATATTCCATATTGTTAAGAATTGTTAATTGCTTGACAGTGAGCTATATGCAAACAGATTCTGGCATTGTCATTGCTATTAAAGAATCCCCTGTCTTGATGTGTAAAAATTGTTCCCCATCATCTCTGAATGGTCAATAAAGAGCTGAACAGTCTATAGCAGGCCAGGGCAGACTAGGCCCGACTTGGCAATCCCTGGAGGCGAGGGTTCCAGGCGGAGAAGGGAAAGGAGTCTCCAGGAGGTCAAGACGTGCAGGGTGGGACGAGATGGAAGATAACTAGGGACTTGGCTGGGAAGTAGGCCAGGCTAGCATGGTCGGGTTAGAGTGGGTGAGAATCTGCCCAGCGTAATGATTCTAATAAATGTAACAGGTCTTCACCTCATTTTGGGGGAGCTAAAATGGACACGTAGAAAGCCCTACACTTAAAGCAACAGATTGCCCATTGTGTTTTCGTAGGATTCTAGACTTGAGTTTAAAGGCATATTAGAGCAAGGCTATTTCCTTACTGTCTTCAGACTTGGAATGGAAAGTTACCCTATGAGATTGTGCTCCAAATCTGTTTTTTCCCACTAAAATTTTGTTAATTGAAGTCAAGAGCTGATCCACAAAAATTTTCCTCTGGCCTCCACGGTGTAGTGTTTTTCACAGTTCTTGTTTTCATAAGAACTTTTATCGTTGGTACTGGCAAAACTAGTGTGTTAGGTTTTGACACACAAGAGCTTTTCTCCCTTGCATTTGCTACTGAAATACTAGTCTTTTTCCCCTCATTTATTTTCATTTTGAGTGTTTTGCTTGTGTTTATGTATGTACACACTACATGGCTGTGTGGTGCCTCTGGAAAGCTCAGAGAACTGGTGTTATACAAGGTTGTGAGCCACCATGTGGGTGCTGGGAATAGAACCCACATCCTCTGCAGGAGAAGCCAGTGCTCTTGGTGATGAATCACAGCCTTCACACAGTGGGGAAGGACTAAGATGGTGAGGTGGCCCCTGTAGTCCCATCTGTGGCTCCAGTCTAGGTTCTAGAACCTTCCTGGGGTGAGGCAGGGGGCAGGGTCTCCAGAAGAAAGAAATGCTCTAAGAGTTGGTTTTTAAAAATACCACCTGCACTCTGGGTGCTTGGTTTGTTTTTGGTGGCACTGAGGATTGAACTGAGCCTATATAGCCTTATGCATGCTAGGTAGGCATTCTACCACTGAGCTCTATTCTTGCTCCCTTTTTGTTTCTAAGAAAATGGTGGAACTCTTCACAAAACATTTCTGAACTTTGATTTCAAAGTTGATTTGGTGCTGTCTTTCCAGGATACTTTAGAATAGTATTAAACATAAAAACAAAAACAAGCAAACCTTTAATATTCCTTGTTTCTTTTCAGGACCAAAATGGTTTTCAGATACAGTTAAGATTTGTAGAATGAGCCAGGCATGGTGGTGCATGCCTTTCATCCCAGCACTCGGGAGGCAGAGGGAGGCAGATCTCTGAGTTTGAGGTCAGCCTGGTCTACAAAGCCAGTCCAGACAGCCAGGGGTGTCATACAGAGAAACCCTGTCTTGAAAAACTGAAGAAAAAAAAGAAAAGAAAGATAAGATTTGTACAGTGGAGCAGCGTGGCATGGTGGTGCATGCCTTTAATCTCAACACTCTGGGAGGCAGAGTGAATTTGAGGCCAGCCTACTCTATAAAGCAAGTCTAGGACAGCCAAGGCTACACAGAGAAACCCTGTCTCGTGGGAGGAGGGGCAATGTAGAGTGTCTCACTGGTTTTACAGGAGTGGTTCTCAGACCTGTGGGGGTCCAATGGCCTTTTACAGGGGTTGCCTAAAACACATTCAAAAACATATTTACATTACAATTCATAGCAGTAGTAAAATTAGATATGATTTTACTGAGGAAGTTATTTTATGGTTCGGATCACCACAACATGAAGAAATGTATTAAGGGGTTGCAGCATTGGGAAGGTTGAGAATCACTACTTTTTGTTTGTTTGTTTGTTTTTTTGAGACAGGGTTTCTCTGTGTAGTCTTGACTGTCCTAGACTCACTTTGTAGACCAGGCTGGCCTGGAAGTCACAGCAATCCACCTGCCTGTGCCTCCAAAGTGCTGGGATTAAAGGCGTTGCGCCACCACACCTGGCGAATCACTACTTTACTGGGTCCATAAAGTCTGATGATTGTCACAGGTGAATTTTTACTCTGAAGCAGATCAGAACCGCAGAATATAAATACAGTTCTTGTAAAATATAGCAGTAGGTGCCAATACCTTACTTACTGCTGTTTTTTATTGTTGAATACCAGGCCCAGAAATTTAATGTTTTAAGTAGCTATCAAATGGCAGAATACTGAGCCATTCAAATTCAATGCTTTTTTTGCTTTTTTTTTTTTTTTAATAATAATACTCTCACTATATGGACTATGCTGATTCCTGAATGAACAGTCTGCCTCTGTCTCCCAGATGTTGGGATTAATGGCATGTACCTTTAATGTAGAGCCTCATGCTTTCTTTTAAATCAAGTGTTCCCAAGAATCAGCTATTATGTTGGTTTGGTTGGATTTCCGCCCCTCCCCCCCTTCTTCGTTTCCTTGAGAATAGGGTTTTTCTTTGTAGCTCTGGTTATCCTGGAACTTGCTTTGTATACCAGGCTTGCCTCAACTCAGAGAGCCACCTGTCCCAAGTTCAAGAATGTTGGGATTAAAGGTGTGGGCCACCACTGCTTAGAATGTCAGTTTTTATTTTTATTTTTTAAGAGTTAATAGTACTTTATTTTTTAAATTTTTATTAATTTATTCATATTACATCTCAATGGTTATCCCCTCCCTTGTATCCTACCATACCTCCCTCCCTCCCATTTTCCCCTTACTCCCCTCCCCACATGTCAGTTTTTAAATTAATGCATTATTTGGGGAGAGATGTTTAGAATGCAATCCAAGTGCAGGCAGTTTACTTGTACCACTGAGCTATGCTCATATTCTAGAAGAATTCCCATGAATGCTAACACGTGGATGCACACATTTTTTGAAGACAGGGTTTCTCTGTGTAGCCCTGGCTATCCTGAAACTCACTCGTTCTTCCTTTTTAAGGCAGAATCTGGCCTTTAGCTTTTGGAACTTTTTTGGTTTTTTGAGACAGGGTCTCTCTGTGTAGCCTTGGCTGTCCTTGACTCGCTTTGTAGACAAGTCCGGCCTCGAACTCACAGCAATCCACCTGTCTCTGCCTCCCAAGTGCTGGGATTAAAGGTGTCCACCACCACCAGCTGGCTGCTTTTGGAACTCTTACTTCAATCCCTAGTGCTAGGGTTGTAGTAATGTGCTAGCATATGATTTATTTGTTTGGTTGGTTTTTGGTTTTTCAAGACAGGGTTTCTATCTTTGTGTAACCTTGGCTGTCCTGGACTCACTTTGTAGACCACCAGGCTGGCCTCAAATCCACCTGCATCTGCCTCTGTCTCCTGAGTGCTGGGATGTGCGCCACCACACCCAGCTGCTAGCATATGATTTTAAGAAAATTAGAATTGTTAACTCTCTGTAGATGCTGCCTCTAATAAATGTAATTAGGTCATGTGGAATTAACCATTAGTGGATAGTGTTGATAATACCTTCAAGCCTAAAGGAGTCAAGTGAAAAAAAAATGTTTTGTTGACAGGGAAGGAGGTGGTGAGGGAAACTTTGGACTATTCAGGTGAGTAGGATTCTCAGTTGTTTAGTGAAAGCTGGTAAGTTTCCACGCTGTAGAACTACTGCCTTAGTCTCTAAAATTATTCTGGAATTTTAAAAGGAAAGGGGGATCTAGCTCATTAGAGAAAAAGAAGGCTTCATGCTGTGCTTTTTAAATACCATGTGACTGTGATATATATTTCAGGTAAATTTTGTTTAAACCTGCTTGATTAAAAAAGGCTTCCTCTTAGGAAGCAGGGTGGTTATGCACCTTAATCCCAGCCTTCAGGAGGCAGAAGCAGGGGTATCTCTGAGTTCCAGGGCAGACAGCCAGGGCTACACAGAGAAACCCTGTCTCAAAAAAAAAAAAAAGAGGCAGAGTAGGATGTGGTGTTGGAAGACTTGCCTTTAATCCCAGCACTCTGGTTTGAGAGAATCTGTGATTCAAAACTAGCCTGGTTCTTGGTCACCTTGTCTTAAACCCATCACCACAAAACCAACAGCAAAAACGAGTGTTCCTGTCAAGGCATTCATCATGGTGGGTATGTTTGTGAGCAGTTTCCTTATAGTCCCAGCTAGTCCCCAATTCATAGAATCCTGCCCTGGCTCTCAAGTACTGGAACCTCAGGCATGTACTATCTACCATATTGGACATAGCATTTGGTTTTGAGTAGCCTTTTGTTTTCCTTTGTCGTTGTGGGTTGTTTGTTTGAGAAAGGGGCTTGCGTAGCCCAGGCTACCCTCAAATTGCTGTGTATCAAAGATGACCTTGAGTTCCACCTGGCTATGGTGTTTTTTGTTTCTTATACTCAAACATCAGTGTGAATAGACTATTTATGCCTTTTGCATAATTATTTTAAACATTTTGCAGTTGGGTAAGTGACTCAAGAAATCTTAGTATTCCATAGCTGAGGCAGGACTGAAGTTTAAGGCTAACCTGGGCTATTGAGTAAGAAGACCATTTTTCTGGCTTTTTGTTTGGTTAGGTTTTTGTGTTTTGTTTTTGTTGGTTGGTTTTTGAGACAAAAATTTTTTTTTTGTAGAACAGCCCTGGTTATTCTGGAACCCACTTTGTAGACCAAGCTGCACTCAAACTCACAGAGATCCACCTGCCTCTATGCTTCCCATGTGCAGGGATTAAAGGAAAAGATCCGTATTTTAAAACAAAAACAAGCTAGGTATACAGTGGAAAGAAACACTGTGACACCCTGTCTGCAAGCAAAGAAAAAATTGTGGCTTCTTGGTAACCCAAGACTACACTGAAATCGGAAAAGTAAGAGTTAAGTGTGGAATGAAGAAAAAGTATTATAACAAATCTTACTCTGGTGGTAGAATTCTGCAGGCTTTACTAGACCTTCAGGGTTGTTTTGTAGGCCAGAGGTTGAGTTTCATTACCTTACTGCACCCCAAAGTAGTGTTCATAGAACACTGTGTTGTTGCATGCATTTTGTGCTGACACTTGTCAGAGGTGTTCAAGTCTTGGTAAGAGTGTGTTGTAATTGACTGCTTTATGTGCTTGTTTTATTTTCATAGCATTTAAATCAAGCGGTATTGAAATGGATTGGGTTATGAAACATAATGGTCCAAATGACGCTAGTGATGGGACAGTGCGACTTCGTGGACTGCCATTTGGTTGCAGCAAAGAGGAAATAGTTCAGTTCTTTCAAGGTACCGCTAGTACTAGTCAAAGTTTAGTAGTATTTTAATATGTGGTTTTTTTATGAGAATGTTACTCATTTTTTAATTTATAAATTCCATTTGATTTAAGAATTTTAACTTTGTGATAATCTGGGTTATATAGTAAAATGGGAAATGTGCTCCAGTTAATGTTCAGCAGAGATTGTGTAGACTATGTAAACATTGACTGATGTACAGTATAGTTAACTAAGAATAACTGTGATGAATGACATGGGCTATGGAGTTAGCATTGGGAGCACAGTTACATGATTGTAGTGTTTTCATGTAGTGGGGCTTTTAGAAGTATAATTTTAAGACACTAGTCACTGAAAATATTTAATCCAATGATATTTGAAAAATATTCCACTTGTATTATGGGGTGATGGGAAACTAAGCCTTTTGTTTTGTTTTATTTAGATTTGTTTTAAATATTTGACTCAGACGGGAATGTTTCAGCCTTTAACACTGTTCCCCTTGATGGGGTATTTGTCCTTGGGTTAAAGGGTTGGAAATCGTGCCAAATGGGATAACATTGACGATGGACTACCAGGGGAGAAGCACAGGGGAGGCCTTCGTGCAGTTTGCTTCAAAGGAGATAGCAGAAAATGCTCTGGGGAAACACAAGGAAAGAATAGGGCACAGGTGGGGATGGAGAGTTTGGGATGGTGTTAAATTTTTATTTTTGGGGGTTGTGGGTCACTTGCTTAATTGGGGGGGGTAACCATAACATTTTTCTGGGGTAGTTTTAAAGAATTGATAATTACCTAAATTTAACATGGAAACTACAGATTTGGGTGGGGTATTAATGCTAATAATTTAAATTAAAATTAGATTGTTTCCATTTCTTTGTAGGGTTGTTAAATTTGTTTTTGTATAATCACTTAAAAAATACCTATCTTGTACTAAAGGAAAATATAAAACTAAAAATATATTCCTAATTCAGTGTTTTCAAATGACTCATTTGTTATGTAAAACTTAAATATTTCATTATTTAAGTTTGTAGGTGTAAAAATGTTACCTTATAGTTTATTTAGGCAATTTAAATTGGGCTATGTACCTAGATATAGACAAAGTTACTGCATTTTGCCCCGTATCTAATTTACTCTCTAATACATCTATGCTAAAACTTGTACCTTAAAACATTTTTAAATAGGTATATTGAGATCTTCAGGAGTAGCAGGAGTGAAATCAAAGGATTTTATGATCCACCAAGAAGATTGCTGGGACAGCGACCGGGACCATATGATAGACCAATAGGAGGAGGAAGAGGGGGTTATTATGGAGCTGGGCGCGGAAGTATGTATGACAGAATGCGACGAGGAGGTGATGGATATGATGGTGGTATGTGTATCTAATGAACAGAGGTTCTGTTGTCATTTTCTTGATGTTCCTGACACTTTGTCAAGAAATACAGAAATGGCAGTAATTTCAGTACCTATGAGGTTTTAAAACCTGTTCATGAAAGGTTATGGGATTCCATGACCATCTGGTGGAACTTGATTGATGCACATATTGACACCTAGAAAATGTAGAAATAAAGATAATTGGCATGTTCTCTACTGGGCATAAAGATAAGATTTGGTTTTCATGTTGTGTTTGAATTTATCCTGTGAATGTTTAAAGTGCTAACGACTTTTCTCATATGCAGTAATTTGTAAACAAGAAGCTAAGACTGTTGACCACAAAATGATTTTGTAAACTAGTTTACACAATAAATGGCTCAGA
This sequence comes from Acomys minous, assembly GCF_964271855.1. NCBI lineage: Eukaryota > Metazoa > Chordata > Mammalia > Rodentia > Muridae > Acomys > Acomys minous. Next base: position 90,746,362 of record NC_140495.1, on the reverse strand, counting down.
ATTGAATCTTTTTTTTTTTTTTTTAACGTTTGCACAGGCTATGGAGGTTTTGATGACTATGGTGGCTATAATAATTATGGCTATGGAAATGATGGCTTTGATGACAGGATGAGAGATGGAAGAGGTAAACTAAGAATACTTGTCATGCTGAAGTAAATTTTATTGTTTTCCATTGTAACGTTCCAGTTGTAATTAGGTAACTTTCCAGTCACAATTAGGCAACTTTGAATAAGTTAATGGAAACTTGTGTCAGTGCACTGCTTTGGATACTTACATGGTTGTACTTATGTGAACCCACAATGGTTTATAATCTAGGCATGGGAGGACATGGCTATGGTGGAGCTGGTGATGCGAGTTCAGGTTTCCATGGTGGTCATTTTGTGCACATGAGAGGGCTGCCTTTTCGTGCAACTGAAAATGATATTGCTAATGTGAGTAATTGCTTTTATAGTGGGGTATTTATTTATCATTACTATTATTCTTGACTGAAAGTCCAAACTGGGCTAGGATTTGGATCCTGGCTTCAAGCATGTTAGAATTTAAATTCAGGCGAGGGTTGCCACTTAGTGATAGATTTTGTGTGTGTGTGTGTGTGTGTGTGTGTGCGCGCGCGCGCGCGCCTATTATGTGCTGACCTGCATGAGATTTTTAAGGAGGGAAAAATGCACTAAAAATATACAACGACAACAAATTGAACTCTGTTGTTAAGAGTAGAGAGTCAGGTAGGATTTTGCTTTTGAAACAACCCCAAACTCAAGATATTCATAATGATGATCTATCCCCAGTTTTACAATTTTAATTTAAAGTTTAGTATTACTTTATTTTAAAAGCAGTGAGTGCTTTGCATTTTAAATTATGCAGACTTTTGTGAGCTAAGTCGACCACCTGGAGCAAAGGATGGCTCATCCTACCTCCACAATGCTGCAGCCTTTAGAGACTGTTAGTGGATGGGGGCGGGGGTGGGGGAGATAAGGTACATGGTACTTTAAATAACTGGAATTTAAAGATGAGTAATTTTTATTTAGTTCTTCTCACCACTCAATCCAATACGAGTTCATATTGATATTGGAGCTGATGGCAGAGCAACGGGAGAGGCAGATGTAGAGTTTGTAACACATGAAGATGCGGTAGCTGCCATGTCTAAAGATAAAAACAACATGCGTAAGTGGTATCTTTGGCATGCTTTTGTTTTTATAGGTGTGTGTAGTTTTTATAAAATCTTTGTTAAATGCCTGGGGTAGATCCTAGGGCTTAAAATCATTTGACCTGTTAATAATGTTTAAACTTTAATGACTGTCAAAATAGTTCTATATTTATGGATAAGCCTACTTTTAAATACTAGCTAATTGACCTTTAATACATTTGATCCAACATTCTTTTCTCTACTGCTCTTTTTAAAGAACATCGATATATTGAGCTCTTCTTGAATTCTACCCCTGGAGGTGGCTCTGGAATGGGAGGTTCTGGAATGGGAGGCTATGGCAGAGATGGCATGGGTATGTATTGCTTTGTACTCGAGATGGGTAGCATTATTATGTATACAGTGCTCTGCTTGCATGTACACCTACAGACCAGAAGAGGGCATCAGATCACATTTAGATGGCTGTGAGCCACCATGTGGCTGCTGGAAAGTGAACTCAGGGCCTCTGGAAGAGCTGACAGTGCCCTTAACCTCTGAGCCATCTTTCCAGCCTCAGTTTATCAACTTTGTAGAATAAGCAGTGTTGGCTACTTTGGCAACCTTCTGTTACTTCTCTTTTTATGTGCAGATAATCAAGGGGGTTATGGATCTCCCATTGGGAGAATGGGAATGGGGAACAACTACAGTGGAGGATATGGCACTCCTGATGGCTTGGGAGGTTATGGTAAGTAATTCTATTTTTGTATTAAAACATGGATATTTATAATGTGCATGGATATGTCCTGATGGATGGTTCTTAATGTCTTCTTAAGGTCGTGGTGGTGGCGGCAGTGGAGGTTACTATGGGCAAGGTGGAATGAGTGGCGGTGGATGGCGTGGGATGTACTGAAAACACTACCACAACGTGCAAGTCCTAACAGACATCTGGTCTACTAGACTTTCTTACGGATTTAATTTCTTTTGTATTTCAAGAACTTTATAATGACTGAAGGAATGTGTTTTCAAGATATTATTTGGTAAAGCAACAGATTGTGATGAGAAAATCTGTTTTCTGTAGGTTTTATTTGTTGCATACTTAAAATAAATTTTTATATTCAAACCACTGATGTTGCTACTTTTTATATATAGGTCCTCTTAACGATGTGCTGCCTTCATAAAATTTGGGATGGTGTATTAATGTTAGCTCTACAAAAAGTAGCATAGTGCAATGTTAGAGGGTAAGATTGCAAGTCTTAATAAGCAGGCATCTGGCATAGAGCTTGAGTAGTTAGCATTCTCTCCTAGACACACTGTAAATAAAAAGCCTAAAGATGCGTTCAGGTGGCTTCAGGAATATAAGCTAAGCTAATTCTGTATTCTCTCTTTTTAATCTCAACAAACATAGCTCTGAGTAATTTAAGAGGTATCTGGATTCTAAATATTCACAATTGTGTTATGAATTATTAACTGGGGGATGGCGGGGGAGTATTAGTTGAAATTATAGCCCTAGATTTAAAAATCCTCATAGCACTTGACCAGGATACCAAAAATGTTCCCCAAATTAGTTTGTTGGAATAGCTTGACATTCTCGATGATGACAAAAGAACTCAGTGCAAATACACAGGTATTTACTATGATGGCTGTATTCTTGTGTTTTTGATTTCTCACCTAAGAAAGTAGGGTTTTTACTTGTGTAATTTACTACATTTAGGAAAAATATAAAACTGCTGCAGCTGGATTTTGTATCTGATACTGGCTTTGAGTAGTTAAGTGCTCTGTGTAGCAAGGAAAAGGTGCTTTCTAATTATTATCACTTTGATCAATATGGCTTTTCCCCAAATTGGCTAATGGATCAAATGAACCTGTCAATGTGAATTCAGTTATTGAACTTGCTACTTGTTTTTGCTAAAAATGTTATTCATGTAATAAATGTCAACATGGGACATAAAAGAATGTTGTCTGTCCTAGAATGCTTTGTGTCGGTTACTGGCTATTGGTAGAAAGCGTGGTGGTACATGCCTTTAATCCCATCGCTTGGGTGCCAAATTGAGATTTTTGATCAAGTGAGAGCAAAGGAGTGATTTCCCCTGGGCTAAGAAAAGGGAGTGCCCATAGGCCTGAAAGAGTGAGTTTCTGTCTTCTAGTTTGGGACTGAGGGTTTCACATACTGCCTACACATTAATGCACACCTGGCGCAGAAGTCAAAAGTACTTAAGGGTTACCTTAAAATCTCAAGGCAGGTGGCTAGAGAGATGACTCAGTAATGCTCATTCTGAGGGACCTGAGTTTCCCAGCACCCACATCAGGTGGATCACAATCCTGCTGTAACTCCAGCTCCAGTGAGTCAATACCTTTTTCGGGCCTCCTTGGCCACCTGTACACACATGGCATACACTCACAAAGAGATAAAAACAACTCTTTAAAGAAATAAAAATAAATTTTCAAATCTTTGTTTTTTATAAAATGCATATTTATTTTTAAAATATTACAGATTTAGAATTACAATTGCAATTCCTTGGCACCAGGATCTCATCTTTGTGGTAGTACTGGCTATGTAAGGGAATGACAGAAGTTTTTGCAGAGTAAAAGTTGTTAATGTTTTATAATGAGTAGGTTATCCTAAGTTTAGGTTTTGTTTTGTTTTTTGGTGGTAGTGCTGTGAATTGAGTAAGCAAGCATTCTACCACTGAGCTATAACCTCATCCCACCACAGTGGGGATCAATTCAAGTTAATGCCTGCCTACGAAAAGGCCCATGTTAATGGCACAAGTTTTGGATGGAGATAGAAAGCACATAATAAAGTATTTAAAATTTTTCATTTATGCTCCAGTCCAAAATGGTTCAAGAAGCCAGGCACAGTGGTGCATGCCTGCAATCCCATCACTCCGGGAGGCAGAGTGATCTCTGTGTTTGAGCCCAGCAACCCTGTCTCAAGAAACAAAACAAAAAACTACAATGGGTCAAGAATTTAATCCTTATTTTTCTAATTTCTATGTGAGGTTTTATATATGCATAGGCTGATCGCTCTGGATGGACCGGCCTTGGCCTTGAAATTTATAGTAGTCCTCCTCCTTGCGGTACCATCTTAATTCTGTCTCAAGACCCTTTCTCAACAAATGACATCTAGGGGTAGGGGAGTAGCTCAGTTGGTAGGGTAAAGTACAAGCCAATGTGCACAAAGCTAGAGGTTCCACCCCCAGCACCACATAAAAACACACAGGCTGGGTGTGCGGTGGCACGCCTTTTAACCCCAGCACTTGGGTGGCAGACACAAGCGGATCTCTTGTGATGCCAGTTAGGGCTACACAAAGAAATCCTGTCTCAAAAACAAATACCACACAGCTGTAATCTCAGCACCAGGAAGTGTGGAAGTCAGAATCAGCTTAAAGTCATCCCTTGTGTCACACCAGGCCAACTTGGGTTTTTCCTGTTTACAAAAGAAGGAACATGTAAAAATCTGTCAGAGAACTTTACCTCAGAAGCTGCTAAATACTGGTGGGAGTTTGGCTGAAAAGATGCTGGAGAAAGGGGGATCAGAAAAGCGTCAATTCCAGTGTCCTTTGGAATGTAAAGGCTTATAGATTTACAAACTACAAGACTGGAAATTTAAGTTAACTTAGGTTTCTCTTTTTTCTTTTATCAAGACAGGATTTCTCAGTGTGTATCCCTGGCTATCCTGGAGTTGCTTTGTAGACTAGGCTGGCCTCAAATTTACAGAGACTTAACGTGCCTCTGCCTCCCTGAATACTGGGATTAAAGGCATGTGCCACCACACCTGGCTGTAACTTAGGTTTCTTATTTTTTCAAGCAGAGGAAAGAAAAAAGCACTAAGACTGTAGCATAAAGGTACTTGATACATAGGATGAAAATCCACTGTGGATAGGCGTAAACCACAATGTAATGCCCTCTAGGAGTTGTTTCTAAGAGAACTGGGCAGGCTGAGATGATGACTTACTTTTGTCATATATCAAAAGCAATACTCTTATTTTTAATGCTTAGAATCTTTAAAAGCCTGTGGTCTCCCTTTATCCCCCTTCCTCCCAGAAAGGATGTGTTCTGCTTTGGAATCCAACCCTTTAAAAAAAAATTAGTATTTTTGACGAAGATGGTGGTTATATGTAACTTCCCTTAAATAGTGAAGGAAAAGCTGGAGGCCAGATCATACTGGTCCTTTAATTCACTATATGAAAGGTGTGGGCAAGTGAAAAGGTATGGGATAGAATCATTGGTCCTTTCCATCGTAGAAGAAGGGTAAAGAACAAGCAAATAAATACAATATAACAATGACAAATATACAGGCCTGCTATGGATGCCCACCTATCATCCTAGCACTTTAGAGCTGAGGCAAGAAATGAATGATTTTGGTTCAATCTCTCCCCGCTCCCGCCCACCTCCCCGCCCCCACCCCCAGACAGGGTTTCTCTGTATCCCTGGCTGTCCTGGAACTTGCTATGTGAACCAGGCTGGCCTTGAACTCAGATCCACCTGCCTCTGCCTCAGTGCTGGGATTAAAGGTGTGCCACCACCAGCTTCAATGTTTCAAACAAGGATGTTGAGTTGGTGAATGTGTGAATGTGTTTCCAGTCTTCCTTTGAGAACTGTGAAGCTTTAAAGTGCATCAAGTGCCAACATGAAAGTTCAGAAGCAAACAAGCTGTGGCCTTGTTCTCAAGAAGGCCTTTACAAGGTAAAAGGTAAGGCAAGTGTGCATTGGCTCTGCTTTCTGGCCTTTCATTAAGGGTTACATGATTGTTCCTAGTTAGTGGTGATAAAACATGCTGTCTTAAAGTCTGAGTAAGTACAGGAATGGAATGCTAACTCATACAACTTAGAAACCTGTGTGTGAGCTGGAGAATACAGTGCTAAACGGACACTGCTGTACATACGGTGTTCACACTCAACTGCAGGTGCTTTTGTGCAGGAGAATTGAGTTCCCGTGTCACGGCACGTTAGAGGAGCATCTCTGAATGAGCATTGCATGGCAGGAATCACAGACACGCACTGGCTTTGGTGAAGAAGGCAAAGGCAGCTCGTTGTCAGAGCAGGCATTACAGAAAATTTCCCCACAGTTTCTACAGTGGTGCTGTTAAATAGAAAAATTTGGGGGAGGGGGAACTGAATTAGAAACCATTTTTGTTGCCCAAATGTTCAGACTCATTTTCACCCTCTTCATGGCTCTTTTTTGTTGTTGTTGGTTTTTTCCTGACAGGGTTTCTCTGTGTAGCCCTGGCTGTCCTGGGCTCACTTTGTAGACCAGGTTGGCCTCAAACTTAGAGAAATCCGTCTGCCTCTGCCTCCCAAGTGCTGAGATTACAGACATGTGCCACTGAACCCAGCTCCCTTCTTACCTTTCTTTTGGAGAGTGAAAATTCCTTCTCACAAAGCTTACAGTGTGTTGCATCTTTGTCTTTCAGCCAGACCAGTCCCTAATAGGAAAGGTGAGTGTTAGTGTTCAAATCAGTAATGTCTGAACTTAGCTAAAAAGCATGAAAACAGAAAAGACATAATTCCTATGTGCAGAGTTCCTATGACTCATTTCACCAGTTTTTAGGGACCCACTTCTAAAGGCTTGAGGTTCAGGCAATAGCTCTCAGAGAAAGGTCAGGGAACTCAGGAATTGTCAAGACAGAAGAGCCCAGGCCAGATGTGGGCAGGGGGTTGCCTTAAAGACAAATGAGCCGCCCAGTTTCTTCCGGGGACATGTGATAGAGGTGCTAAGTTATAGAAGAATGAGAATATTCTAGTGCTGAAGTAAAATATAGGAAAATAAATCCAGTGACAGGCTGTTGACTTGAGGAGAAATGACAAGGGTGTGGTGCACATAAGAGGCAATGGCACTTCTTGGATCTCTGGGTTCAAGGCTGTGTACAGAGACCATGTCTGAAAGGGGGAAAGGTTTAGGCCAGATGTGGTGACATACGTTTTTAATCCCAGCACTCAAGAGGCAGGAGGATATTGATTTTGAGGCTCCTGTTCCAAGGGAGCTAATCCCCTTTTGGTCTCTACATGACTGTTTTACTAGATCAGAGTATGAATTACAGCAATAGCGTAACCGAGGTTCTAGGACTTTTTGAATAACATTTTGTTTTTCAAAACAGGTTTATCTGTATAGCCCTTGCTGTCCTAGAACTCGCGCTGTAGACTGGGCTAGCTTCAAATTCAGAGATCCACCTGCCTCTTGAGGGTCAGGATTGAAGGGGTGCACCACCACTGCTCCGCCAGCCACACGTAACATTTTGAGTAAAAAATTGAGTCACTAAAGTGCTGCCCCAATCAGTAGTCCCATGTCATAGGAGGATTCTTTCAGACATACCCAAAGTAACACACATTGTCAAAGCAACCTTGTATGCAACAGAAGCTAGAAGCTAGTCTAGAAAGGTAAACTGAGGGTTAGTCAGGACATACTATCTACTAAAATAGTACTACAGTGTCATCTTTCATCAAGATTATACACCCTTTAACATGTACTAAAAGAAGTCAGCCATTTCCATCTTTTAAAACACGTCAGTAAGAATGGAGATAATGATGGAAGAGTGTCTCTACCACCCTTACTCATTCAGCACTGCCACCTCTGTACTCTGGGATTTGGGGTACACTGCACATTTATCCTTCTGGTGGGTGCTAGGACCAAACCAAGGCCTTCCCAGCACTCCAGTCTTCAAACCCTTCAGGTTTGCCGACTTCAGGAAGCTTTCAGTTGCACTGACTTTCCTTTTCACTCACCTGGAATGCTTTGTTGGCTTCTTTGATGTCATCTATTTTAAGTTTGGATCTAAAAACATTACAAACAGGTCCAAATTTTAGTATGTATGTAAATACAGAACATATAATATTTCTCATTGGAAAGGCATTGCTGTTTCATTGCATATAAAATTGAATATAACTTTAAGATCCTAACAACCTCTGGCTAAATGAACATTTTGTATTTTCCTAACTTTTCTAAATGTCCTAAAACAAAAATCAGTATTTGAGATTTCCACAAACTTTTTTTTTTTTTAAAGACAGTTTCATAATCTACAGCTAGATTTTTCGAAAGCTTCTGTGGGCGTGGGTGTGTGTGTCTGAGTTTGTGGAAGTGCATATATAAAGCCCTCTGATAGATTCCCCAGCACCATATAAACCCAGGTGTGGTGGCCTACATCTGTAATTCTAGCACTTGGGAAGTTACTAGGCCAGCCTGGGATATTTGACCTTGTCTCAAGAAAATAAACACTTGTATGAATGGCTTTTTGTTTGTATTTTATCTTCCTTTGAGGCCCAAGCTGGCCTCAAATTTATGGCAGCACTGTCTCCGCCTCCTTTTTTGCTTTTGAGGCAGAATCTCAGAACCAGCTGGCCTCACCAGAGAGGTGGAACACACCTATATCCCAGCAGAGGCAAGGCCAGCCTGGTCCAGGACAGCCACGGCTACACAGAGAGAAAAACAAACAAACAAACAAACAACAACAACAACAAAAAGCCAACCAAATGGGCTAGAAAGATGGCTCTCTTCCAGAAGGCCTGAGTTCAATTCCCAGCAACCACATGTTGGTTCCTTCACAAATATCTACAATAGGATCTAATGTCCTCTTGTGTCATACAGGCATGAATGTAAACAGGATGCTCATATGTATAAATAAATGTATCTTTTTTTTAAAGCTGGTTTCAGAGTGGGTTGTAGATAAGGCCTACTACACCCAACTAAGTATGTATTTTCAGTGTATTATCTGCACAGTTCTCCATAACCTGCTCTTCTCCACAGTGCCCTAGAAAGCTTATGGCTACTAGTTGTTACTAAGTATCTGTCACATTATACTAAATGGTTACATGGTACATAATTTTTAACTGCTGTTGAACTTTAAACTTGTTTTATTTTTTTAAGATTTATGTCTGCAGCTCTACCCGCATATACACCTATACACTATAAGAGGGTATAAGACACATTATAGAGATTGTCAGCTACCACCTGGTTGCTAGAATTGAACTCAGGATCTCTGGGAGAGTAGACAGTGCTCTTAACCTCTGAGCCATTTTTCCAGCCCTTGTTTTAATTTTCTTACCATAGAAACTGTTATTTACATTTGCAGTGGCTGAATTAGTGACATACAGTCCAGCCTATTTGGGAGACTGAGTCACTTGAGCCCAGGGATTCAACACTAGCATAGATAATATAGAGATAGCCTTTCTTAGAATGAGGGGGAGTAGAGAGATCACAATCTTAAAAATTGCAATGATGGCTTTCTTAGATATTCCACCCCCTTACCATTTCTCTTTTTTCTTAAAGATCATGTGTGACTGTTTAGCCTGCATGTATGTATGAATACTATGTACATGCCTGATACCCAAAGGTCAGAAGGAGGGCATTGGATTCCCTACAACTGGAGTTAGGGATGGTTGTAAGCCACCATGTGGTGCTTGGAATTTTAGCTAAGTCCTCTGCAAGAACAAGTACACAACCCACTGAGCTCTCCAGCCCAATGTGTTTGATTTTTAAAGGCATGATAGAAAGGCTGGTCCTGCTTCTCTGCAGCTGAGGATGACCTTGATGTCCTGATCTTTCCACCACTACCTCCCAAGTACTGAGATCACAGCCTCTTTCCTGGCTTTTTTTTTTTTTTTTTTTTTTTTTTGGTTTTTTGAGACAGGGTCTCTCTGTGTTAGACCAGGCTGGCCTCAAACTCACAGCAATCCAACTGCCTCTGCCTCCCGAGTGCTGGGATTAAAGGCGTGCACCACCACGCCCAGCTTTTTTTATTTCACTTTTATTTCATGTTAATTTGCGTTTTACTTGCATGTGTGTTTGTGTGAAGGTGCCAGCTCCCCTGGAATTGGAGTTACAGGCAGCTGTAAGCTATCGTGTGGTTACTGATAATTGAACCCAGGTCCTCAGGAAGAGCCCTCTGCTCTGTCATCTCTGCCGTCCTCCTGGCCTCTTTTTCTTCTTCTTCTTTCTTTTTTTCTTTTTGGTTTTTCGAGACAGGGTTTCTCTCTGTGTAGCCTTGGCTGTCCTGGACTTGCTTTGTAGACCAGGCTGGCCTTGAACTCACAGCAATCCACCTGCTTCTGTCTCCCGAGTGCTGCGATTGAAGGCGTGCGCCACCACACCCGACTCTGGCTTCCTTTAAAGAATCTAGTCTTGGGCAGGGGTGGTAGTGCACACTTTTAATCCCAGACAGAGGCAGATGGATCTCTTATGAGTTTGAGGTTAGCCTGGTCTACAAAGGGAGTCCAGGACAGCCAGTTTTTAGTGTCCCCACACTCAAGCCCCTCTGCAGAATGGATCTGATGCACATTCATGGGCTGGAGTGGTACCATGAAAGCAGGCCTGTAGCAAGAGTGAGACGAGGCAGGTCTAGACCTGCAGGAATAGGGCCAGTCCCCTCCCTGCCCGGGGCCTGCAAGTGCTGCGGGCATATAGCTGCCACCTCTGCCACCCTTGAGGCCAGGCTACAGTTAAACTTCCTCAGTCTCCTTATAAGGTCATAATCCAGCAAACACCTGGAATTCCTCTTCATGCAAATAAGGCATTCCCAGCACCAAAGATGTAGAATCACCCCCAAAACCCTTACCTAATCCCCAAAGGCCTTTGTCGTCCCCCCGCCCCCCCCAGTTAAACAGCTGTCTTTCCAGAAGGCTGTTTCTCATCATGCGCTTACCAACAACGGCCCATGGAGATTGTGCATTGCACCCACCCACCAAAGCTAAGCTTCACTGCTTCCAGTCCAGCCCGGTGTGCAGTAAGCCTGGATACCGGGGGGGAGAAGTGGACACACATGGGCACTTAGCTGAAGGAAGAGAGAGGAATTACTCGCAGAGTTTGCTGCCAAGTTCTTGCAGAGCTTGTTCTTGCTCGTGATATATTTTTTTCAATTGCTGATTTTCATCCTGGAGGTTAAGAAACTCCTTCAATAAAAAACAGAAAATAAAACTTTTTTTAAAAAACCAAAAACTCCAAATTGCATATGTAATCACTAATTAGGAATGTATAAACATCTTTTTGGTTTGGGTCGGGGTTTTTTCCCCCCCCAAAATGGTTTCTCTGTGTAGCTCTGGCTATCCTGGACTTGCTTTGTAGACCAGGCTGGCCTCTGCCTCCCAAGTGCTGGGATTAAAGGCATGTGCCACCACCGCCCAGCAAGTATAAATATCTTAGAGTTTTTTCTGATCCTGCTTTCATTCTACTTCCCAAGTGCTAGAATTACAGGAGTATTCTATCAAGCTTTGAAAGGGAGTTTTCAGATACCTTATCCCTCCTACATGTATGCGTGTGTACTCTGTACATGCCTGATGCCCAAAGGTCAGAAGAGAACATGAGATCCCCTGCACCTGTTAGAGTTAGAGATGGTCGTGAGTCACCAAGAGCTCACAGTGGTCTGGAAGTCATGTAGCTAGGCTAGCCTCAACCTCTTGTCTCAGCCTACTCAGTTCTGGAATTACAGGCGTGCACACAATACTCAGTTTCTCTTTTTCCCAAGACAGGGTTCCTCTGTGTAGCCCTGGCTGTCCTGGAGCTCACTCTGTATACCTGTCTGTGCCTCAAATGCTGGGGTTAAAACTCTTTCCTCCTTACTCATATTCCAAAAATGACGACTATATCCTGTTTCTTAATATACATGTAAATTGTATAAAGTATCATTTTAAAAGATTTGTATGCATGTGCATGGAGGTTGGAAGACACCATGGTCTACCACCATGCCTACCACCTCCTTTGAGACGCTGTATTTCATTGGCTGGAGCCCCCAAGTTAGTCTTGACTGGCTGGCAGTCCCAGGGCTGCCTGCTCAGAGCTAAGACTACGCGTTCTTTAAGCACTTTACTGACAGCAGTCCCCTCTGCCCCAAATCATTCATATAAGCTGAAAGAAGTTGGGCACAGTGGCTCATGCTTTAATCCCAGCACTCCAGAGGCCTAGACAGAACTGCCATGAGGTCAAGGGCAGCTTTTGCTGCAGAGGTCAGAGACAGTCTGGGCTACAGTAGGAAACCCGGTCTCCAACAAGAGTTAATTAACATAAAGATATAAAATTTAAAGTTTTACCACTATTTACTTTTTTAAGACTAATGATTTGCTGGGTCTCATGTCTAAGATGAGATAGGGCATCTTTCTCCTTTTGAAGATCTTCTTGCAAAGTCTGCCTCCATTCCTTCTCAATCTTCAAGTCTGTCTCCAGCTGCACCCTTGAACGGCAAACACAGAAGCTCAGTGCTCAGTCATTTTTGAGATTGGGTCTCCTGTAGCCAAGTGTACCCTTAATCCTAGAATCTTAGTCCTGTCTCCACAAGTGTGTCTACTGTCAGGTGCTAGTGGTGCATGCCTTTAATCTTAGCACTCGATGGATCCAGATCTCTGTACGTTTGAGCCCAGCTTGGTCTACACAGCAAGTTCCCCGACAGCCAGAGCTACACAAAGAGAAACCCTGTTTTCAGAAACACAAAGGTGTGTGTGTGTGTGTGTGTGTGTGTGTGTGTGTGTGTGTGTGTGTGTTAAAGACAGCGTTTTATAAGTGGTGTGAGCTACCTGATGTCCTATGGATTACACTGGTGCTCCTCTGTAAGAGGACTATACATGCTGTTAACAATTGTACTAGCCCTCCAGTACCCTTTATTTTTTTTTCATTTTTGTTAACAATGAGACAAGGTCAAATATATTATAGGCTGGCCACAAACTTGCTACATAGCCAAATTTTACCTTTAATTTCTAATCCTTTTGCCTCAGCTTATACAACCAATGTAGACTGTATAAGACCTTATTTCAAAAAAGTTTTCAGATAATCTGTCAACTATTTTAAGCCAGTCAGTCGTGACGCACGCCTTTAATCCCAGCACTCTCGAGGCAGAGGCAGATAGATCGCTGTGAGTTCCAAGCCAGCCTGGTCTACAAAGCGAGTCCAAGACAGCCATGGCTACATAGAAACCCTGTCTTGAAAAAATAAATATTTTTAAAATAAAATTAGGCCACTCACTTTTAATCTCAGCTCTTGGAAGGCAGAGGCAGACAGATCTCTGAGTTCAAGGCCATCTAGAACTACCTTTTTTTGAGACCATTTTAGTGGGTAAAGCCTCTTGGTTCCAAGCCTGACAACCTGAATCTGCTCTAACAGTCCCACATTGGGAAAAGAAAATCCAACCCATATATATATATATATATATATATATACACACACATATACACACACACATACCTTTCCACATGTATACTCATCTAACAAACTAAATAAAATAAAGCTGTGCATTACATACATACACCCACACACAGAAAAATCATGTCCTGCCCTTATTTTGTGGTGCTGAGGACCGAATTTGGGGCTTTGTGCAAACTAAGAAGCATATACTCTACCCATGAACTATTATGTAGCCCAGAACATGGTAAAGCCACCAGTTGAGGATGAAGCCCAGTGGCTAGAGTGCTTGTGTGGCATAAACAAAGCCTGGGTTTTGATCCCTAGCATCATGTAAGCCAGGCATGGTGGCACTTACCTGTAATTCCAGCATTCCGAGGTGGAAGCAGGAAGAACAGAGGTCCAAAGTCACCCTTATGTAGGGAATTATGTAGGCCAGCCTGGGGCACATGAGACATTATCTCCAGATGTTAGCAGAAATAATTGGAGTAAAGCTGTTATTTTCACATTTTCAGTGTGCCTGTGTGGTTCTGGAGGTTGAAGCCAGGGCCTCACCAATGCTAGGGACGTGCTCTCCCACTGAAGTACCTCTCTAGCCCAACTTTTTTTTTTTTAATTACATTTAGTGTGAGATCTGAGGACAACTTACAGGACTCAGTTTCTCTCCTTCCACCACGTGGGTCCTAGAGACTGAACTCAGGTTTGGTAGTAACCTACTGAGCCATCACCTATCCCACACGCCTCCTTTAGGTGGCTATACTGGCTGACAGAGACCATGTTAGTTTAAGAATTTGATTCCAAGACCGAACACTCACAGCTGCTGCTCCTTCTGCGAGATCTGTCTCTGCAGACTGTCGGATTTGCTCAGACACTCTTGGGCATATTTCTCATCCTTGTCCTCAGCTTCCATTTGTGCCTTCTCTGCTTGCTGCAATCTGGTGTAATTCAAATCAACTTTGGGTAAAACTGAGGCTAGAACTAGGGTGTAAAAGGGTGAAGAAGACAAATAAAAGAAAAAATGGGGAAATAGAAACATTTCTAAATGAAAACAAAGTTTGGGGGAGAACTCACAAACTCAAATGTGAAAGAGCCACACAATGTCTAGAAATTGTTTTGTGCTTTTTTTTTTTCAATACAAGATATAATATGCCCAGAAAACTATCTTTGAATTTGCTTTATTTCTTGTTCATAATTAATGCAAAGCAATACAGTTTTTACCGTTGGAGGATAATGATTCAAATTTCAATATGGCTAGGTATGATGCTGCCTTTTTACAAAACTATGAGCAGCACACTTGGGTCTATAGTAAACGCAGAACACATCTGTTTTACGTGATGCTAAGATGTGTGTGCCAGGAATCAAGTTCACTACAAGGCCAAGAGCAAAGAGCAACAGTTTCTCTCAGTAGTGGAGTCTTCTATCAGAGCTCTCCTCAGTTGCTCAAGTATGCAAAGCTGTATATGTACGTGTCTATGCATTCAAGATAAAGACTCAGAAAGATCTAATGCTTGTTGGCATCATTCCCTAGAGATCAATTTTTAGATATTTTACATTTATCAGTGTCTTGTTTACATGTATGTCTGAGTACCACATCCATGCCTGGTATAGCCCATGGAGGCCAGAAGGGGATGCCAGATCCCCTGGAACTGGAGTTACAGTTTTGAGCAACCATGTGGGTGCTGGGAACTGAACCCAGGGCCTCTGTAAGAACATGTGCTCTTAACTGCTACACCATGTCTCCAACCCCCTAGATAAAATTTTTATTCTTTACAGATTAGCTTAAAATGGTGTGGTCATTTTTTTTTTCCTGTTTTTATTTAAGTCACTGTTTTTCCCTAGGCTTAGCTCCACTCCTTGTACCCCTTGACCATCAAGATTTCTGAGGTTTATCTTTAATATTTTGTAAGAAAATATTTTCCAGGATTCAGAGGACATTAACTCTTCACAAGAAGTCACAAGTGAACTCTTGCATCTTCCTATCTGCCTCAAAGACACCCTAAGTAAGGCAACACACATTGCGAGTATAAAAGCCTCCAGGAGAGCAAAGGAAGTAAGTTACCTCTAGGTTTACATTGAAATGAAAGGATTAAGGCGGCAGGGTGGCCTCAGCTTTCTTCTCTAAAGGTACAGGAAGTAAGTGAGGTAGGCCTTGCAGTTGTGCTATCCCAAAAGAGGGCTAGGGGATTAGAAAACTGAGGTGCTGAAGCCCAGGGCAACGGCCAACCTGGCTTGAAAACTCCTTTAAAAACTTAACTTTAAAATCAGTAAGGAGCCATTAGGCAGTGTGCTAGTGTGTGTGTGCGTGTGCTAGTGTGTGTGTGTGTGTGTGTGTGTGTGTGTGTGTGTGAGAGAGAGAGAGAGAGAGAGAGAGAGAGAGAGAGAGAGAGAGAGAGAGATCTGTGCCAACACAGCCTGAAACCAAGGTTTCTAGTTTCCATCAAAAGGTAGCTAAAAAGTTAAAACTGAAAATCTTGCCCTCCACAAAGGTGAGGCTCAGGTCTGCCCTTGCGCACAGGCCGAGGAATGCATCAGGAGCCCAGTGTACCTGCTGTGTCTCACAGCAGCCATGAGGGGCTCCTACAGCCTGTACAGTGTGAGAAAGCATAAGTTCTTTTCTGTTTAACATATGGTAAAAGTATGGGTTCTCTCTTTGAGGGGGTTTCAGAAAGAGATGTCTTTGACCAGCTTGTATTGGTCTTGAGGGTCACTGCCAGCACTTTTCACTAATGACACTGCAATTGTCCTAGTCTGAGTTAACAAATCGTTGTCACTTCATAATGGAATGGACAGAAATCAAAGACAAGAAACAGTAATAAAGATGTCCAAAAGTGGGGATAAAGAAAACAACGAAAAGAAAGAAGAAAAAAGAAGAAAGAGGATGTCAATAAAAGAATATTTGTGTCAGTAAAGCATCAATAGTTATGTTTCCTCTAAGTTCAAAGAAAGCAATGGTGAGACAACGTCGACTCAACATGACAAGGCAATGGATGCACTACATTCTCCAACAGTAAAATGGAAGCGCCATTGACATAAAATCCTGCCTTGGGTTAGGCTGAGGGTCCTATCTCAGAAAGGAACTACACTGTCAACTCAGGCTGCAGTTTCAGCTGGGAGATGGCCAGTGGTGAGGAAGGGACCACAGCAAAGCGTGGCCGTCTCCAGGGACAGTTCTGCCAGAGCCTGCCCATTTCTTTTTTTCCAGGTCTTTGTGTTTAGTTTTATGTAACAGACTAAATGACAAGAAACTGTAGATATTGTGCCTTTAAAATATCTCCAAGAGAACTACTTCAAATGAATCACTCTAAATAAAGCAACTTGATTCCATGCAGCTCTGACAGACGCAGGCCCTAGGTGAGCTTTTCCAACAGCTTTCTGTGGCGGGTATCAGAGGAGAAGACAGGAAAGGGGAGGAGAGACGTGTACCTGAGGAGCTTACCTTTGCTCCAGCTGCCTCATGGCCGTGGTGATTTTATTGGTCTTTTCTTCTAGTCGGGCAATTATTTCATTTTTTTCTTTCAAGCCATCTTCGGAGCCCTAATTTATAAAAATACAACAGCTATTTTGGTTTTGGTACCCAAATGCTAGGCGAAATGTAGTGGCATATGCTTTGGAATCCTAGCACTCAGGAACTGGGGATAGGATTGTGCATTCAAAGCCAACAGCCTCATTACAGAGGGCCACTGAGGCCAGCCTAGGCAGCCAGTTCCTCCCCAAAATAACCAAAATACAGGATGCACCAGAGAGGGCCTCAGAGGGTGCCCTTACCTGGCCAGTGGAGTTCGACCTCTGGAACCCATATGATGGAAGGTACGTCTACTCCTGAAATTGTCCTCTGACTTCCACACATGTGTCAAGACACACACATACAAACTAATAGAACAACAACAAAAACCTCTCATACTTCAACAGGGGGCTGGAGAGATGGCTCGGGGGTTAAGAGCACTGGCTGTTCTTCTGAAAGTCCTGAGTTCAATTCCCAGAAATCACATGGTGGCTCACAACCATCTATAATGAGATCTGGTGCTCACATGCAGGGAGAACACTGTATAAATAATAAATCTTTAAAAAAAAAAAAGGAAAGGAAAGGAAAGGTAACAACAGGCTGCTAAGCATGGTGGCACTAGGGAAGCAGAGACAGGCAGATCGATGTGAATTCAAGGCCAGCCTGGTCTACAGAGTAAGTTCCTGGAAAACCAGGGGGACACACAGAAATCCAGTGGGGGGAGATTTACATTTCAAAATATTTAATTGGATGAGGTAGAGGCAGGCAGACAATCTGGATTCAAGGCCAGCCAGCGCTATCAAGAGAGCCCTTGTCTCAAAACAAGTTAGAGATGTGTGGAATCATTCAGTGGGTAAGGGTACTTGCTGCCCATCTGGAGAACCAAAGTTGGATCCCCAGGATACATACAAGGAGAGCACACAGCCCACTCCACAAGGTGTCCTCTGACATCTGTGTGTGCACTGTGCCACACACACACCAAAAAACAAACGTGATGAAACATTACTGAGGGCCAGATATGGTGGTATGGTACACAGAATTCCAGAAGCAAAAGCAGGCAGATCTCTGCAAGTTCAAGGCCAGCCTGAGTTATAAAATGAATTCCAAGCTAGCTAAGGCTACACAGTAAGACCCTGTCTCAAACACAAAATACTGAAATCAGAGGCTAGAGAGATGCTCAGTGTTGGTTCCTAGCATCCACATGGTAGTTCACAACCATCTACAACTCCACTTCACATATTCTCATACATGACGTAGAACCTTTTCCAGGGGCAAAGGGAGCCGGGCGTGGTGGCGCACGCCTTTAATCCCAGCACTCGGGAGGCAGAGGCGGGTGGATCGCTGTGAGTTCGAGGCCAGCCTGGTCTACAAAGTGAGTCCAGGACAGCCAAGGCTAACACAGAGACCCTGTCTCGAAAAACCCAAAAAAAAAAAAAAAAAAAATCCAGGGGCAAAGGGGTGGTCTTTGAGACAGGGTTTCTCTGTGTAGCCCTGGCTGTCCTGGACTCACTTTGTAGACCAGGCTGGCCTCAAACTCAGAGATCACCTGCCTCTGCCTCCTGGCAAAACATTCTTAAAGTCAATCTTTTTTCAGTTTTTGTTTTGTTTTTTTATTTTTCTGTATAGCCCTGGCTGTCCTGGACTCACTTTGTAAACCAGGCTGGCCTCAAGCTCACATCAATCCCCCTGCCTCTGCCTCTCTGAGGGCTAGGATTAAAGGCATGCACTACCATGCCTGGCCAATCTACATTTTTTAAAATATTGAAATTAATAATTAGGAGAGAGAGAAGGGATTCAAAGGTGGATGGGATGCATCCTAATGATGAGGCCCAGGCTTGGCTCTCAGCACCAACAAAGAACAATTAGTAGATACAATGTACAAACGTAGGTATTGCCTAAAGTAACAGTTGCAATAAATTTGTGTCAGAGGAAAAAAAAAATAGCACCAGTAAGATAGTTCAGAGGGTAAAGACACTTGCCACTAAATCTGAGTTTGTTTGCCAAACACCATGTGGTGGAAGGACAGGATTAAGCCCTTTGACCTCCGCATTTACACCCTGGCACGCATGTGCGTGGCTGGAATCTCAGCAGGGGGATTATAAACTCTGTCCAGGTGAGACCTTGTGTTACGTCAGGAATGTGAAGATGTTCAGGTGTCTGAACACTTGGTCCCAACCGGAGGCGCTACTTTGGATAGTGGTAGAGCCTTTAGAAGTTGGGGCCTCACTGAAAGAAGTGAGTCACTGCCACAGATCTAGAGGCGTATAGCCTGGCCACGCCTTCTGTCACCTGTGTTCGTGTGTAAGTAGTAGAGCTGCAAGCCACGCCCACCACTACCTTCCCCAGAGTGAGTGACTGTCCCGCCCCCAAACTGAGCCAAAATAAAGCCTTCCTAAAATTACCTTAGGTATTCTGTCCCAATGAGAAGAGAAATAGACCACCTCAAAAGAAAAAGGTTCTAGGTGTGGTGGCGCATGATTTTAATTCCAACACTTGGGAAGCAGAGGCAGGTGGATCTCTGGGAGTTGTAGGCCAGCCTGGTTCACATAGTGAGTTCCAGGACAGCTAGGGCTATGTAAAGAAAACACTGTCGTGCCGGGTGTGATGGCGCACGCCTTTACTCCCAGGACGCGGGAGGCAGAGGCAGGCAGATCGCTGTGAGTTCGAGGCCAGCCTGGTCTACAAAGCAAGTCCAGGACAACCAGGGCTACACAGAGAAACCCTGTCTTGAAAAACAAGAAAACACTGTCTCAGAAAAGAAAGAGACCACGGTGGGGGTGGCTCAGTGGTACAGGATGTGTCCAGCATGCGTGAAGCCCTGGCTTTGGTTCCCAGCAAAGCCAAGCGTCGAAAGACGTCCTGTATATATACCTGCAGCTTTTGATACATCTCAATGTTGATGGCTTTGACTTCCTCCAGCTGCTGCCGAAGGCCTATGAGAGTGTCTTGTTTCTCATGGATGTCCTTCTCCAACAACTTCATGGCAAGCTCAATCTCATGCTTCATGCCAACCTGTACCGACAGCTCATTCTCCGCATCCTGCAATTCCACAATGGCTTCAGGTTATTCCAGGTGATCCAAATCAGATGCGCAGCCACTAACCAGACTGGGGACACCGTCCCACCCTTCTGGTCCTTTTAAGTCTGTTATTGAGCCATCAACCTGCCTGGTGTGGTGGTTCACATGTGTAGTCCCAGCACCGAAGAGAATGAGATGAGGGCTGCTTCGAGTTCAAGGCCAGCCTGGGCTGCACAGCGAGATTCTATTTCAAAAGCAAGGTCTGGGTACGCCAGCATACACCTTTGATCCTAGCACTCCTCAGAAGGCAGAGGCAGGACGATCTCTGAGTTTGAAACCACCGTGGTCTACATAGAGAGGTCCACCAGCCTAAGCTACACAGTGAGATGTTATCTGGTCTAGTTTGCTTTCTGTGGTTGGAAGAAAGCAGTAAACAGAAGCAACTTGGGAGAGAAAGGGTGTGTTTGGCCCATCACAAGTGAGGGCAGTAGCCAGGAGGCAGGAACTGGCCCAGAGACCATAGAGGAATGCTGGCTTGCTCCCCATGGCTTGTTCAGGCTGCTTTCTTATTTATGTAGCCCAGGAACCACCTGCCTAGAATGGTACTGCTCACACTGGACTGGACCCTCACACATCAATCACTTAAAAAGCCAAAACAAAACCTCACAGACCTATTTACAGGCCAGTCCAATGGAGACATTTCCTCAGGTGAGGTTCTCTTCCCGGGTGACTCTAGTTTATGTGAAGCTAACAAAAACTATCCAGCACTCGATGCCAAACAACAACAACAAAAAAACAGCTTAAGACATCTTCGAGTAAAAATAAAATTTTGTTTGTTTGCTTTTGTTTTTTGAGACAGGATTTCTCTGTGTAGCCTTGGCTGTCCTGGACTCACTTTGTAGACCAGGCTGGCCTCGAACTCACAGTGATCCGCCTGCCTCTGCCTCCCAAGTGCTGGGATTAAAGGCGGGTGCCACTGCACCCAGCTCTTTTTTTTTTTTTTTTTTTTTTTTTTTTTTGCTTCTTGAGACAGGGTTTTTCTGTGTAGCCCTGGCTGTCCTGGACTAACTCTGTGGACCAGGCTGACTTCAAACTCACTGTAGTCCACTTGCCTCAGCCTCTGAGTGCTGGGACTAAAGGTGTGCGCCACCACGCCTAGCTTCCAACTCTTTATTGATTCTTTGAGTTTGACACCATGCACTGCAGTGATGCTCATCTGCCTTCCACCCTTGCAGCCCCAAAAGAAAATAAAAGACAGACAGACAAAGCATGAAAACAATGAGATGTGTTTTTAAAGCTTAAAATAAGAACACTGGGCCTGCAGCATGGCTCCATGGGTGTCACCCATAGCTTTATGACCTGTGGCGTGTCTGACTGTTAACTGATGTAGAAGGGCCCAGCTCACTGTGTGCGAGTGCGGTTCCCTGGGCATGGAAGGCTATGTAAGGCTGCCGAAGCACAGGCCTCAGGATGAGCAGGCAAGCTTCCAGCTCCCCTAAGGAAGGACTGGGACTGACCCTTCCGTCCCCTGCATGAATTTCAGTCAGTGTTTTCTCAACAGCAACAGAGAGGACTGGAACAGAGGGTGAAGGTGTTTGCTGCCGAGCCTGATGAGCTGAGGTCAATCCCTGTGGCAGGCGGAGGGAGCACAGGAAAGAACGAGGACCTGACTCCGGCAAGTTAAGCCTCTGACCTCTACACGTGTGTGCCATGACGCGTGTGCAGACATACAGAATGAATGCAGAAAAGGAGGAGTCAAAGTGTAGTAAGGGTGGCAGGTTCTACTCCGCATCCAAGACGCTAAGGCTCAGCCCCTGAGTGGTGCTGCTTGAGGCAGTTATCCCCAGGGTTCTGCTAACTGTGGCCGCAGGGTGAACTACCTGTCGCAGCTGTGACTCATCTCGGAGCTGCCTCCTGGCATCATTATACATCTCGTCCAGACCTTGCCGGGAATGCTTGTACGTTTGAAGCTCAGTTTCCACATCCACTTTGGTAACCTAAGAAGAAAAGGTCACCCCATCCATCACACGGCTCTGTCGTGATACACACCTGGCCCACGAGGCTCGGGACCCCAGTCAGCTCCGCAGTCTCCACTCACCTCCAGGTGCTGCCGGGTTCTCATTAAGATCAACTCGTTTTCACTACGTAACTGATGGTTTTCTTCTTGGAGCTTAATGATATTATTCTTCGCTATTGCTAACTGCAAATTGTGAAACAGAGACAGAAGGCCATTCTGAGCATCGTTCTGTGGACTTGCTGTGGAGGTTATGCGTGTGGCTACACACGGAAGGAAACAAAACCCTAAAGCCAGCAAGAATAGCCTCACAGTTTACAGAAGCTTCCACCACAACAATGTGCTGTGGGCTGGAGAGATGGTTCAGTGGTCAGTGCTTCCTGCTCTGCAGAGGCCCAAGTCCAACTCCCATACACATAAAAAAACATTAAAGTATATTCATCTTGTTTTATTTTGGTAGATTTTTTTACACAGGAACTCTATCCCTGGGTAGACTTGAATTCAGATCTGTCTGCCTGTCTCCTGAGTGCTAGGATACCAGGCATGCCTTCCATGCCTGGCTAAACTATTCTTTCCAGTATTTCTTTTTTAGATTGTGTGTGTGTGTGTGTGTGTGTGTGTGTGTGTGTGTGTGTGTGTGTGTGTCTGTGTTTTGCCTGCATGTGTGTCCTATGTATGTCTGGTATCCACAGAGGTCAAAAGACTCCCAGCCACTGGAGTTACAGTTGGCTGTGAACCACCATGTAGGTGCTGGGGATTGAACCCCTGGTCTTCTGCAAGAGTGGCCAGTGCTCTTACCCGATGAGGCATCGTCTTAGCCCCTCACACTGTCTCCCTTCACAGCTGAAACGCATGCTCATTTGCTAGGCTCGTGAGAAAGTGCTTGTCAGACTCACACTGTGTGGAACACTGTGAGAGGAAGCACACACGAGTCATGTGGAAAACACGCACACTATATAAAGGCCTGTGCATGTGGGGAAAAGGTTTGCTGTGTTTAAAACTGTGATCAATGTTCAGGACAGCCACCCCGTGGGTGTGACAGGTGATGGGGCTCTAGGAACTACGGCAACTCAGACAACTTTTAGCATCAGAACATACAGCAGAGCCCAGGTAGCTTGGCTCTGAAGCCCCAAAGGTGCCAGCAGCGCAGACATCTCTCAACACTCTGGGGAAGCAGCTCGAACCCTGCTGTGTATGGAAGGCAAAAAGAGAGAGACACAGGCTCATGGGCAGCACCAGAACAGGCCCCAAGTGAGAGTCCCACCAGCCAAATACAGATGGTGCTCTTAATTATTCTTTTGGGCTTTGGGTTTGGTTTTGGTTTTGTTTGAGACAGAATCTCATGTAGGCCAAGCTTGCTAAAATGCAATAATGCGTACCTGAGGCTGGATCTCCCTACCATTTCTCTGCCCTCCACGTGCCAGGATCATAGGCAGGTGCCATCCTACCTGGCCTCACATATGTGTTCTTATTTGCAAGTATTCAATTTATCACAGCTGCCTGGTTTGGAAAGAAATCAGGACAACTCTAAGAAGAATTTTAATTATCACGGAAAAATAGGGCCACAGTGCTAATAACAGACTCTCAGCATATATCATAAAATAGGTTTGATAACTTAAGGGAAAGAAAAAGTCAAGTGTGATGATGCACACCTTTAATCCTGGAACTTGGAAGGCAAAGGAAAGTCTGGTCTACATAGTAAGAACTAATCTCAAATAATTAATTAATTATCTCAAAAAGCAACACCCAAAACAGTATTGAGGAACTGAATTTTTTAAAAGAGATTTATTCATTTGTATGTGTAGACTTGCATGAGTGGGGGGGGGGGCCCTGGACCTGGAGTTAGTTGTGAACTGCCATGTGGGTTGAGAACTGAACCTGGGTTGTTTGCAAGAATACAAGTGCTCTTAACTACTGAGCCAATTCCCCAAGCCCAGACTTTTTATTTGTTTTTATTTTTAAAATAAAGGGGCCCCCCCCACTGGCCACATTCGCAGTGTGGGAAGCCACGGCTGGTAGGCTAGACACAGGAGGGTGGAGGACAGGGTGATGTAGCCCTGCTTGTGAGGAAAAATATGTGACCAGCAGACAATGGCACCTAGAGGGCATTCCATGACCCACAGTAATGGCAATCTCACTTCATGGATTTAGGAGGCTGTGACTTTCATCTCTGGGGCTGATTTCCAGTTACTGATGATCACAAACAGCAGTACCTCAGAGTCAAGGTCTATGTGGGTTCTCTAGAACTTAGTCTTCACCTACAAATGTCCCACCTTGATCAAAGTGTCTGCGTGCCTGTATGCACACGTGCAAGCGTGCATGAGTGCATGCATGCCTGTGTTATGGGGTGGTGGATACTGATAACATTCACGATTAAAATATAAAAGGATCAGGGCCGGGCGTGGTGGCACACGCCTTTAATCCCAGCACTTGGGAGGCAGAGGCAGGTGGATCGCTGTGAGTTCGAGGCCAGCCTGGTCTACAAAGTGAGTCCAGGATGGCCAAGGCTACACAGAGAAACCCTGTCTCGAAAAACCAAAAAAAAATAAAAAATAAAAAAATAAATAAAAGGATCACAAACACAGAGCACTCAGCAGACAGCTCTCCACTGCTGGGGACAGTACCTCTTCTATCAGCTTAGTGTTTGACTTTTCCAGCGAGTCCACTCTTGAATGGAGGCTGCTGACTGTGCTGCTGAAATTGGCAAAGAAAAGACACATTCAGAGTCCCACAGGCCCAAAGGCTGGACCAGCACCTCTCCCCAGACTCATGTTTACTGACGTGTACGGATGACCCAGATGTCCACCCCTGGAGGGGGAAATTTCACTAATGTGAATACCTTGATCTGCACTAGGAGAGCAACAAAGACCACGGCAAGAGAATCAACATTTCCATTCAGATTCCTCTTGGTGCTTTTTAGATGCCAGAATTGACTCAGTCCAGAGCCTTGGGCAGGTGAGGCAAAGGCTTTACCGTGGAGATATATCAGCAGCCTTTTGGGGCTGTTTGTTCTATTTTTGAGAACAAATAGCCTTTTGCTTAGGCCAGGCTGGTCTCACACCGACTAACAGAACCTGGACCATCTGACTCTCCTACCTCTATTTTCCAAGGACTGTTACAAGTGTGTGACACTACACCCAGCTCTGTGTATTATGAATTTCTGTTCTGCATCTAGCTGTGCTGTCAGGCTCCCTCCAACATGCTTACAAGTAAAGACAAGCAATCAAAGATGCTAAGTAGAAAGGAATAAGGATGAAGCTAAAGCAGGGCTTGGTGGCATACGCCTGTAATCCCAGCACTTGGGAGGCAGAGGCAGGCAGATCTCTGCGAGTTCAAGGCCAGCCTGGTCTACAAAGCGAGTCCAGGACAGCTGGGCTACACAGAAAAACCCTGCCTTAAAAAAAAAAGATTAAACCTAGGAGGCCCTAAAATGAGAGTCTTTAATGCATAGTTAGGCATTCACAATACTTACTTGAGTTGTCTATTTAGTTCTTCAACATAATTCTTTTGGTCTAAGATGGCAGCAATCTGAACATTCCTATGGTGAGAAGAAAAGGTAGTTTAACAAAATTTTAATCTAATCTCAGGGTGGTGACGCACATCTTTAATCCCAGCACTTGGGAGGCAGAGGCAGGCAGATTTCTGTTAAGTTTCAGGCCAGCCTGGTCTGCAAGTGAGTTCCAAGACAGCCAAGGCTTCACAGAGAAACCCTGTCTTGGAAAAAAATAATCTAAATCTGTAAACTTGTAAAACTCAAGAGTCATAAAGTATGGCTTTGCTTTTAAAACAGAGGCTGCCATACAGCAGTGGAGCTCTGTGTGACACAGTACTAGGAGCTCAGCTGACTGATCAGCTTGCTGATGTCTCATTAAACAGTTTAAACCTAGAGCCAATTAGATAATAAGCCACCACTGTCACAAAGTATAGTTATTAAGGTCTCTCTCAGAATATATGGACAGATATGTGCAAGACTCCTACTGTGAACCAACATCCACCTCCTCAAAGGGACTTCTCCTTTTCCACCCTGTAGACGCTTTTAAAGGAAGTAAAAATACAAGCCAGGGCTCCAGGGAGGGAGGGAGCAGAAACCACACTGTGAACACAGCTTGAGTTCACTCGAGATGGCTACAGGAAAACTAGAGCGCGGAAGTGAGGAGGAAGGCATACCTTTCTTTGTTTCCGATCTCTTCTTCATTCTTTAAATACATTGAGAAGTCAATCACTCCAACCTGAAGTTATAAAGCGATTTTTATTTAAAGAGAAGGCGTGCGGGGCAGCAGGGCTGGTGTGATGAGGGACTGGAGGTGAGGAAAGCAGGCGTTTGGGTGTGTCCGGGAGGGCACCTCTAGGGATGTGTAGGTCCTGATAGTTCTGACCTCCTTGTTCTAATTTAAAACCTGAACAGCCTGCAGGGAGCCCGCAGAACTGGCAGACGGAGCCTGACTGGAGGAAGCCACTGCTGAGGACACACCTCGAAAGACACATCTTGGCCTTGGGCCTTACCTGCTACTCTCTGCGTGCTGGTCTCCTTTCTGCTAACATGTTCCCTCTACACCACAGGCCCATAGCAACGGAACAAGCCGGTCTGTCAGAAGCCTCTAAACCCATGAGCCCAAATAAACCCTTTCCCCGCTTTGTGGTCGTCTGAATGACAAGTGCCCCATGGGCTCATGTGTTTTAACACTTGGTCCTTTAGCTGGTATCACTGTTTGGAAAGGTTATGGGGCCTAACAGCCTTGGTGGAAGAAGCTTTCAGGGCTTATAGCCGTACCCCACTTCCTGTTCTCTCCCTCTGCTTAATCAGCAGATTTCTTGTTCCTGTGCATATGCCATGCCTTCCCCCACTGTGGTGGCTTGAATAGGTTTGGCCCCCACACACTCACGTGCTTGAATGCTTAGCCACAGGGAGTGGCACTATTAGGAGGTGTGGCCTTGTTGGAGGAAGTGTGTCACTGTGGAGGGAGACTTTAAGGTTATAAATACTTGAGCTATGCCTAGTCACACAGTCTCCTTGCCTGCCAATCAGGATGCAGAACTCTCAGCTCCTCCTCCAGCACCATGTCTGCCTGCACACTACTATGGTTCCTGCCATGATGACAATGGACTAAACCTCTGAAACTGTGAGCCAGCCCCAATGAAATGTTTATAAGCTTTATAAGAGCTGCTGTGGTTACGGCGTCTCTTCACAGTAATGGAAACCATCACTAAGACACCCACCATTATGGACTGTAGCCCTCTGTAACTGCGAGCCAGAACAATTGTTCTTCTTTGTACGTTGCTCTTGGGCATGGCACTTGACCATAACAGAAAAGTAACTAACATGTGAGCTGTTTCTATCAGGTGTTTGTCTAACACAACCTGCAACTGGATTTTGTAAGCGTCTCGCTGCACCGTGCACAGCTTAGCGCCACAGGGATCCGGTGGGAACGGTGGTTGGCATCCCCATGTCCGCTCACCTGGGAGTCGAGATCCTCCCCCTTCACACACAGATTGGCGTCGATCACGTTCAGGCCGACCAGCAGCCCAACAATCACGGCTCCTTCCTCCTCCATCATGAGCGCATGGTACTCATAGAACTCGCTGGGGACAGCAGAGCAGAGACCGTCACTGCAAACCTAACTTACCGCTCAACCCTGAAGCCTTAACACCTTACCTTCCTTCCTTCCTCTGAATGTGTTCTCAACACCTAACCAGTAAAAAGGCTCAATGTCAAGCCAGGCGTGGACATAGGTGTGGGCATGGTGGCACATAACCTGTAATCCCAGCACTTGGGGAGGCAGAGGAAGGTGGAACTCTGTGAGTTCGAGGCCAGTCTGGTCTACAAAGTCCAGGACAGCCAGGGCTACACAGAAAAACCCTGTCTCGGGGGCGGGAGGTGGGAGGAAAGAAAAAGGGGTAATGCTACGTATAAAAATTTGTGCCTTAAATTGCCAGTACTAAGGAGATAGAGACAGGAGGATTGCTATGCATTCCAGGCCAGCCTGAATTACACAGTAAGTTAGACCATCCCTCTTATTTTTTTAATTGTTTTATTATTTTATACGTGTGTCTGCCTGCATGTGTCTATGTGCGCCATATATGTTCAGTGCCCACAGAGACAGTATGAAGGCATTAGATCCCCCACAAGTGGAGTGACAGACAGTTGTAAGCTGCTGCTGTGGGTGTTGGGAACTGAACCCAGGTTTTTTAGAAGAGCTGCCAGTGTTGCTAACTGCTGAGCTAGCACCTCAACTTGTGGAGGAGCAGATAAAGAGGCAACCCCGAGGCCTGGAAGGCTGGCTTCTCAGGACTCAGTAACTACTGCTGATCTGATTGTGATACTTGTAATTAGAGCTGAAATTTCAGTCCCCAGATTCACTAAGACCTTTGGAATAGCTGGCTATGGTGGTGCACGACTTTCATCCCAGACTCAGGAGGCAGAAGCAGGAAGATCTCTGTGAGTTTGAAGCCAGCCTGGTCTACAGAGCAAGTTCTAAGACAGCCAGGGCAACCTTTGTGATACACTATTACAAAAAGCAGATTTGTTTTATGTGTTTGAACATTTTGCTTGCGTATATGTATGTGCACCACGTGTGTGCCTGGCGCCCTCAAAGGCCAGAGGAAAGCATAGAATCTCCAGAAGATGGTTGTACTGTTGTCCTGGACTCGCTTTGTAGACCAGGCTGGCCTCAAACTTACAGAGATCTGCCTGCCTCTGCCTCCCGAGTCCTGGGATTACAGGTATGCGCCACCATGTCTGGCTCCCCTAACTATTCTTATTGGGTAGATAATCATCATCTAAGGACACATGGATGGCAACAGTCTAAAAAGTGCCCAACCAAGAGCCTTGTCTCCAGGCATGGTGGCGCACCCCTGTGATCTTAGGACTTGAAAGGTGGAGACAGGGGGATCAAGAACTCAGGGTCATCCTTGGTTACACAGCAAGTTCAAGACCAGCCTGTGCTATATAAGATTCTGCTGAGACAGAGAGACAGAGAGACAGAGAGACAGAGAGACAGAGAGAACTGCAGAGAATAGTCTAAAAATGAAGTTGCCGGTTTTTTAGAATCAGGAAAAGCTTTGGTACCATCACGTCAAAGCTGTGCCACCTACAGCTTTAACGGGTCCTCAGGGTGCTGCTGAGGACTCCTAGTGCTTCAACTACGGCCGTTTTCATTTAACAAGTGGAAGAACTGAGATGTGAAAATAGAGTCGCAAAAAACGAACACAGAACAGCAGTCTCCACATACCAGAGAGGCAGGCCAAGAGAAGCCAGGACAGGGATCTCCCTGGGCCTGCTCCCTTTGGAGACTGCCTACCTTGTTCTGAAAGCTTCGTCAACCTTTGACCTTCAGTTAAGCAACGCTACCATACAGCTGAAGCGTTCGTTTGGACATTAGCAAGCTTAAGAAGAAATGTTCAGTTAAACCCCCAAGTCACAGTGCAAATCTGTAACTACAAAACGGTGATTCAGAGGGAGGGAGGGAACCAACTAGGAAGCACGCTTTCGCTGCCCCATCTGGTGATAAAAAGCTAATGGTATTTGTCTGGGGCCAGTTTCTCACTGGTGTTATGTCTCTACGGTGCCCTTTGTCTTCTCGTTCTGCTTTTCCTCTTACGTTATGGCATTTTGTATTTCATACATCTTTCCTCACTTCCTTGTGGATGACAAGATACAAACTAAATTTAAAAAAT
Source organism: Acomys minous (assembly GCF_964271855.1). NCBI lineage: Eukaryota > Metazoa > Chordata > Mammalia > Rodentia > Muridae > Acomys > Acomys minous. Next base: position 90,716,938 of record NC_140495.1, on the reverse strand, counting down.
GAACATGACTTAATGACACTGACCTTAGGAGCTCCCTCTGGATAATCAAGCAACGCAGGTAATCGGCCATTTTCTTCTGCATCAGGGCTAACCGGAGCCACGCTCTAGCGCGACCCAGGGGAGTCCTAAGAAGAGGAACCATTGGGTTAGAAGACAGCCTTGATGCTGAAATTGCTGGGCACGTACTCAGTATCTGTTCAAGTCAACACCGACAAGGAAAAGCGCATTTTATCAAACTATTGTTTTTGTCTTTAGAAGTGGACGCCAATGTATGCACGCCTGTGCTCTTTTGACCAAGAGGGCACGCATGGAAACCAAAGATTGGCATTGGGATGTCTTTCCTCCATCGCTTCTCCACTTTAACTTTGGACATAGTCTCTCACTGAGCCTAGACTGCACTGTGTACACAGTGAGTGTTTCTAGGCTTTGCCTGTCAGCCTCGCCACCCAGGGCACCGAGCTTGTACTTGGGTTCTAGGGCCACAAACTCAGGTTTTCATGCCTGTACAGTTCAGCACTTTACCCTCTGAACTCTCCCTGGTCCTTATGCTAGCTTTCAATTTCATGTGGTGTGTAGGGTGTTTTGCATGCATCTCTACAGTGCCTGCAGAGGCCAGAAGAGGGCACTGGATCCCCTGGACTTGGTGGGGATATAAACAGTAATGAGCTGCCCTATGGGTGCTGGGAAGTCAAACCCTTGTCCTCTCAAAGAGCTGAGCCATCTTTCCCGTCTCTTATGCTAGCAATTCTACCTCTGGGTAGTCAGTAAACCTGCTCTGGTAAGGCTTGTATTTATTTATTTATTTATTTATTTATTTTGAGATTTCTGTCTATTATTTATATATAAAAGTGTTCACCTGAATGTATGTTTGTGTACCACGTAGGTGCAACGTCTGCCCATGGGGGCCAGAAAGGGGGTCAGATCCCCTAGGACGGAAGATACAGGCAGTTGTGAGCTGCCATGTGGGTGCTGGGAATCGAACTCAGGTCCTCTGGAAGAGCAGCCAGTGCCCTTACCCACTGAGCCATCTCTCCAGCCCCAAGTTATTACTGCACGCTTTGGAAGAAAGAACTCTCTAAAAACATTACTTCTAAAAGAGGTATTATATGATAGCGGGATGAGCACCATCTCTCTCTCTCTCTCTCTCTCACACACACACACACACACACACACACGCACACGCACACGCACACGCGCACACACACACACGAACATAAGCACACACAGACATAAATGCTTGGGGAAAGAAAACAACTATGTTGGGCTGGAGAGATGGCTCAGCGGTTAAGAGCACTGTCTGCTTCTCCAGAGGTCCTGAGTTCAATTCCCAGCCACCACATGGGGGCTCACAACCATCTGTAATGTGATCTGATGCCCTCTTCTGGCCTGCAGGTATATAAGCAGGCAGAGCACTGTATACAGAATAATAAATTTAAAAAAAAAAGAAAACAACTATGCTCCTTTTGCTTGTTTTGTTTTGTTTGTGGCTGTGAGACAGGGTTTCTCTGTATAGCCCTGAACTCTCTCTGTAGACCAGGCTGGCCTAGAACTCACAGAGATCTGCCTGCCTCTGTCTCTAGTCTCTAGAGCGTTTGTAATTTTTTTTTGAGACCAAGAATCACTATGTGGCCGGGCGTGGTGGCGCACGCCTTTAATCCCAGCACTTGGGAGGCAGAGGCAGGTGAATCTCTGAGTTCGAGGCCAGCCTGGTCTACAAAGCGAGTCCAGGACAGCCAGCCAAGGCTACACAGAGAAACCCTGTTTCGAAAAACCAAAAAAAAAAAAAAAAAAAAAAAAAAAAAAACTCACTATGTGGCCCTGGCTGGCCTGGAAATCTCTGTATAGACCAGGCTAGCCCTGAATGTGCAGAGGTCAACCTGCCTCAACCTCCTCACTGGTCTTCTCAATGGCTAGTACTTGAAGAGGGACTTAAGAAAAGTTCATGAAGGAATCAGGAAATAGCTGAGCTAGAACGGTGGGCTAGAACGGTGAGCTAGAACAGTAGGCATGGCTCTAGAATGAGAAAGCGGAAGTGCGGCCCAGGCTAAAGGGTGGTAAAGTAGCCTGTGCTTATTGAGAGGCTGGCAGGTGTGCTTCTGGGAACGAACGACCACACTTACTTAAGGCCAGGCAAATCCCGGACACTCGCTCCTATTTCCTCTGCTTCTGGGTACAGCTTCTCCACCAGTTCCAGAGGGCCCCAGATAGTTTTGTTATAACTCAAAAATGATTTTCTCACTGGAAAAAAAATAAGGTACAATTTCAATTCATTAAATAGGAGTAACATCATCTTTTTTTTTTTTTCTTCCTTTGAGACAGGGTTTCTCTGTGTAGCCTTGGTTGGTCTGGACTTGCTTTGTAGACCAGGCTGGCCTCAAATTCACAGCGATCCACCTGCCTCTGCCTCCCGAGTGCTGGGATTAAAGGCCTGTGCCACCATACTTGGGCGAGTAACATCATCTTTAAATACTTAGTTACAGGTCTGGGGAGAGACGGTCCTGTGACTAACAGTAGCAACTCTCCAAGCAGAGGACCTGAGTGACAAGCTGGGCGTGGCTGTACGTGTGCCTGTAACGCCAGCATCGGAGGGTGAAGATGGCAGCCCTGAGGGCTTGCTGGCTAGCCTGCCCAAGAGAAACTATGAGTTTCCAGTTCAGTAGGGCAGAGCGTGACAGAAACTCACTCACCATTCTGCTCTGGCCTCTGCATGTGCACATAGAGTGCAAGTAACACACACCCACACACACCTATAACCTCAACTTTATGAGAGGCTGAGGCAGGAGGAGCAGAAGTTTAAGGCCTGCCTGGGTAGCTTAGTGACATCCTGTCTCAGCAGAAGGAAGACGGGAGCATACCTCAGCGGGAGAAGCATAAGCTTCTAGGTTTGTTTGTTTTTGTTTTGTTTTTTGGATTTTTCGAGACAGCGCCTCTCTGTGTTAGCCTTGGCTGTCCTGGACTCACTTTGTAGACCAGGCTGGCCTCAAACTCACATTGATCCGCCTGCCTCTGCCTCCCAAGTGCTGGGATTAAAGGCGTGCGCCACCACGCCCAGCTTAAGCTTCTAGGTTTAAGCCCTAGTAAGTGCAGACTCGCATACGTACATACACACTCATCTTGGCTGTTCTTTTGGATCAGGAACCTCCAGGTAAGTAACTAAATGATAGCCAGAGTCATTCTTTACCAATAACAAAATCAAAAGATCTTCCTGAGCCTATTAAATAAGTCAAGCACAGAGGCAGGTGTATGGAGGCACACACCCGGAATCCTAGCGCTTGGGAGGCCGAGGCGGAAGAGACACAAGTTCAAGTCCCCATGGACTACAGAAAAAATTCTTTTTTTAAAAAAATATTTTATTTAATTTATGTGCATTGGTGTAGGGGTGTCAGATCTTGGAGTTACGGACAGTTGTGAGCTGCCATGTGGGTGCTGGGAATTGAACCCAGGTCCTTTGGAAAAGCAGGCAGTGCTCTTAACCACTGAGCCATCTCTCCAGCTCCCAGAAAAAATTCTTTTTTTTTAAAATTTATTTATTTATTATGTATGCAGTGTTTTGCCTGCATGTACACCTTCAGGCCAGAAGAGGGCATCACATCACACTACATTATAGATGGTTGTGAGCCACCATGTGGTTGCTGGGGATTGAACTCAGGACCTCTGGAAGAGCAGGTGGTGCTCTTACCCACTGAGCCATCTCTCCAGCCCCAGAAAAAATTCTTAAATACCTTGTCTCAAAACTTATAAGGATGGGGCTGGAGAGATGGCTCAGAGGTTAAGAGCACCGTCTGTTCTTCCAAAGGTCCCGAGTTCAATTCCTAGCAACCACATGGTGGCTCACAACCATCTATAATGAGATCCAGTGCCTTCTTATGGTGGGCAGACACACATGTGGGCAGAATGCTGTATAAATAATAAATAAATCTTAAAAAAAAAACTTATAAGGAATGTTAAGAGCTCTGAAGGTACAGGAGACATGGCTCAGTGGCAGAATGCTAACCCCTAATGACCAAGGCCCTGGGTTTCATCTCCAATACTGAAAAAAGAAAGTGAAGCATAATAAAAGTATTCTCCTAAATGTAAACAATTTAATTTTTATCTGACATTAGGGGACATAAAAACATTTGGGCTGGGGACAGAGGTCGGCTGGTAGACTGCTTGCCGACCAAGCAGGAAGCCCTGGGTTTGCGCCTAGCACCCCATGAAAACCTGGGCACCGTAGCCTATGCCTATCTGTGATCGGGGAGGCGGGTTTGAGTTCAAGGGTGCAGAGTGAGGTGGCACACGCCGTTAACCCCAGCACTCCTGAGCACTCTCTGTGGGACAGAGGACACCTTGGTCTACAAAGCAGGTTCCAGGACAGCCAGGGCTACACAGAGACCTCGTCAACAGTTCAAGGTCATCCTCAGTTACACAGCAAGCATGCTGCCTGAGAGACCCCGTCTCAGGCTGCTCCTCCTCCTAAGGACAAAGGTTTGGTGCTCAACAACTTTAGCAGGTGGCTTCAGGGAATGCGGTGCACTCTTCTGGTCTCCTTGGGCACTGCATTCAGGCAGCACACAGAAAACATGTAGTTGGCGAGCATGGTGGCCCTTGCCTTTAGTCTCAGCACTCAGGAGGCAGAGGCAGGTGGATTGCTGTGAGTTCGAGGCCAGTCTGGTCTACAAAGTGAGTCTAGGACAGCCAAGGCTACACAGAGAAACCCTGTCTCAAAAAACCAAAAAAGGAAAGAAAAGAAAACATACAGTCATTATAAAAGAAAAACATTGCTTTATTATTATTGTTGTATTATTATTGTGTGATGTGTGTATGGGTGTGACATGGCCACAAGATCAAGGGTTCTAGCTCTCCTCACCTTAACCCGGGTTCCAAAGATCAAATTCAGACCTTCCAGCCCTCACCACAAGGCCTTTCCCCCTGAAGCCACCCCAACTGGCCCAACACTCAGTATTTAAAATGCAAAACAGGGCCTGGAGAGATGGCTCAGAGTTTAAGAGCACTGCCTGCTCTTCCACAGGTCCTGAGTTCAATTCCCAGCAACCACACGGTGGCTCACAACCATCTATAATAAGATCTGTGTGTGATATGATGGCACACATCTTTAATCCCAGCACTCAGGAGGCAGAGACAGGTGGCTCGATATGAGTTAGAGGTCAGCCTGATCTACAAAGTGAGCCCACGACAGCCAAGGCTACACAGAGAAACCTTGTCTCTAAAAAGCAAAAATAATAAATAAATAAATAAATACATAAATAAATAAATAAATAAAAATAACAATAAAATAAAATGCAAAATATTGGTAGCTATGGCCTCAAAACTATTTCTCAAAGATAAGGTAAAAAGAGAAGACTAAAGGCAAATTGGGTTTGGGGTCTGATACCTTTAAGGCCATGTTTCAGACAGTGTTCCATAACCACGAAGAACTGCTGCAGCGGGGGATAGTCGGAGTCCAGCGTGCGGCCAGAGCTCAGGGCAGACTCAATGAGCGCTTTGATACTGAGCTTAGCCATGTTCAATAGGTTGGCTCTCTCCACAGCCGTGGGGTCCTTCGTAGCTGAAAAAAAAAAAAAACGAAAGGAAGTCCAACGTCATTCCCAGGACAGGACAATGACAAGTACACCAATCTGTCCCCTCCCACAGAAGTCAGCAGTTTGCTCCTCTGTGGGTGTCGATCGGTTATCTCCTCAGGCCAAGGTGCCATGACACAACCTCTTTCTTTCTCTCTCACAAGCCGCAGCAAAGTGCCATGCCCACTACAGCCAGTGCGCGTGAAGTATCCTTAAGCCTCCACACAGAGTGTGAGCCTTACTTTCTGGGCTGGCAAGATGTCTCAGGGAGGATGTGCAGCCCTGGACCACCCGCGCTCCGTCCATGGCACACTTGTGGCTACCTAGTGCGCATGATGCTCAGAGGTTAAGAGCACTGACTGCTCTTCCAGAGGTCCTGAGTTCAATCCCCAGGAACCACATGGTGGCTCTCAACCATCTATAATGTGATCTGATGACTCCTTCTGGCCTGCAGGCAGAGCACTGTATACAAAATAAATAACACATCTTTGAAGGAAAAAAAAGTTCCTGTTTGACCAGTAAAAAGCCAACACACATGGACAGGGCAAACGGGATAGGCGTGGCTAATGTTCTCGGGCTTTGAGGACAGAGAGGATCTTGGGAAGACACAGCAGAGGAAGAAGAAAGGAAGGAGGCCACCACCATGGGTTAGGTGGGGAAAGAAGCACATGGCGGGCAAGGATGGAGACTTGGCCCAGATGATGATAACTAACAAGTATTTAGGATTCCAGATGGGAGGTAGCGCGACAGAAATTACTAGAAGCAGATAGCATGGGATCGGGGCAGGGAGCTGTAGACGGTAGTTTAGGGATTAATATCTACCCCGCCCCAGGCAAAGCAAGGCTATTTTAAAATATAACAGGCGTCTTCCAGGCCAGCCTGATCTACGAGTGAATCCAGGAAAGCAAAGGCTACAAGAGAGAAACTCTGTCTCAAAAATCAAAACAAAACAAAAGCAACAGCCGGGCGTGGTGGCACACACCTTTAATCCTAGCACTACCTTTAAATCAACAGCAACAAATAAGAGGCTGAAAGGATGGCTTAGCTATTAAGAGCATTTGCTGTTCTTCCCAAGGACCAAAAAGTAAGTAGGTTCCTAGCATCCATTAGGATGGTTAACTACTAACTGTAAGTCCAGCACCAGGAGGCCCAGCACCCTCTTCTGGCCCTGAAGGCATAATTAACATGTACACACAACACACACAACACACACACACACACACACACACACACACACACACACACACACTCCTACCTCTATTTCCAAGAGTTCAGCCAGGCAGCAGTGGCGCACACCTTTAATCCCAGTACTCGGGAGGCAGAAGCAGTCAGAGAGTTCAAAGCCAGCCTGGTCTACAGAGTGAGTTCCAGGACAGCCAGGCCTACACAGAGAAACCCTGATTTGAAAACCAACAACAACAAAAAGTTCAAAATATGGTGGCACACGCCTTTAACCCCAGCACTCAGGAAGCAGAGGCAGGTGGATTGCTGTGAGTTCGAGGCCAGTCTGGTCTACAAAGTGAGTCCAGGACAGCCAAGGCTATACAGAGAAACCCTGTCTTGAAAAACCAAAATAAATAGTTCAAAATATACTGGCAACAAAATAAAAGGTAAAGTTATCAGATTCCAGAATCTCTCAGAGCAAGCATTACCGGGAAAACAACAATAAAAACAAATCAAAACACTCTAGCAAATATGAGGATGAAGAAACAGCTCAGTCCTGGGTAGCAGTGGTCCATACCTTCAACCTCCGCAACTGGGAGGGCTCCAAACCAGCTAGGGTCTCAAAATCACAATTCCCAAGTAAGAAGAAAGGAAAATAAAGACAGAAAATAAGACTCCGGCCCCAGGCGTGGTGGCACACGCCTTTAATCCCAGCACTCGGGAGGCAGAGGCAGGTGGATCGCTGTGAGTTCGAGGCCAGCCTGGACTACAAAGCGAGTCTAGGACAGCCAAGGCTACACAGAGAGACCACCTACTGCTGTTCAGAGGACCCAAGGTAATCCCCACCACCACCTATGGCAACTGCTTAACTCCAGCTCCAAGGAACCCCAACCCTTCTGACCTCTGAAAGCCCTTACACTCAGGTACACACTCATTTAAAATATCACTTAAAAGAAAAAAACAGCCAGGCCGGGCGTGATGGCACATGCCTTTAATCCCAGCACTCTGGAGGCAGAGGCAGGCAGATCGCTGTGAGTTTAAGGCCAGCCTGGTCTATAGAATGAATTCCAGGACAGCCAAGACTACACAGAGAAACCTTGTCTCAAAAACAAAACACACACACACACCAAAACAAACCAAAAAATCAGCTGTTTCCCCCAACAATCTAAACACTGCCAAGGGGCACAAATATTTTCTGCAAAGCTGACAAAACTGACGTGAAAAACAAAGCGCTTAAATAACATTTCTTAATTTACACATAGCTCTGGGTGTGGCCGTGCGCTTTTAATCCCAACATTTGTGAGGCTGAGTGTGGGGGGGGGGGAGGTGGGTTATTGGCATCTCTGCGTTCGATGCCAGCCTGGTCTAGAACTCAGACGTATAGAGAGTGAATCTGTCTCAAAAAAACAAAACAAGAGTCCCCAGTGCTCTGGTCCTCTATTATGGTTTGGATTTCAGCTCTTGAGGCTGACTCCTGACTCTGATTTCTCAGCAATCTGAAACAGCCAGGCAGGGTGGTGAAGGGTCTGCCACACTCTGCGATGGTGTGACGCCCTCTCCCCACCCCGGCGCCCGAAGTGAAACCACCTGACGTTTCATAATCCGCAGAACTCTCTTTTTAGACCACAACCTGTAACCCGCCTAGGAGGGCGACTGTGCAGCAGCGACCGCAGGTGGAGCTGACTGCGGGGCTCCCCCTAAACCCCTGAAAGGGCGGCCCCGCTCCCTCCGCGTCCCCAATCTGCACCCGGGCGCGCTCCCTGGGCCTGGCACCACACCGCTCCCCTCCCCAGCCTTCCGTCCGCCACTCGCGAGACTGGGACATCCTTGTCGCCAGGTGCCCCGGTCCCCGCCAGTCCACCGGCCCCAGCCGCCAGGCCCCAGGGCGGGCGGGGCGCAGGGATGCAGGCCCCAGGAGGAGGGGGGCGTTTCCATGGCGACCCCGGGAGAGGGAGGGGGGGCCCCCTGTTCCCCCTCAGCCGGTGACTGCGCGACCCAAGCGAAGGACGGCGACCCCAGCTGCTGCCCTTACCCATGGCGGCGGTGCGTGTAGGACACAGGCTCGCGGGGCGGATCAGCAGCTCCCCGCAGGCGCGCGGCAGCCACGGCGTCTGACCCGGCTCGGCGCCGCCACAGTGCCCCTGGCGGCGGGAGGACGCCAAGGCAGCGCGAAGCCGGTCCCGGTGGATGGTCTCCCTCCTGACCAATCTTGAAGAGTCAGAGAAAAGGGCGTGGGGAGGGATCCGGGGCCTCCGGCACCGCAGCTCAGGGCCAAGGATGGATGAAGACCGGGCCTCAAGCCACCTGCAAACGATTTATCCACGTAGGCTAGATGAGTTTAATGGAAAACGCAGGGCCGCTTCCTTTGGTCTTGACAAACCCAGATTGGGCGACAGATTTTAGAAATCCTCACGCAATTAACAGCGCCGGGGCGGGAGCGGGGGGCGGGGGGGGGCGGGGGGCGGGGGGCGGGGGGCGGGTGTGATCCCAGCATTTGGGAGATGGGAGTTAAAAGGATCGGTAGTTGAAGACCAGGCTCAGTTACATACTGGGTTTGAAGCCAGCCTGGTCTGAAAAAACAAGACACTGAAATCCGGTGGTGCAGCCCTCAGTCGGGACGTGGAGGGGGGAAACTGCTGCGAACTCGAGGTTACTCTGAGCTACATAGCAAGTGCCAGGTCATCCAAGGCTAGCTAGAAAGAGCCTGTCCCAAACAGCAAAATGTAATACTTTGTAAGGGGGTGCGTGTTGTGGACCTATAAAATACCAACTCTTGAGAGGTGGAGGCAAAATGACCTGGAATGTTAGTTGCTAAAATTCCTTTCCTGGGGGAGTTTTTTGTTTGTTTGTTTGGTTGGTTGGTTGGTTGGTTTTGGTTTTTTGAGACAGGGTTTCTCTGCGTAGCCCTGGCTGTCCTGGACTCCCTTTGTAGACCAGGCTGGCCTCAAACTCACATCGATCCGCCTCTGCCTCCCGAGTGCTGGGATTAAAGGTATGCGCCACCACACCCAGCTTCCTCGGGGAGTTTTAACATCTATTAGCTGGGCTTCATGGTGCACGCACTTGGGAGGCAGAGGCAGACGGATCTCTGGGAGTTCGAGGCTAGCCGGGTCTACAAAGCGAGTCCAGGACAGCCAAAGCTACACAGAGAAACCCTGTCTCGGAAAAAAAAAAAAAGTCTACCCAATTCACCCCAAAGTCCCGAGGACAAACGAAGGTATGATTCCACGAAAGCGATTAGCGGCACCCACTCTGAAGAAATCAGCGAGCTCTGGGGAATAGCGTGGGTGACCTCAGAGCAGCAATACAGGTGATGACTCCTCCGTGGCTGCATAGTCACCCTTTCACAGATAGTCACCCCATGCATAGTCACCCTTTCACAGATAGTCACCCCATGCATAGTCACCCTTTCACAGATAGTCACCCCATGCATAGTCACCCCTCCATAGATAGTCCTTTCCTTCCGCTATCTAAGGCCATTAGCAGTCAGGGTAGAATTGCCAGCAACTGCTTGCAGAGGGTGCTGGTTACTCCCTGCCCTTCTATGAGGGAACTGAAGTCAGCTAACCCAGCTGTGATCTTTCCTAAGTAGACGCAGGCCAACCTGCTGAAGACAACGGTTGGTTGACCCAGTCCTGTACAGCATAGCTCAAGATCATTCTCCCGGGCACTAGCGATTTCAAGGCCAGCCTGGGCTACCATGAGACTGCCTTTTAAAAATACATCCACATTTAAACGAATGTTTCCTCCTGCCTTTCTGACTCGCCATTGATAAAACTTGAAATAGGCAGCCTGGCCGGTGGTGGCACGCACCCCTTTAATCTCAGCACTAGGAAGGCACAGGCAGGTGGATCGTTGTGAGTTTGAGGCCAGCCTGGTCTACAAAGCAAGTCCAGGACAGCCAAGACTATACAGAGAAACCCTGTCTCAAAAAACCAAAACAAACAAGCAAACAAACAAAAAAACCAAAAACTTGAAACAGGCAAGCTGGGTGTGGTGTCACACACCTATAACCCAGGAGCTCACCTTTAGGCAAAAGCAAGTAGATCTTAATTCAGGAGCTAATAAATCCACCTCAAAAATGTAAACCAACCACCAAAAGAAGGTTGACAGCTACAAATCACAATTTTTGTTTGTTTGTTTTTTGAGACAGGGTTTCTCTGTGTAGCCTTGGCTGTCCTGGACTCACTTTGTAGACCAGGCTGGCCTCGAACTCATAGAGATCCGCCTGCCTCTGCCTCCCGAGTGCTGGGATTAAAGGCGTGCGCCACCACCCCTTGCTGCTTTTATAATATTTTACCAGCACCTAAGTATGTGACCCTAAACAATGTAGCTTTGGTTTTAGGATGCTTACACTCCCCACAAAGGAAATACTTTGTTACTTATTTCTTCCCCTCTTCTATGCAGGAGGGATCCAAGCCTGTGACCACCTGGTGAGACTGTTTAGAGGGTAAAGGAACTTGCCACCAAACCTGAGTTTCATTCCCTGAGCCCACATGATGAAAGGAGAGAACTGACCCCTGAAAACTGTCCTCCAGCGTCCACACAGGCGGTGCTAGGACACAAGCATCCACAACCCAATAAATAAATGTAGTAAAACATTTTGTTAAATTAACAAAGTTACCAGGAAATCGGGATTACCTTTTTTTTTTTTGGTTTCCTTTGTTTTGTTTTCAAGACAGGGACTTTCAGTGTAGCCTTGACTGTCGTGGACTCACTTTGTAGTTGCATTTTTGGGTTTTGTTTTGTTTTTTGGTTTGGGTTTTTTGTTTGTTTGTCTTGTTTTTTGAGACAGGGTTTCACTGTGCAGCCTTGGCTGTCCTGGAACTCACTCTGCAGACCAGGCTGGCCTCGAACTCTGCCTCCCTGAGTACTGAGGTTGTGGCGTTTGAATTCATTGGAAGAAACCAAAGACTTGGGTTCAATTCACATAGAGATTAAATGGATTTATTCCTATTGCTGGCAGGATAGAAGTCTTAGAGCCAATACAGCATGCCGTGCCAAAGGGGCATTGAGGTTAGGGGTTTTAAAATGGGCATCAGACCCGATGTGTATTACATCTATTTGTGGGATCCACACTGGGCAGGACCATTTACTTCCCTCACTTGGTCCTTACTTTCCTGCTATATTGTAATGAAAAGACCTTTCACCACCATTCCTATATCAATAAGCAGGCTATACAGAAGCAGAGGCAGCTGTTAACGTCTCACAGCCCATCATTAGCCTACACTTAAGTCACCTGCATTCCAGAGCGAACGGTCAAAGGCCCTTAAGGCATGCCTGGCCCCATGTTTAGTTTCTTCAGACATCACAGGGGACCTGTGTAATAATTACACAGGTCTGAGCACGAGTAGTTCATTTCTAGACAGAGAAAAACAATGCTATCTAGGGCTGGGTGTCTCATCCTCACACAGGAATTAAAGCCGTGAGCCACCACTGCCCCGCCAGGGTTACCTTTAAAGTAACTTATTTGTGTAAAGCCAAACTTTTAAAAATTCCTCAAAATTTACACTACTGGGTCTAGAGACGTGGCCCAGGGGCAAGTGCTGGGCTTGACTGACAGCACTGCAACACAGGCAAAAACAGGAACTAAAGTTGACACTCCTGCCAGTTGTATGTAGCTTTGGCTGTTCTGTCTTGGAATGCTTGGAAGTAAGAATTTCCTCATCATTGCTGTTGTCTGTGTATGTGGTTTAATGCTGAGATTCTTCTTGTTGTTTTCTCTGTATAGCCTTGGCTGTCCTGGACTAGCTTTGTAGACCAGGCTGGCCTCGAACTCATAGAGATGCCACCTGCCTCTGCCTCCCGAGGGCTGGGATTAAAGGCGTGCACCACCATGCCTGGCTTTGTTCTTTATTTATGTTACTATGGGGGAACCACCTTTCCTCATGGTTGGACCTTGTTTACAGTTCTTGGTCTGTAAAAACCTTGTTCAAGTCTTCTTATCTCTTCTGTACTAGCTTAGACTTCATACTATTCTACAGTCGTTTGGTGTCAGGTATGTCACAGGGCCCCAGACCTTAGCACAACTGACTCCATGATGGACGTGCCATTCAGACTGTAAAAGGCAGCAGGTAGACAGCACCACTTGCCAAAACTAAAAACAAAGTCCTAATCCGTCGAAGTCCACACAGTTCTGGGACAGATTCTGAACGTGTTAACCTCCCTTCTCAGCTTCTGCAGTTCTGCTTCTGGCTAACCGTTCTTGCTAATTGAAATGTGTCAATCCGGAACATGGTTTCTGTGCTTAAAAGCTCACCCTGAGAAAGGCTCAGTGCTACACTGGAATCCAGAACACCCAGTGTAGTCAACAGCTATTAAGACTTTTTGTTGTTGTTGTTTCAACTTTTTACTGATTTTGTGAATTTCGTATCATGAACCCCAATCCCACTTATCTCCCCTTCCTTTTTTTTAAAATTTATTTGTTTTATGTATATGAATGTTCTGCTTTTGTATACACCAGAAGAAGGAATCAGATTCTATTAAAGATGGCTGTGAGCCACCACGTGGTTGCTGGGAATTGAACTCAGGACCCCTGGAAGAGCAGCCAGTGCTCTTAACCGCTGAGCCATATCTCCAGCTCTTCCCCTTCCTTCTGTATCTGCCCTCCACCCTTGCAACCTCATCAAAAGAAGAAGAAAAAAAAAAACCATCTTGACATGAAAGCTTCAGTGTGTTCGTAGGTCATACAATATACATTTTTGCCCACACAGCTTTACTTGCAAATGTTCATCGCAATGAGTCATTGGCCTGGTTCAAGGCCTCTGGCTTCTGCTACAGCATCAGTACTGGATCCTCACCTGGATTTCTCTTGGATGTCCTGTTGTTGCCCTGTGTCATGAAGATCCTAGAGCTTTGGTTTTACAGGACCAGCTCCTTTATTGGCACCAGGAGTTCACAGATGGGATAGATGTTGGGGTGGGCCAACTCAAAGCCTCGGATCTAGGCCTGGGTGGTAGCTGAGCTGATCAACCTGCTGGCTCCCCTGCATCTGTGCCACCAGAGTCAACTCTCTGACTCTGCCCATGCGAGGGTGCGGTCAGCTCTCTTGCCTGAGGCAGCTGCAAAGGGCAGGGCCAGCTCTCCTGCCTGCTGCAGGTGGCCAGGGGCAGGGCTATCTCTCCCTCACCCATATCACGGCGGGGGGGGGGGGGGGGGGGCAGCTCCACTGTGCTGCTCAGGCAAGGTTTGGGCCAGCTCTCCTGTGTGCCATAGGCAGCAAGGCTGAGGGAGGGAGAAGCAAGGGAGGGAACAACCTCTCCCGCATGCCAGCTCACCCATGCCCCCACCATCCCATGATGCCCAGGCAATGGGTAGGGCTAGCTCTATACGGCTCTCAGACTGCAACATGGCCCCAGGTGGCAGCCAGGGAAGGGATGTTCACATGGCCTTTGGTTGTAACATTGGTCACAGACATTGACACAGATCCCTGGCTGCTGAGGGCAACGGACACAGACATGGCCTCCATGGCAGCACAGAACATCATCATGGCCTCAGGCGGCAGGGCAGGCCCCTCACATCAGACAGTTCCTCACCACCCTCGTGTCTTCAGCTCTGCCTCTCTTCATAGTGCACAAACCTTCCACTTCTTTCTCTCCCTCTCTCCACTACATACTTGCTCACTGTAGTGGCACCTGCCCGGGTGATGGCAGCCTGGCCACTTTGATAAAAACTTTCTTTCTGTTGGCTTAAACCCATGTCCAAGCAGTCTTCTCTGGCAAATACCCCACAAAGGTATGTGTTGTCATTGTCCTCTGCTTTGTCTTTCCAAAAAGCTATTACGCTTTATTCATTTATTTGGGGGAACCTAGGAGAGGGGTCGGAAGGCAGCCTTGAAGAACTGGTTCTCTCCTGCTGCCACGTGCACTCCAGGAATCTAACATGTCATTAGGTTTGCCTTCACCCACATCTTGCCAGCCCTGGTTTAGCTCTTTTAAAAAAATTACTTAGTTATTATGTATACAGTGTATAGAATATTTTGCCTGGATGTGTGCCTGCAGGTCAGAAGAGGACATCAGATCACATTATAAATGGCTGTGAGCCACCATGTGGTTGCTGGGAACTGAACTCAGGACCTTTGGAAGAACAGCCAGTGCTCTTAACCTCTGAGCCATCTCTCTAGCCCTATTATTTTTTATTTTTATCTTTGGTTTTTCAAGACAGGGTTTCTCTGTGTAGCCTTGGATGTCTTTGACTCACTTTGTAGACCAGGCTGGCCTTGAACTCACAATGATTCACCTGCCTCTGCCTCCCAAGTGCTGGGATTCAAGGCGTGTGCCATGAAGACCTGCTTTTTTCTTAGTTATTACATGTATGTGCACACACGCAGGTCAGAGGTTATTGGATCACCTGGAGTCACAGTATGAGTAACATTTTACCCCTCATTATGGAAAAAAAAAAAAAGCTAGACACCTAAGCTTAGTCATTGCTCAGGGCAGAGGGTGTAGCTCAGTTGGTGAGATGCATACTCACAAAGCTGGAGGCTCAATCTCCACCTCTGCACCCACCAGGCATGCGGGCCCACATCGGTATTCCCAGCATGTTATAGCTGGAAGCAGGAAGATCAGAAGTTCGAGGTCACCCAAGATACATGAAACCCTATCTCCACACACAGGTCATAAAATGAAAAATTATTCAGTCAGGTCTATTAGTACCAAAACAATTTATTAAACAGTACTTTAAATAACTAAAAAGGCAGAAGCACCAACAATTTTAACATAGTTAATCTTCCATTAAGTGAGGTAGAAGCTTTTCCCTCCAGGAGATGGGACCCTGATGTGAAAATGTCACACTCTTACTGGTAGATTTATTTCTCAAAATATCTGTACATAAGAGAAAAAATGAGTAATACCTCCAAAGAGGCAATATGAGATGAAAAAAGGGTGTACCTTGTGAACTAGCATCAATTAACAAAACAAAACTATTCTCAAAAACCCTCCTCTAATATTGAAATGCTGAGTCCCAGAAATTTACAAAGAGAACAAGGTGATTAGTGAAAAGAGGAACAAAGAACTAGTTGGAGAGACACAATTCATGAATGTACTTCAAAGATGAGGCTTGAAGTGAAAACACATTTGACACTGAAAAGCAAAGTGAGGAGAATCAGGAATCCCCAAATTCAGAGAGTGTCCGTCCCCTGGGACCCTCAGCACAGAGTGGCCTCAAGTGAGCAACACAAGCCAATCCATCCGACCTTTTAAAAATAACTTCTACAATCAAAGCTGAAACTGTAGTTTCTCTTTTGAGACCTCAGCCTCGGGATATAGCTGAAACATGGCATTAAAGTCCAGACCCCAGTGCTGATCCACCTTTCAAGCCGGAAAGTCTCGAACCCTTTCTTGGCCATACACAGATAGACTTGAAGTACTTACAAATTTAGATGTTACGCGAATCTCAGTTTCGGGTACATTGGTACGTTTAAAGTATAAATTTGCATGGTGACAGAAGAGAAAAATCTGGAACCTTGAGAAGGGTACATTCGAGTCACTTTGTACCTTTTTTAGCTAAAAATCGTCTTCACAGTTCAGCCTGGCAGTCCCAGCAAGCCTAAACTGGACCATCCACTGAGTGATGCTGTCAATTCCTATGGCGCGGAGGCAGCAGTGTAGTGTTTCCTTCTTCGTCAGTCACCCAGGATGTGGCTGAGACTCTCGTGCTCTCTTGATGGAAGGTCCATGATGTAAGATAAATTAAGGAAAATAGACCCAGTGAGTATCTGTGCACCATGGCGCACATCTCCAGCCTCAGTCCTCAGGAGGTGGAGGCAGGAGGATGATCAGGAGTTCCAGAGCATCGTTTGCTAAAAAGCAAAATAGATTACAACCTGGGATACATGTGACCCTATGGGGAGGGAGAGAGGAAAGGGGGGAGACAGAGAATAATCTATTTGAAAAGTAATAGAAAGCCAGGTGTGGTGGCCCTTGCCTAAATCCAGGGCAGCCAGAGGAACAGAGCGTCAAGGTCACCTCAGGGTCAAAGTCACAGCAGGGCCAGCCTGGGATACTGGATACTTTATCTCATAGAACAATCAATTTGAAAAATATAATGGGTGGGGGGAGGGAGACATGGGGGGGAGGCACTGGAGAGATGGCTCAGTGGTTAAGAGCACTGCCTGATCTTCCAAAGGACCTGAGTTCAATTCCTAGCACCCACATGGTGGCTCACAACCATCTATAATATGATCTGATGCCCTCTTCTGACATGCAAGTGTACATGCAGGTAGAACACTCATACACATAAAAATAAATAAATAATAAAAAGAAAAGTAATGGAACCGGAAGCTGGGTGTGGGGCATTCCATGAATGCAGGGCGTCTCAACCTTCTCAATGCTGCTACCTTTAAATATAGTTCCTCATGTTGTGGTGGGCCACAACCATAACATAGATATCTGATATCCAACTCCTGTGAAAAGGTCCTTTCACCACCCACAAAGGGGCCGAGACCCACAGGTTGAGAACTGCTGCTTTAATCACAGCGCTGCAGAGGCCTAGGCTGAAAGACCCCACTTCTAAATGTTGTTTAGTCAAGGCTTGCTATTTTGTAAATGATTCTATTTTGTAAGGCTTGTACAATGGTTAAGGGAGGTCACCTGAAAGGCTCAGTCAGACTGGAAAAATACCACCATGTCACAAGGCTCGCAGACGTCACAAGGTTCATGGTCACCCACCATTTCACAAGGTCTACACAAGCGGTTCTGGAAAACTGCCCTGGGGCCAAGTTATTGGAAAAACAGGATGTATGGTCAGTGAATAGGCTAGCCTAACCATTTCCTGATTCCAAAGCCCTAACCAGAGCTAAATCTAGCCACATTAAGTTAGCCAATCAAGACCCTGTAACTATGCTTCTCGCTTCTGTAACCCCCGCTTCCTGCTTCCCACCCTATAAAAGGGTCTCCTCCCCTTCACTCGGCGCGCCAGTCATCCGATAGACTGTGTCGCCCGGGTACCCGTGTAATCAATAAAGCCTCTTGCGTTTGCAACCGGACTTTTGGTTTCGCTGGTTCTTGGGGAGGGTCTCCCTGACGAAGGACACTCCGTGAGGAGGGTCTTTCATTTGGGGGCTCGTCCGGGATTGAGACCCCCGCCCAGGGACCACCGACCCAAAATCGGGAGGTAAGTTCTCTGCTGCTGGCATTGTGGGTATTGTGTGTCTTGTTTGTCTCCTGGTTGTCCTCCATCTCTGTGCTACTCTGAGACTCAATTGGGTCATTAGTATCTGGTGGAGGCTAGAAGGAGTTGACGAACTTGGACTTCTCCTCCACACCCCTGGGAGACGTCCCACGGGGGTATCCGGGGTCCTTAGGACCCATCTGAGAGGACGATCCGACTCGGCTTGGTTGGGGCTTCGCCCCTGGTCAACGGATACGCTCCTCGTCTGGGAGACGGGGAAACCGGAACCCCAACGCAGTCTCCAATTGGTTTACTTTCATTTTGGTGCCGGCACCGCGCAGCGCGATCTATCTCTTTTGGTTTGTTGTTAATCTTTCTTGTCACTCTGTGTACACTCCCTTTCTCTGCAGACATGGGCCAGACAGTTACCACCCCGCTGACCTTAACCCTTAGTGGACAGGTTAAGGCAAAGGTGATGGACCCAGGCCCTCATGGCCACCCTGACCAAGTCCCATACATCATTACTTGGGAGACTCTGGTCCGCGACCCACTCCCTTGGGTTAAGCCTTTCCTTTCCTCGCCACCTAACCACTCCCTCCACCTTACCAGGGCCCTCAGCCCCCGGCGGGTGCTGCACCTCCCGCCGCTCCGGAGGCACCTCCCCAATCCCAAGCAGCAGCTTCCTCCCCTGTGGCGGGCCGCTTGCGGAACCGCCGGGAACAAACCCCGGACGCCACCTCCCAGGCTTTTCCCTTGCGAGCAGGCAATGGAGGACAAATTCAATATTGGCCTTTCTCTGCCTCAGACCTCTACAACTGGAAAAATAATAACTCTCCTTTTTCTAAGGATCCCACTAGACTTACTTCCTTGATCGAGTCTATTTTAGTGACTCACCAGCCTACCTGGGACGACTGCCAGCAACTCCTGCAGACGCTCCTGACCACCGAAAAATACCAGCGAGTCATTCAAGAGGCACGGAAAAATGTCCCAGGAGAGAATGGGCGGCCAACCCAGCTGCTCAACGAGATTAATAGCGCTTTTCCCTTAAAACGCCCTAAATGGGACTTCAATACGCAGGAGAATACTGGCTGAGACTCACGGGACCCGCCCTGATCTAACCGACCAGCCCCTCCGGAATGCTGACTGCACCTGGTTTACGGACGGCAGCAGTTTCCTGGAAAATGGAGAACGGCGAGCAGGAGCCGCCGTAACAACCATCAAGGATGTAATTTGGTCCAGCCCTCTCCCCCCGGGGACATCAGCCCAGCGTGCCGAGCTGATAGCTCTGACCAAAGCACTGTAGCTGGCCAGCGGTAAACACCTCAACGTATACACCGACAGCAGGTATGCCTTTGCCACAGCCCATATCCATGAAAAAATTTACCGGAGGAGGGGCCTACTGACCTCGGAGGGCAAAGAAATTAAAAATAAGACTGAGATACTGGCCCTGCTAAAAGCCCTACACTTGCCCCGGGCACCAGAAAGGAACTTCCCTGGAGGCAGAGAAAAACAGGATGGCCGATAAAGCCGCTCGCTTGGCAGCACTCTCCAGGAAAAGGGCTCTGCTTAGAAAAAGTGCCCCACTCCCATCAGGCCCTATGCAACAAAACCCTCACGATCTATCCCGGCAAATATTGGCTCACCGGGCCTACTGGGACTCAATGGGCCTGCAACTCGGGACTAACCCCCTGTGTGTCAGCCACAGTGCTTACCCAAACCAGTGACTTCTGTGTTCTGGTCGAAGTCTGGCCCAGGGTTACCTACCATCACCCTAGTTATATATACTCTCATTATAAAGGAATGACCAGACATCCCAGAGAACCTGTCTCCCTCACCCTAGCCTTGTTGTTAGGCGGTCTCACCGTGGGAGGAATAGCTGCAGGAATAGGAACAGGAGCCACCGCCCTAGCTGAAACATACCAGTTCAGACAGCTCCAGCAGGCCATGCACACCGATCTTGTGACATTAGAAGAATCTATATCGGCCCTAGAAAAATCATTAACCTCACTCTCTGAGGTGGTCCTCCAGAACAGGAGAGGACTGGACATTCTGTTCCTTCAAGAAGGTGGACTCTGTGCAGCTCTGAAAGAGGAATGTTGTTTCTATGTGGATCATACTGGGCTAGTCAGAGATAGTATGAGCAAATTAAGAAAAAGACTAAAGCAGAGACAGCGTCTCTTTGAGTCAGGCCAGTCATGGTACGAGAGATGGTTTAATGGGTCCCCCTGGTTTACCACCCTAATCTCCTCCCTGCTAGGACCAATCATTATTATACTCTTGATTCTCCTATTTGGACCCTGCATCCTCAACAGATTGGTCCAATTCATGAAAGATAGGTTATCCATAATCCAAGCGATGGTCCTCACCCAGCAATACCATCGCCTAAAGCAGGAAATGGAAACTGAAATAGAATGAAAGATTCCATTCTAGTTCATAGAAAAAGAGGGGAATGAAAGACCCCACTTCTAAATGTTGTTTAGTCAAGGCTTGCTATTTTGTAAATGATTCTATTTTGTAAGGCTTGTACAATGGTTAAGGGAGGTCACCTGAAAGGCTCAGTCAGACTGGAAAAATACCACCATGTCACAAGGCTCGCAGACGTCACAAGGTTCATGGTCACCCACCATTTCACAAGGTCTACACAAGCGGTTCTGGAAAACTGCCCTGGGGCCAAGTTATTGGAAAAACAGGATGTATGGTCAGTGAATAGGCTAGCCTAACCATTTCCTGATTCCAAAGCCCTAACCAGAGCTAAATCTAGCCACATTAAGTTAGCCAATCAAGACCCTGTAACTATGCTTCTCGCTTCTGTAACCCCCGCTTCCTGCTTCCCACCCTATAAAAGGGTCTCCTCCCCTTCACTCGGCGCGCCAGTCATCCGATAGACTGTGTCGCCCGGGTACCCGTGTAATCAATAAAGCCTCTTGCGTTTGCAACCGGACTTTTGGTTTCGCTGGTTCTTGGGGAGGGTCTCCCTGACGAAGGACACTCCGTGAGGAGGGTCTTTCAGGCAAGATCTGAGTCCATGGCCAGTCAGGGTTTCCTACAGAGGCTGCCTATGAATGAGTGCATTCACGCTTGCATGATGGAACAAGCCTATAACCCAACCAAGCAGGAGGCTGACACGGGAGCGTGAAGAGTTCTAGGCCAGTCCCGCCCACCCCCAGGCCTATTTATTTATTTATTTATTTGTTTGTTTATTTGTTTTGAGACTGGGTCTATGCAAGCCCTGGCTAGCCTAGAACTCACTGTGTAGACCAGGCTAGCCTCAGACTCAGAGATCCACCTGCCTTGGCCTGCCCAGGGCTGGGACTAAAGATGGACACCACTTAAAATAGTCTTTGAAATATGCCTGTGGAAAAGGAGGACAGCGAGTCTCCATTCACTCAAGTACAGGAAACTGTGGAGGAATGCTAAGTGAATGTCAATAAAGCGCTGTTTAGCCAATCAGCTGGGCAGAAAGACAGGAAGTGGAAGGCGGGACTTCCTGGAAGAGAGGAGAAAAGTTTGACAGTTGGAGAGGGAAGAGGTTTTTTGACGGTTGGAGGAGGATGGTGGGAACTGGACACAGACCGGCCCACAGGTCATAGTGGCAAGTGTTTGGAATATATGTATGATATAAGGTTTAGAGTAGTTTGTTTAGTTTACGAGTAGATTAGAATCAGTTTAGACTCTGCCCAGCGAAGTGCTGGCAGCTTTAAAGTATGTTTCAGTCTCCCTGTGTCAGTTATTTGCTTTGTAGGCCGAACAGATACAAAATACTGTAACAGGAAGCCAGCGCAGCAAACCCCGAGTGACCACGCGAATGAACAAGGATATTAAGTGCTCCGTGTTCAGATGGTCAAAGAGCCTCTCCAGCGGGGGGAAGCGCTGCAGCGAGGACACGCTGCCCAGGAGGATCAGTTTGTGTTTGGCTCTGGTTATCGCCACGTTGAGCCGTCGCCAATCTTTCAGGAGCTCACCGAGCTGGAAAATAAAAAAGATTCCCATCGTTGCAGTCATAGTATAAATTTGCTACAGCCAAGGACATGGTTTCCCTTGAGTGGTTTCAGTATTTTTTTTTAATTGTTTTTGGTTTTCCAGCTAGGCTCTCTTATAGCCCACCTAGACTGGCCTCCAACTTGCGACTACAGTCAAGGTTGGCCTTGAACTCCAGATCCTCTGCCTCCATTTCCCAAGGCACTAGGATTACCGTCCTGTGCCACCGTGGTGGCTTTGTTATTTGTTCCTGCTATGTAGCCCAGGCTAGCTTTCAGATCGAGGCCTTCCTGTTTCATCCTCTATTACAGGCATAACCCAAAATATTAGGTGGGAAAGTGAAGTCCATCATGACGTATACATACCTAGAAGTCACAAAAAAAAAAAAATGTGCATATCTGTAAGGTAACAACTAAGTAGTGAGGGACACAGCAAGGGCCCAGACTTTTTGTTGGGTGTGTTTTAAAAATCATCCCGATAAGCTGGGTGTGGTGGTGCACACTTTTAGTCCCAGCACTTGGGAGGCAGAGGCAGGTGGATCTCTGTGAGTTCGAGGCCAGCCCGGTCTACAAAGCAAGTCTAGGACAGCTAAGGCTGCTACACAGAGAAACCCTGTCTTGAAAAAACAACAACAACAATAACAAAAAAAAACAAAAAAAACAAAAAACCCACAAAAAAACAATAAACAAAAAATCATATGGTATACTATACAGTTAAATAAAAATGGTATTGTGCCTCAGTGGTTAAGAGCATTGGCTACGTACGCTTCCAGACGACCTGAGTTTGATTTTCAACACCCACCCATTCAGTGGCTCACAATCATCTGTAACTTCAGCTCCAGGGGATCCAGTGACTTCTTCTGGAGGCAACAGGTAGGAACAAGGTACACAGACATGCATGCAAGCAAATTACTCATATGCAAAAATAATAGTATAAATTTTTAAAAAAGGGTATTAAATAGTGGGAAAAATGTAACCAAATCAACAAAATTAAAAAAAACAAACAAACCTGGAAGTATCTGTGAATTAGAAAGGATTTTGTGCTAAAAATGTCCCAAATGCAAAAGCAAAGTGGTAAACGTGATTCACACACTCATCTAGAGATAAGTAGAAAAGCCAAATGTAATGTGAAGATGATGAAACATAATTCCATTTTTTTTTCTTTTTTTCTTTTTTTTTTTTCTGAGACAGGGTTTCTCTGTGTAGCCTTGACTATCCTGGACTCACTTTGTAGACCAGGCTAGCCTCAGACTCATAAAGCTCCACCTGCCTCTGCTTCCCAAGTGCTGGGATTAAAGGTGTGTACCACCACCACCTGGCTCAATTTTTTTTTCCAGACAAGATTTCTCTATGTAGTCCCTGCTGTTCTGGAACTCAACCTAAAGACCAGACTGGCCTCGAACTTGGAGATCAGGCTGCCTCTGCCTCCCTGTGCTAAGATCAAAGGTGTGCACCACCAACACCCAGCATATAATTCAATCTTACAAACAAAATCCTGATGTGTGCTATACTGTGAATCAACCCAAGCGAAATAAGCTAGTCACAGGGTAAAGATAGAAGAAATTCAGTAATGTGATCTGATGCCCTCTTCTGGCCTGCAGGCAGAACACTGTATACATAATAAATAAATAAATCTACCTAAAAAGAAAAAAAAATTCTTTCTAAGCTAAAAAAAAAACCAAAACAGAATTCAGGGACAGAAGAAGGAACAGTGGTCACAGGGAGGAGGCGTGGACAGTTAGTCACAAAATGAGAATGTTTGTAACATTGAACAGCTCTGCTTCAAAGTATTGAGCTACATGGGCTGGAGAGATGGCTCAGTGGTTAAGAGTGCTGCCTACTCTTCCAAAGGCTCTGAGTTCAATTCCCAGCAACCACATGGTGGTTCACAACCATCTGTAATGTGGTCTGATACCCTCTTCTGGCCTGCAGGTGTACATGCAGGCAGAACACTATGTATGTATGTGTATATATATAAAGTATTGAGCTACACATATAGCAATGGTTATGACAGCCAGGCATGAGGCACACAGCTACAGTCCCAGCTTCTGGCCGGTGGAGACAGGAACATGTTACAAAGTGACTTAGAGACAGGTCTAGGCTATAGAGCATGCTGCCTCAAAATGAATGAATGAATGAAATTTCTGTTTATTTGTTTTGAAACAGGGTCTCACATAAAGCCCTGGCTGGCCTGGAACTACGTAGACTAGGTTGGCCTGGAACTCAGAGATCCTCCTGGTGGCAAGTTTGTGTGCCTGTGTGTGTGTGTGTGTGTGTGTGTGTGTGTGTGTGTGTGTGTGTACACATGTGACAAGCATGCTGGGTACATGGACATGGAGGTCAGGGAACACCCTCAGATGACTCTCCTCAGGCATCTCTACCTTTTCACTTGACAGGGTCTCTCATCGGGCCAGAACTCCAGCACAGGCCAGGCCAGCTGGCCCACAGGCTTTTCTACCCCAATGCTGCCTTCACAGGACTACAGGAGTCCATGGGCACACCAGGGTTTACATAGAATCTGAACTTGGGTCTCACACTCGTGAGGAAAGCCTGCTACCATGTGGGCAGCTCCTCAGACTTAAGAGTCAAATGTGCTAGGTGGCAGCAGCACACACCTTTAATCCCAGCACTCGGGAGGCAGGGGCAATCTGAGTTGAGGCCAGCCTGGTCTACAGAGCAAGTTCCAGGACAGCCAGGGATACACAGAGAAACCTTGTCTCGAAATAAACAAAAGTCAAATGCTGGGCTGGAGAGATGGCTTAGTGGTTAAGAGCACTGACTGCTCTTCCAGAGATCCTGAGTTCAATTCTCAGCAACCACATGGTAGCTTACAACCATCTACAACGTGAAGAGATGCCCTCTTCTAGCATGTGTGTGTACATGCAGATAGAGCAATCATATACTAATAAATAAATTAAAAAAAAAAAAAGCACCTGCCTCGCAACCTCACAACCACCCATACCTTGTTTCTAAACCACGATTTTAAAAAAAGAGTAATCAGAAGGGTTGGTGGATCAGGGCACTGTCTGCTTTTGCAGAGGACCTGGGTTCAATTCCCAGCAACCAAATGGCAGCTCACAACCATCTCTAACTCCAGTTCCAGGGGATGGGACACCCTCTTCCAGCCGCCAATACACCAGGCAAACACACATGCAAGCAAAACACTCATACCTATAAGTCACAAAACAATTTTAAAAGAAAGAGCTAGAATATCTAGTTATATGGTGAGCTGCTTGCCAAGTTAGCAATAAAATGCAAGTGCTTGGGTTTTAGCACCGATGCTGTGAGGCAGGAAAGGTGGGGGTGGGGGGTGGGGGGCGGAAAGCCCAAATCAATCAGCAGCAAATAGTCAACTTACAGTCCCGTCCTTGTTACTCCTAACAAAAGACACCAGGATGAGACTCTTGTCCCTTCCTTGGTATTTGTCTACTGTGTTAACTTCAACTGTCCCCACAGAAGAACGCGCCAGCAAGTCATTGATGATCCTCAGCTGCTGCCTGTATGGTGCGATGATGCCAATGTCGGCAGGGCTGCAGCCAGCCTAAATGGAAAACGAGGATAATTTAAATGCATTGCCACGTTCTTTAAGCGTTACTGAATTTATTGCTCAATATTTACTTTTTTTTTTTTGCCCCAACTTTGAAAATGTTTTAAGTTTTCATCTTTTGCAGGTGTACATGGTTTGTACGTGTGTTTGAGTGCCTGTGTGTGAGGCAGGGATGCCTGTGGATGTGGAAGCCAAAGAACTGATCTTACAGGCAGGCCATCACACACAACCCTGATGTCTATGTGGGTCCAGGGGAATCGGAACTCAGGTCCCCAAGCAGGGAGAGCAAGGTGATTTTTGTTGTTGTTGCTGTTGTTATTTTGTTTTTCGAGACAGGGTTTCTCTGTGTAGCCTTGGCTATCCTAGACTCACTTTGTAGACCAGGCTGGCCTCGAACTCACAGCGATCCATCTGCCTCTGTCTCCCAAGTGCTGGGATTAAAGGCGTGCGCTACCACCGCTATGTTCTCTCCCTTCAACTCTCTGCTACCCCATTCACTGTCAAGTTTCTACAGACCCTACGCTCAGGATACTACGCAATGATCCTAAAAGGAAACTTCAGTTCCCACCATAAACGAATTTTATTTCACTGGGTCTGGTGGCACATGCCTTTAATAGCACTCCAGAGGCACGAGGCACGTGGATCTCTGAGTTCTAGGCCAGCCTGGACTACAGAGTGAGTTCCGGGTCAGTCAGAGCTATATACAGAGAGACCCTGCCAAAAAATACAACAAAAAATCCTTACGTTTTCCAAACAATAAGCTTTCAGTCTCTTTATTATTATTATTATTATTTTTTTTTTTTTTTAAGATCTGGGCTTCAGATTCCTGGAGCTGGACTGAGAGGTGGCTGTCAAGTGACCACCATGGATGATGGGTACCGAACCCCAGCTCTTCCAAAGAGCATCAGCCCTGACCACTGAGCCACCGCTCCAGCCCCCGACCCTCTTATCTCAATGGCCAAGTGTTAACACCAGGTCTTACGTCCCTAAGAGTCTGACAGTGTTTAAGGAAATAGTCAGTAATTACTCTGTGCGCCTACAGACTGGCTGGGAAACCTCTACGTTACCTTAATGAAGGTTGCGGTTAGGAAGACGATGAGTCTGGCTTCTGTGAAGTTGCTCACACCACCGTTTTCAGTTTGTTCTGGAGCCGGGACCTAAGCAGAGAAGTGTGAGGCAGTGATGCAGTCTGTCAGGTTTAAGCTGCAAGGACTACTAGGTTTGGAGACAAATTTAAAACAGTCTTAACTTTTGTGGACTGGGAGATATACTTGGTTAGGATGTTTGCCTACTATACAGAAAGGCATGGTGGGTTCAGTACTTAGCACGGGATAGAAATTCCTGGCACTTGAGAAATTACGGCAGGAGGATTGTTACAAGTTTGAGGCCAGACTGGGCTACAGTTACAGGATGGGATACACAGCAAAATACTGTCTCAGAAAGAGAGAAGTTAACCTTGACATGTACCAACATGTAGAATAAATACCATCCGGAGAGCCAGCAGGTATGGTAGCACACACCTTTATTACCACACTTGTGAGGCAGAGGCAGACGGATGGATGTCTGAGTCTGAGGCCAGCTAGGATGAGAGCCTTACTCAAAAAGGTAGAGCAGCTGGGCATGGTGGCGCACACCTTTAATCCCAGCACTCGGGAGGCAGAGGCAGGTGGATCACTGCGAGTTCGAGGCCAGCCTGGTCTACAAAGCGAGTCCAGGACAGCCAAGACTACACAGAGAAACCTTGTCTCGAAAACCAAAACAAACAAACACACAAAAAAGTAGACAAAATGAGGGATTTAAATAAATATTAGGACAAGCAAGGTGCGGTGGCGCATACCTGTAATCCCAGCCCTCAGGGAGGGAGAGGCAGGTGGTTCTCTGTGAGTTCGAGGCCAGCCTGGTCTACAAATCAAGTCCAGGGCAGCCTGAGATACACAGAGAAACTTTGTCTCAAAATAAATAAATAAATAAATAAATAAATAAATAAATAGTAAGACAAATATTTTTTTAAAAAACAGATTTTTTTTTTCTTCATTCTTATTTTACCTTATCCGTATTAAGAAAACAAACAGGATTGTCTGGCTCAAACACTCTTGCCAGCCAGGGGTTATTAGAAGAATCAGCATAGAACTCCAGGCTCAGCTTGACGTTCTTCAAGTTGGGCAGGGTTAGCGCCGCGTTGGCCACTCTGTCTGATCCACACTCCAGCTTCCCTTCGTATGTCAGCTTATTGCTTAAGGACATGATCTTACTGGAAGAATTGCAAAGCACAACCTCAGTTTGGACGGAGATGAAAATTAAACAAGCAAAGCGCGCAGGGCTGGCGGGGCCGCACACACCTGTTCATGCGGTACTGCACAGTCAGCTGCACCACGGCGCTCTCCTTCTGCTCCAGCCTCTTGAACAAGCTCTCGCTCATGCCCAGCGCTCTGCCAACAAATCACATTCAGGCCGATAAGCACATCAAACTGTCGCTTAAAAAGAACCCAATTAAGCCGGAGCCGTGGCGCAGCACGCCTATAATCTCAGCACTCGGGGAGGCAGGGGCAGGAGGATCTCTGTGAGTTCCAGGCCAGCCTGGTCTATAGAGCGAGTCCAGGACAGCCATGGCTGTTACACAGAGAAACCCTGCCTCAAAAAAAAAAATCCAATTAATTTTTTAATCTTACTTACTAACATGTATATGCATATGCGCTTTGCACCCCCCATTGTGGTGTTCTGTGGAGGTAGAAGGGCAACTTCCTTCGGTGTTTCTCTCCTTCCACTTTTACCAAGGGATCAAAGTTGGTGACAGTGCTTTTCCTGCTGAGCAACCTAACTGGGTCGATTTTGAGACGGGGTCAAGTGTCCCAGGTGGACCTACAGACTTAAAAGGTAGCAGAGGACGCCTCGACTTTCTGACCCTCCAGCTCCTACCTCCCCAGCGCTGCAATTATCGTGTGTATTCGCTGCCTGGTGTATGCAGTACTGGGACTGACCCGAGGCTTCACACGCCGCAGGCAAACAAGCCGAGCTACATCCCCAGCTCCTACAGTTAAGACCTCAGTACTGAGCGGTGACACAGGTATGCCACCCCAAGTCCCTAGAAGCCCGAGGCAGAAAGATCCTTCAAGGCTGGACAAGACAGCAAAAATCCAACCTATTGAAACAAAACTGAGACCTGTGTGACGGTATGCATCTTTAGTGCCGACATTTGGGAGGCTGAAGCAATAGACCTCTGGTCTGCAGAGTGAGTTCCAGATCAACCAGGGATACATAGTGGTCTCCAAAAGAAAACAAAAACACCACAGTGAAATATCTACTGTCCCCAGTGTTCTCAACTGAACGCACTGGGAAGAGGGAGCCTCGATGGAAGAACCAGCATACAGGAATGTCTGTGGGGCATTTTCATGACTGCTGTTGGATGGAGGAGCAGGACAGCCCAGCCCACTGTACAATCGCTGGACAGGGAGGCCTGGGCTGTATAAGAAAGGTAGCTAGGGCTGGAGAGACGGCTCAGTGGGTAAGAGCGCCGCCTGCTCTTCCAAAGGTCCTGAGTTCAACCCCCAGCGACCACATGGTGGCTCACAGCCATCTGTAATGTGATGTGATGTGATGCCCTCTTCTGGCCTGCAGGTGTACATGCAGGCAGAACACTATACATAATAAATAAATAAATCTTTAAAGAAAGAAAGAAAGAAAGAAAGAAAGAAAGAAAGAAAGGTAGCTATGGGGCTGGAGAGATGGCTCAGTGGCTAAGAGCACTGGTTGCTCTTCCAGAGGTTCTGAGATCAATTCCCAGCAAACACATGGTGGCTCACAACCTTCTATAATGCCCTCTTCTGGCCTGCGGGTGTATATGCAGATAGAGTACTCATATACATTAAATAAGTAAATAAATAAACAAACCTATCTCAAAAAGAAAAAAAAAAGTAGCTGAACATGAGCCTGGGAGCTCAGTCTCTGCTTCAGTTCTTGACTTCCCTCAGTCTCTGCTTCAGTTCTTGACTTCCCTCAATGATGAACTGTAACCTGTGAGCCAAATAAAACATTTCCTCCCCCAAGATTTTGATCAGCGTTTGTCACAGCAACAGGAAGCAAGCAAGGACATCTACCTACCTTGCTTCCCGGTTTACAACCAAGGGAGGAAGCTGCTGATGGTCCCCCACCAACACAAATCTCCGAGAAAAGAAAAGGGGGCCCAGGCAAATGGGCTGACTGATTTGAGAGGCTTCGTCCACAATACAAAAATCAAATGTTTTCCGGGAAAATATCGGGTGGTTTATTCCCATACAGGTGGTTGCAACTATAAGCTAAAACAGAAAACAAGCCAATTAGTAAATATGCCAAAGGGACTTGGTTCATCCTCCACTCCATTTTTTGAAATTAAAAGATCAAAATCCAGGTGGGGGCAGTAGGTAGTGCACACCTTTAATCCAAGCACTCATAAGGTTTATAAGTCCCCAAACTCCACAGGAAGCCAGGCACAGAGGTACATGCCTATAATCCCAGCTCCGGAGGGTAGGAGGGCTAGAATTCAAGGGCAAGCTTGACTACAAAGTGACTTCAAGATGAGCCTGGTCGATAAGAGACAATGAAAGAGAGAGAAGGGGGCAGGCAGAGAGAAAAAGACAGACACACAGAGAGATAGACAGGCAGACAAATGGAGAGAGACAGACACACACACACACACACACACACACACACACACACACACACACACAGAGAGAGAGAAAGGAAACAAAACCTTTTTGTGGAGACAGATGGCTCCCCTGGCCCTCGATGGCCGGCCAGCAGGCCTAGCCTACTTGGCAAACTCCAGGACAAATACAGATTATGTCTCAACTACAATAAAAGGTGGACAGCACCTGAGACATGAGAGGGTGTCCTCTCATGTGTGCACAAGCACACACAGAGGCAGACTTACATGACTATTATAGAGTTCCTCTAGATGGGCTAAGGACTTAATCGACCTTGATCTGCACAGCTCCTCCTCTGTAAACCTCTGGATGTCTGGATGGACCTTATGAGACTGACCCAAACGCAAAAATCCCATTTTAAACTTGGCTAACTTCAAGAGAATATTGTCAACAGCAGAGTGCGTGTAGCTGGTTAACAGAACACTGAAACCACACGCAGAGAGGATCCTTACCTAGAAATGGGAGACAGAAACATAGCATTACTTTGAAACCCAGATAACTGCTAACAGGCTTACAGTTTTGGAACAGTCACAGAGTTCAGTAAGACCTGAATCTAAGAGAGAGGCTAAGTAACTTTTCTAAAGAGCTATAAAACCAAATGACCTACAAAAATTATATGGCATTGAATTTATTACATTTTACTTACTTATTTCTGTGCGTGTATGCATACCATGGCACTCAAGCGAAGGTCAGAAGGCAGGAGTCCCTTCACCAGGTGAGTTCTGGAACTGAATTCAGCTTACCAGGGTCACTAACAAACACTTGTTTGTTGAGTCATCTTGCCTGCCTGGGGAGGTTTTTGTTTGTTTTGTTTTTTCAAGACAGGGTTTCTCTGTGTAGCCTTGGCTGTCCTAGACTCACTTTGTAGACCAGATGGCCTCAAACTCACTGCCTGCCTCTGCCTCCCGAGTGCTGGGATTAAAGCCGTGTGCCATCACACCCGGTGGGAATTTTTATTATGCTATTACCCATGCCAATCTCAGTGATCCTGTATCCAGCAAAGACTCCACAGTGGTGTGGGTGTAGACTGTACCACCATGCCAAGTTAATTTATCACTTTTTTTTTTTTTTGCTTCACCTGCCTGGTCTGGAACTTATTATGTGGACCAGGCTGGACTGGAACTTACATATATCTATTTTCCTGCCTCTGCCTCCAAGTGCTGGGACTAAGGGTGTGAGCCACCACACCAGGCAAAATCCAGTACAATAGCTAAAGTTAACCTGTAAGCCCTGCTTGCCCCAAAACGGACATCTTCCTGGAAAGCTGGAGGCTATTTTCTTGTAAGATAACACTTAAATGAACAAGGCTGGTTGCCCCAACTGCACAGGATGTGCTTGGTTGCATGTAGGTGAGAGATACATAGGTAGGCAGTAAGGCAGGGTATATGTTTGACGCTTGTCCCCAATTGGGTGAATATGGAAAGGACATAGCTTTGTGGGTTTGGCCTTTATAGGCACCTGACTGACCTAATCCAGCACCATTCTCTGGGAACCTTGGGTATGGACCTGGAGCATGTCCATCTTCCTAGCCAGTACTAAGTAAAGCTTGCTTTGACTGCATAACTGTGGAATTGGTCTTTCTCTTTGAGGTTTTTAGGATTAACAGCAGCTGTGGTATCAAGCATCCCATACGAGGAAGGAAGGAAGGAAGGAAGGAAGGAAGGAAGGAAGGAAGGAAGGGTGTAATATGAGCGTTGGGATTCAGAGCTTACGAGAGCACATATTGTAGTGGTCTTCCCTGTCCCTGGCATCCCAACGATGAGTGTGTAGTCTTTTGAAAGAAGAACTTTCTTCATTGCTTGCCTCTGAGGCTTATTCAAACCTGTATTTCAAATAACAGAACAAAACCGAGAATATTTCATTTCAATGAGCTCTCTTTTTTAGATACAGGCTCTTGCTAACTAGATTGTGTGGCACAGGCTGGCCCTGAAATGCACCCTTGCCTCGGCCTCTCAAGTGCTCAGATTAGTGATAAGAGCCGTGTTTGGCTCATAAATTTTTATAACAAAAAGCAGGCTCTGAATATGAGTACATTCTTTCTTTCTTTTTGGTTTTGAGACAGGATTTTACCGTGTAACAACAGCCCTGGCTATCCTGGACTCACTCTGTGGACCAGGCTGGCCTCCAACTTATAGATATCTGTCTGCCTTTGCCTCCCACGTGCTGGGATTAGAGGCGTGGGTCACCACAGCCTGGCAACGGTTTGTTCTTTAAGACCAGGTCTATTATGTAGTCATGGCTGGCTCGGAACTCAGAAACTCACCGGACAAGTACTAAGACTATAGATGTGACCCACCACTGCCTGCTCTGTTACGGTGATGTTGTGCCTATAGTTTGCATACGCATATGCATGCATATTCAAATGTTTGCAGGTGCACGTGTGTGCACATTCGTGCAGAGGCCCAGGGTCGACACCAGGAGTGTTTTTCGGTCATGTTCTACCTTACTCACTGAAGCACGTAAAGCAGAGTCTCTAAATTAAACCCCAAACTCACCACTATGGGCTGGGCTGGCTCTCCAGCTTGCGCCAGGGATGCCCTGGTCTGGCCAGCTGTCATGCCCAGCCAGCATTTATGGGTGGTGGGAATCTGAACGTCACAAATGCATGGCAAGTAGTTTCTCACTGTGTGTACAGGAACAGTGTGTGCTGTACCATATGTGGAGGTCGGGGGACGACTTTCTGGAGGAGCTGGTGTTTTCCTCCCACCATTTTGAGGCAGGGTTTCTCTTATTTCGGCCACGCGCTCAAGGTCAGCTGGCTAGCCCGAGAGTGTCACGATGATTCTCCTGTCTCTACCCTTCTCCCATCTCGCCATGAGTGCTGAGGTGCAGGTGAAAGACACTGCATCCCTGTTTTTCAAATGGGTTTCAGGAATCAAACTCAGCTCGTCAGCCTTGTGTGGCAGGTCCCCTTCCCTGCTAAGGGCACTTCTCTGGCCCTATATAACTACACGTCTGGTCGATTGCTAAGCAACTGGACACTAGGCATAGTTTGTTATAAAAAGAAACAAGAAAATCAAATCAAAATTCTGGCCACGGCATACCCTTTAGAATGTTGGCCACCGTGTCCTTCGCATCGTGCGGAAGAACGGAGCTGAGGTAGGCTATAAACTGAGGTTCCCTGAAATCGATGATTAACTCTCGAAGTCTTTTGCTGCAAAGAAAAACAAAAGCGCTTTTACTAGAATCTCTAGAAAAGTGGGAAGAGAGTCAGACTCTCGCCGTCACCAACCTGGTATCCGTGTTTTCCATCAATTTAGAGAGATTTCCTAGTGGCGTACTTATATCACAATTTTTTTCTTCCCGGTCTAATCTGAACAGCGTTGTTTCCGGGAGTGTCGACAGGTTCCTAAAACAACAAAACGAAACGTTCATTTCACACGGCTGTGTGAGGCGCATGGTGCTACTGGCTAAGACCGTGAAAGAGCTGAGGGTGGGGTGTGCGTCTGTAATTCTAGCACTCGGGAGGTGGAGTTCAAGGTCTCATCAGCTACACAGCGTGTTCCAGGTCAGCCTGGACCACACATGCAAACCCAAGCGCACACCCCTAGATACACACAAAATAAATACTCGTAAAATTTTACAAAAAGTCTCTATGTGGGAAGGCACTTCTACCCCACTTCCTTATACTTTACACTTCCAAGCTGCCCACACATCTCTAACACCCCTGGGTCGCACGACACCCCACCATCATGACTGCCTGGCACCATGTTGATTTTGAGGATGCCTCTCATGATGTTATCTAGCCCGTGGTTGGAGGGACTGGCTTTCCCAAAAAGCCTTCTGAGGGGAGCACGGGGTTGAAGGAGACTATCATTAGTGTGTGTGTGTGTGTGTGTGTGTGTGTGTGTGTGTGTGTGTGTGTCAACCATCCGGCCAGCCCCCATCATTGTCTTAATTCCTGATTTCAGTATACTAACAATTGCTGAGGAGAGCTGGGAATATAACTCAGTGACAGTTTTTACCTAACATCGGTCTGGATTCAGACTCAAGCATGAGAGATAAAGGACTGGACAGTGAGGATGACAACTGCAGGCTGGGAGTGGCAGAGGTGAACAACTAACATGCATTAAAAAACAAAAACTCAGGGGGAAAAAAACCCAAAAAAACACAATATGAGTCCCGGGTGTGGTGGTGCACGCTTTTAATCCCAAGGAGAAATCCTCTCTCGGGTTGGGGTAGGGGGCACGGGGGAGAAGAACACAGTATGTTGTGTCTTACTTAGGGGTTCTATATACATTGCTCAGAACACATCATGACCATGGCAATTATATGTATGTGTGTGTGTATATACATACATACATACATATATATATATATATTTTTTTTTTGGTTTTTTTTAAGACAGGACTTCTCTGTGTAGCCTTGACTGTCCTGGACTCACTTTGTAGACCCTCAAACTCACGGCGATCGGTGTACCTCTGCCTCCCGAGTGCTAGGATTGAAGGCGTGCACCACCACTGGCACCCCGGCAATTCTTATGAAGAACAACATCTTATAAACAACAACAGTTTCAGAGGTTTAATCCATTGTGGTCATGGCAGGCATGTTAGTGGAAGAGCGGAGAGGTCTACATCTTGATCCACAGGCAACAGAAGGAGCCTGTGTGCCACATTGGGTGTAGCTTGAGCATAGCTGACCTCAAAGCTCCCCTGCACAATGACATGTTTCCTCCAACAAGGCCACACCTCCTCCAACAAGGCCACACCTCCTCCAACAAGGCCACACCCTCTAATAGTGGCCCTCCCTATGGGCCAAGCATTCAAACACAGGAGTCCATGGGGGCCGCATTGCATGCTGTGACAAAAGTCAGTTACCAAAGACGTTATATTGAGCCAAATCGTTTGAAATGTTCAGGAGGAAAATTTTCAGAGACAGGGAGCAGATTAGCAGCATGCATAACCCCAGTCCTTTGGAGGCTGAGACAGGAAGATTGAGAGTTCTGGGTCAGCATGGCTATGTAGTGAATTCCTGGCTAACCTAGACTACAAAGCAAGAGTATATATTATATAATACATATTATATAATATATCATATAATATAAAATGTATAATATAATGTGTAATATATATACATATATATAATCTTAATCTGCCCAGACTAGGGAGTGAGGGGACATGGGGGTGCGTGCTAAAAGACATGTCTCTTCTGGATCATGAAAAGCTCTAAAACTGATGACGGCTATATTTTATTTAGTTTATTAATTTTCACAGCAGTGGGGATAGAACCTAGGGTTTGTTGCTTGTTGGCAAGCCCTCTACTGTTTAGTTTCATCCTCAACCCTCTGGGTCCATCTGAATATTATCAGAAACCACACTACTGTATACACTGTTAAGTGGATGGATACATGACCTATGACTTC
Source organism: Acomys minous (assembly GCF_964271855.1). Taxonomy (NCBI): domain Eukaryota; kingdom Metazoa; phylum Chordata; class Mammalia; order Rodentia; family Muridae; genus Acomys; species Acomys minous. Next base: position 90,681,539 of record NC_140495.1, on the reverse strand, counting down.
CCTATCGACAAAGCTGCTGCCCAAAACAGTGTGGTGGCGCACACCTGTAATCCCCATACTCTGGGAGGCAGAGGCAGGAGGATCTCTATGAGTTTGAGGCTAGCCTGGTCTACAAAGTGAATCCAGGACAGCCAAGGCTACACAGAGAAATCCTGCCTTGAAAAACCAAACCAAACAAACAAAAGGCTGTTGCCAGTGTACCTGTCTAGCAAGCAGGTTACTGCTGCTGTGTTAATCTTCTTCACGTAGCCTTTAGACAGAGCAAACAGTTTTCTCTCTTCCCCACTTAAAATAATCCTGTCACCTGCCATCAGATTGGTGGCTGGCATAGCACCATTTTTCCGTTGAAAATTATGTAAGTATTGTCCATCACAAACTCTCTTTACAGGCTCGGTCCTGACCAGGTTTCCAACGCAGTTACCATTCTCCTCCCTATGAAAACAAGACAGTTGCCACTGACATAGTATATTTGTTTTTTTCCACAATATATTTGTTTACATAGCCCACAAAAATCTCTTTTTTTTTTTTTTTGCGCGTCAAATTTATGGAGGTTTTTAACTGTTTTTTAAAATATATTTTATTAATTTATTCTTATTACATCTCAATTGTTATCCCACCGCTTGTATCCTCCCATTCCTCCCTCCCTCCCATTTTCCCCTTGCTCCCTTCCCCTATGACTGTGACTGAGGGAGACCTCTTCCCCCTGTATATGATCATAGGGTATCAAGTCTCTTCTTGGTAAAAATTCTGTTAAGTTATTGTTGTTGTTCTTGTTGTTGTGTGTGATCTGAGTGTGAGCAAGCTGCTCCTGTGAAGGTCAGGGGACAACTCTCAGGATGTAGTTCTTTCCTTCCATGATCCCAGGAATCAAACTCAGATCATCAGGCTTGGCTGCAGGGCCTTTACTCCCTGAGCAATCCTGCTGGCCTATGGCCTCTGGCAAACAATGCTAATAGCTTCTTTTTTTTTTTTCCTTAATGGTTTATACAATACACTATAATAAATGCCACTTCAACAAGCTTCTATTTGTTTTTGGATTTTTTTTAAACATAATTTTGTGTCACCTATGACAAAGTCAGGAATAAATGAAGCCACAAACACTTTTTAGAAACTGTTTGTGTGTGTGTGAGTATGTTCATGTACACATCTGTGCAGATGCAGGTACTCATTTGCTCACCTACCTGAGAAGGCCAGAAGACAACCTTGGGTGTTTTCTTAGGAACTGGTCACTTGGATTTGACACACAGCCTCTCAATGGCCTGAGGCCAGATAATTAGGCTGTGCTGGCTAGACAGGGAAGCTCCAAGACCAACCCGTCTCAGTGCCCCCGGCACTGGGCTTAGTTTTTACGTGTGCCCTCATGCCTCCAGTACTAGCACTTTACCAACCCTAAGCCCCCATGGTCCGTGTCTTTCCTCTGCTGTCATGAACTCCATATGCCACCGTACACTGCTACCTGACACAGCCCTGACACCACAGTGCACTCAGTGAACACTCACACGTCGGGAGCGGGCCTTAGCCAGATAGTCTGGTGAGTCTTTCTATTGTCTTTCGATTGTGACTCCAAGGTTAACATGAGACACCACAGGCTGAAATACTTCAAGTGTGCCAGATTCAAGTGCCTGGTTTCTTCTTGGATCTTGGACAGCATGGCTTCTGGGATGGACGTGTCACCCGCCTGCTCTTCAACTGCTCTAAAGACAAAGTTCCAATTAGAGCTAAACAGACATTTCCCTGGCAGGCTGTGAAATAAAGTTTTCCTAAACTGAGCACACACACACACTCACACGCGCGCGCACATGTGTGTGTGTATAAAACACAAACAAACAGGGCTTCATTATACAGCCCTGGGGAACTCAGATCTCCCTATCTCTGCCTCCTGAATGCTAGGATAAAGGCATTCACCACCCTGGCTTTTTTAAAAATATATTTCAACTTAGGGCATTGGATTCCCTGGAGCTGCAGTTACAGGCAGAGGTGGGGTGCCTTGTTTTGGTTTTCTGGGACAGCGTCTCAGTACGTTGCCCTAGGTGACCTGCAACTCTCTGCATAGACCTCACTGGCCTCCTATGTCCAGCAACAACTCTTGCTTCTACTCCCAAGCGCTGGGATCTCAGATGCCTATGCACACACGAATACACACAAATAAATTAAAAACAAATCAAGATGAGTGAAAATCAGACAAACCAAACACCTACACTATTCATTAAAGCAATGCGTACCTGTCATCCCAGCACTTGAGAGGCGGAGGCAGGAGGATCACAAATTCAAGGCTGCCAGGCTTGGTCTATAATAGTGACTTCTAGGACACTAGTTCAGTCGGCCCTCCCAAAGTTCAAGGTCATCTTCAGCTATATAGCAATCTTGAGACCACCAGCCTGGGCTACACGAGACCCTGTCTTAAGGGCTGGAGAGATGGCTCAGAGCTTTAAAGCACTAACTGCACTTCCAAAGGTCCTGAGTTCAATTCCCAGCAACTACATGGTGGCTCACAATCATCTCTAATGAGATCTAGTGATCTCTTCGAAGAACACTATACACATAATAAACAAACAAAGACCCTGTCTTAAAACGCTCGCGCGCGCACACAAGCGCACACGGACACACACACACACATGCACGCATTCACGCCAGCATGGTTACCTGCTATAAAGAGCGCAGTTGCCCATCTGTGTACAATATTTACAGGTTTTCTCTTCCTCGATTATTTGCGGCAAGGCAGAGAGCTGAGCCCCGTCCCTGGCAGCCGCTCTGCTCACTCGGTGCAGCAGGGAGAACGCCAGCTGGTTCCTGAGCTTTAGCAGTTCTGGGGACAGGGAAAGGTGGCTTTTCAGAAGAAGGCACAGCTTCTACCAGCCAAAGCTTCATATTTAAAAAGCAAAGTAGAGAGCTGGGCGTGATGGGGCACAAGGCAGGTGGATCTCTGTGAGCCGGAGGTCTACAGAGTGAGTCCAGGACAGCCAAGGCCACACAGAAAACCCTGTCTTGGGAGGAATAAAAATAAAAAAAGTAGAGAAGAATATGGGTATTCACCTCTGTATTGAGTAACCATAGTCATAACGTGAAGGTGTACTTCAAGGTTTTGTACACTTAATGAGTTTTGGTTCTTCCAAGATGGTTCAGTGGTTAAGAGCTCCACCTGCTCTTCCAGAGGTCCTGAGTTCAATTCCCAGCAACCACATGGTGGCTCACAGCCATCTATAATGTGATCTGATGCCCTCTTCTGCAGATAAAGCACTCATATACAATAAATAAATAAATCTTTTTAAAAAAGAATAATAAATAAAAATAAATGATAAATTTATGGGGCTGGAGAGATGGCTCAGTGGTTAAGAACATTGCCTGCTCTTCTAAAGGACCGGGGTTCAATTCCCAGCACCCACATAGCAGCTCACAACTGTCTGTAACTCCAAGATCTCACACTCTCACACCAACGCACATAAAGTTAAATAAAATGTTTATAAATAAATAAATAAATGATAAATTTATAAAGTATATAACTACAGGTTACAACTTGTAGTATGGTCTAGCAAGTAGCATGAAAGTACCACCAAACCAGGCAGTGGTGGCACACACCTTTAATCCCTGCATATTGGAGGCAGAAGCAGATGGATCTCTGTGAGTTCGAGGACAGCCTGATCTACAGAGTGAGTCCAGGACAGCCAGGGCTACACAGAGAAACTCTGTCTAGAAAAACAAAACAACAACAACAACAGCAACAAAAAGCATCAACAGAAGCTGACAGCTGGAGCAGGGTCAGAGAGGGAAAGCCAAAAAGAGAAGAGTTCAACCTCTTTTGTCCAGATGGTTGGCCGGCACAGGGTACATCTGCCCTGTCTTGAGGTAGAGAAGCCAGCCAGCTTCGGGGTCCTCTCGTCTCTCCTGGCTGAGCAGCGTGTACAGGACCACCTGTGTAAGAAAGACTGTCAAACAAACTGTGACTCGCTCTCTCCCTACCTCGTCTGGAACCAGCACATATGGAAAAGGAACAATCACCTGGTAAAGGTGACAAACCAAATTCAGTGTCAAACAAATGTAGTGGATTGGGAAATGGGGCCGTGGCTCAGTGGCAGAGTACCTGCCTAAAAACCATGAAGACAAGGAGGGAGAGAGAAAACGGTTTCCTCACCTCAACAGTTAAATAGCCGTTACGCATAACTTCCCAACTTAAATAAATGAAGCCTGAAACGCTCACAATTTACATCACTAGTCACTATGACAATTGAACAAAACTAGCAGTGACTTTCCCAAAGCAGGAATTCTCATCACTTGCTGGAGGGTTAACATTAAAAGTGTCCAGAAGAGGAAACCACTAGCTCCAACACAAATACGGCCTGCCTGCCTGGAGTGGTGGTGCATGCCTTGGAGGACCAGGATAGCCTGGTCTACATAGTGAGCCAAGTGATCTACATAATGAGCTCCAGGGTAGCCTGGTCTACATAGTGAGCTCCAGAATAGCCAGACCTAGAGACCTTGTTTGAAACAACCAAAGGGGAGAAAAATAATTTGGCAAGAGCTGGGAAAGATGGCTGAGCAGTTTAGAGTACTGACTGTCTGTGGCCAGACATGGGGGCGCACACCTTTAATCCCAGCACCCGGGAGGCAGAGGCAGGTGGATCTCTATGTTTGAGGCCAGCCTGGTCTACAAAGCAAGTTCCAGGACAGGCAGGGCTGTTAAACAGAAAAACTCTTGTCTCCAAAACCAAAACCAATCAAACAAACAAAAGACTGCTCTTCCGGAGGAACAAGCTTCAAATCAAGCACCCACATGACCACTCACAACATTAACTCCAGTTCCAGGAGATTTGATGCTTATTAAGCAGTAAGTCTGAGGATGAAAACATTGTAGGCCTCAGTTACATAGTACAGAGGCTAGAAGCTTCAAGGACTAGGGCTAGGTTAGCAGACAGAGGCAGTAAGCCTCCCAGACAATTGAAACACATGAATAAAAGTCCCTTTTCCAAGCTCTTGTACTAAACAGCTGAAGAAAACTTTCCACCGAATATATAAGTACTGATGAAACAAGCTGAGTACTCCAAACTTCAGTCACACATGAAAAAGTACAATATGAAACAAAGACACTGCCTGAGCTGGAAGAAGATAGTAAAACAGAGTTTATGATTAAAGATCCTCAACATAGGGGCTGGAGAGTTGGCTCAGAGGTTAAGAGCATGGACTGCTCTTCCAGAGGTCCTGAGTTCAATTCCCAGCAACCACATGGTGGCTCACAACCATCTATAATGTGATCTAATGCATACTCTTCCGGTATGCAGGTGTACATGCACACAGAGCACTGTATACATAATAAATAAATAAATCTTTAAAAAAAAAACAATCCTCAACATAGCTGGGCGTGGTGGTGCACACCTTTAATCCCAGCACTTGGGAAGCAAAGGCAAGCAGATCTCTGTGAGTTTGAGCCCAGCCTGGTCTACAAAGCAAGTCCAGGAGAGCCAAGGCTACACAGAGAAACCCTGTCTCGAAGAAACAAAACAAAACAAAACAAAACAAAAGACCCTCAACACTACAAATGTTTGTTTAAGAGTTATACCTGACCTCGGTGTTCAATAGAATTTGATTCTTTGCCAGTTTTAAGCTCCAGTGGCATTATCTTATATTTTGTTTTATAATCTCGATGTATTTTGACACCAACTGTAACGTCTATTTTACCCTTCAGTCCAAACCTAGGGGACCAGATGCTTTCTTCAATATCCAGTGACTTTACCACTTCAATGTTACAAGATGAACCTCTGTTGCTACCATCACTTGGCCTGAAAAGAAACACAGATGCTTAATTAGAACACAGCTCACTCCACACCTGACCACTGACTGCTACACAAGTATCTCTTCTGATTGCTGGAAGTCTTGTTTTCTAACCTATAATATTTGCATCACCTGGGAACAAGACAGAAAAGCTGCCACAGATGGGGCTGGAGAGATGGCTCAGAGGTTAAGAGTACTGGCTGCTCTTCCAAAGGTCCTAAGTTCAATTCCCAGCAACCACATGGTGGCTCACAACCATCTATAATGTGACCTGGTGGCCTCTTCTAGCATGTAGGCAGAATACTGTATAAATAATAAATAAATCTTAAACAAACAAACAAAAAACTGCCATGGTGTTTGGCAGATGATTGACTGAACTGAATCCTCCTGCTCAGGCAGCTGCTAAAAACACTGTGGCTATGACAAGTGTCGAGAATCAGTGATGTAATCAAGTACTTTCCAAAAGCATTTTAGGGCCCAAAATCATGGTGCCCACTGGAGGATGGAAAAACATAAAAGGTAAGACAAATCAAAACTGTTCTTTTTTTTTTTCTTTTTCCCACTATTTATTTATTATTATGTATACAGTGCTCTGCCTGCATATACACCTGTAGTCCAGAAGAGGGCACCAGATCCCATTATAGATGGTTGTGAGCCACCATGTGGTTGTAGAAATTGAACTCAGAACCTCTGGAAGAGCAGACAGTGCTCTTAACAGCTGAGCCATTTCTTCACTCCTCTTTTTATTTTCTTTTATTTTATTTAATGTTTTGTGGGGTTTTTTTTTTTTGAGACAGGGTTTCTCTATGTAGCCTTGGCTGTCCTGGGCTCACTCTGTAGACCAGACTGGCCTCGAACTCACAGAGATCCACCTGCCTCTGCCTTCCGAGTACTGGGACTAAAGGCATGCGCCACCACGCCTGGCTAAATCAAAACTATTCTAATAGGGCCGGGCGTGGTGGCGCACGCCTTTAATCCCAGCACTCGGGAGGCAGAGGCAGGCGGATCGCTGTGAGTTCGAGGCCAGCCTGGTCTACAAAGAGAGTCCAGGACAGCCAAGGCTACACCGAGAAACCCTGTCTCGAAAAACCAAAAAAAAAAAAAAAAACTATTCTAACAGTAAAAATTTTTTACAAAGATTTATTTATTTATACATATGAGTGTTCTATTTGCATGTATGCCTGTATAACAGAAGGCACCAGATCCCATGATAGATGGTCATAAGCCACTATGTGGTTGCTGGGTCTTGAACTCAGGACCTCTGGAAGAGCAATCAGTGCTCTTAACCGCTGAGCCATCTCTCCAGTCACAAAACAGTGAAAATTTTGCCGGGCAGTGGTGGCGCAAGCCTTTAACCCCAGCACTCAGGAGGCAGAGGCAGGCGGATTCCTATGAGTTCAAGGCCAGCCTGGTCTACAAAGTGAGTCCAGGACAGCCAAGGCTACACAGAGAAACCCTGTCTCAAAAACAAAACAAAACAAAACAAAACAAATAAAATAAAAAACATTGAAAATCTTTATGAAATGCTATTGACTAACATTAGAATGAAAATGAAATTCTCTACTCAATAGTTTTTGGTCATGAAAAGATACTACAGACAACTAACTTGTGAAAAACAATAACAACAAAATGATCAATTGTTGAAGCTTAGCCAGCCCTGGTGGTTCATCTCTTCAGTCCCAACACTCAGGAGGCAGACGAAGGGGAATTACGAATCTCTGTGAGTTCTAGGCCAGCTATAGCTATTTCAGGAAACTCTGCCTTAATTTATTTTTGTTTATGTATTTACTTTGTGTGCGCGCTTGCGTGTAAATATGTGGACCCACGAATGCTATGGCACGCATATGAAAATCAGATGACAATATTCAACTCCCACCGTGTGAAAGGAAGTGGGTTCACCAGCTGAGCCACCTTGCAGACCTACATCTCGACCTTTAAAAAGTTTTGAGGCCGGACGTGGTGGCGCACGCCTTTAATCCCAGCACTCGGGAGGCAGAGGCAGGCGGATCGCTGTGAGTTCGAGGCCAGCCTGGTCTACAAAGTGAGTCCAGGACAGCCAAGGCTACACAGAGAAATCCTGTCTCAAAAAAAATAAAATAAAATAAAAAGCTTTGAAAGCTCTGTGTACTTGAGTTTCTATGCACCAGTGTATGCAGGCGTCTTCAGGGGCCAGAATAAGGAAGGCACCAGATTCTCTGGAACGGGAATTACAGAAATTGTCTCACTTGAGTTCTGGGAACAGAACTCAGTCCTCTGTAAGTGCTCTTAACCACTGAGTCATCTCTCCAGCCCCCTTTAAACAACTTGGAATTGGCTGTGGAGAGGCAGGCAGATCTGTATGAGTTTTAGCCTAGCCTGGTCTACCAGAATTAGGCAGTAAGACCCCGTCTTAAACACGTGAAGAACAAACAAAACCCAAAAAGCTTTGAACCAATAAGCATAAATGAATCCTGTTTAAAAAAAACTGAACAGCACATCAATAAAATCCACTTCTTACAGAGAGAGCTGCACTTGAGGGAGTCGAGAGGAAGGGCCTCTACTCATGAAGTCCTCGGCCCACTTAGAAAAGGAGGGGAGATACTCCTCAACATCACATTTTATTTCATCTTGACTCACATTTAAGCGATACCTGCCAAAAAAAAAAAGGGGGGGGGGAACTGAATAAGAAAACATAAATATAATAAATATAAATGAAGAAAATATTGAAACAGGCTAATGAATGGATGTTTCCAAATGTGGTACAAGCATGCACTGGCTGCTCTTCCAGAGAACCTGAGTTCAATTCCCAGTAACCCTATGGTGGCTTATAGACATCTATAATGAGATTTGGTACCCACCTCTGGCATGCAGGGGTTCATGCAAGCAGAACACTATATAAATAATAAATAAATTTTTAAAACTTATATAAAGTAAAATCTGGGTGCGCTACACACAACTTTAATCCCAGTACTCAGAAGGCAGAGTCAGTCAGATCTCTATGAGTGAATTCCAAGCCAGCCATGTCTACAAATGGAGTTCTAGGTCAGCCACCAAGGCTACAAAGAGAAACCCTGTCTTGAAAAATCCAAACTACCTCTTTAAAAAAAAAAAAAAAAAGGCGAACTGCTTCCGAGTAAAGAAATGAACGGCTGGAGAGATGGCTCAGCAGTTCCAAGCACTTGTGGCTCTTGCAGGTACTAGAGTTTGACTCCCAGCATGCATATCTGTCTGTAAGTACAGTTCCAAGGGCTCTAACGCCTTTTCTAGCCTCTAAGGAGGCTGCACATGCACAAACATGCACCACAAATAGATTTTTGTTGTTGTTGTTTTTGGTTGAGACAGGGTTTCTGTGTAGCCTTGGCTGTCCTGGACTCACTTTGTAGACCAGGCTAGCCTCGAACTCACAGAGATCTGCCTGCCTCTGCCTCCCTCATACTGAGGTTAAAGGTGTGCGTGTCACCACACCCAGCTAACTTTTTTTTATTATTATTAAAATTAAAAACAAAACAAGACAGAAATAAGAGACAAAACCAAGTGTGCTGGTGCCAGTGGATAAGCTAAGCAGCAGGGGTGGACACTGAGGAATCACAGGTCACAGGGCAGCCTGCACAACACAGAAGTGCCAAGCCAGCCTGCTGGGCATGGCCAGCCTGACTCAAAATTACAGAAAAAAGGCAGGGAGGGAGGAGGAGAGGGAGGGAGGTGTCAGCCAGTGGGCTCAGCAGGTAAGAGCATTGGCCCCACAAGGCTGAGATCTCCGGAACCCGTGTAAATGTGGAGAAACAACTGCACAGAGCTGCCCCCATCATCACATGCTGCCCACATGTGCTTGGCCCACGTCACAGACACAAATAGACAAAAATAAAAAGCAAGATGAAGTCTAAAACCAAACAAACTCATGCACCGTAGGTAACCCAAACACTCTCGTACAGTGGGCCAGCAGGAGCCAACTCGCTGGGAGCGGGTAAGCCACCTACCCTGGATTATACAGCAGAGCAGTGGAAACGGGACGGGATGACTCAACATATACACACTTAGAAAAGGATAACACAACAGGCCAATCTTTGGGTAGGGAGCCACAAAAGTCTGCACATCATTAAAGCTGGCAAAGCCGGAAGTGAACTTTCCCTCTGCCTGATTGATTCCAAACCCAGGAAGTGCTCACTTTGTCGGTTTCTAGATCTAACCGAAAAGTAATTGTCACATGCTCTCTGAGGATGTGGCTGAGGACTGTGTAGCACAGTCTGTCTTGAGCACACGTGTAGGGTGTTTCAGTAACGTTACCCAAGAGCCCCTGTTGCCCAGAGACACCACAGGAAACTGTGAGCAGGATGGCTGAACTTCGGCTACACTCGCCATACCAAAGGGTCTCCTTCCAGAAACCTGAATGATCCAGTTACACTTCTCTGTTACTTACATTTCCTTCAAATGCCGGATTTCTTGGACAGTTTGAAAAGCAAGCTCTTGCAGCTTGTCTGGGGCAAAGCTCTCACTTATGGCTTTTTGAAAGACTTCATGGAGAATGGTACCGGTCAGCATTTGGCGAGTGGCTGGATCAGAAACCTATTAAAGCAAGTCACGTGCACATCTCATGTCAACACATTAACACAGTGATTATACACTATGAAGGCAACATGAACTAGGACAAATGTCAATACATTAGTAAAGTTTTGGGTTTTACTTGGTTTTTTTGTTTGTTTGTTTGCTTGTTTGTTTTGTGGTGGTGTTGGTTCGAGGCAGGGTTTCTCTGTGTAGCTTTGGCTGTGCTGACTCAATTTGTAGACCAGGTTGGCCTCAAACTCAGAGAGATCCGCCTGCCTCTGCCTCCCTGAGTGCTGAGATTACAGGTGTGCACCATCACACCCAGCTACAGAGTTTTTTCACTAGTTCATTTTCCCGAGCATGGATGTTTTGTCCACATGTATGTCTGCACACCACTTGCATACCTGGTGCCCCACTGTCAGCACTTAGCTGCATGCATATGTTCCTATGTGCTAAACATACTCTTTAAAAAACCCCACCCGACATCAAGGCTCTCCGTGTCTTCTGTTCTGTCTCTCTCTCAGGATCCCATTCTGTGATAGCCTTTCGCTACCTCCTCCCCATAAACCTCTGCTGTTACATCTGTTTCATGGTATGATCTCTTTGTGGCACACCTTAGCCCCAACCTGCCAAGGTACTTCTTCCTCTAAACTCTAACACTTGCCCCACGAAACTACTGCCCTGAGTTTGATTCCTGGATCCCATATTAAGAACAGCCAGCCAGGAACAGTAGCACAGCCTGACAGAAAGATTGAGACTGACAGCTTGCCTCCCATGGAGCTGTTCTTTTAAATTCTAAGAAAATTGTCCTTGAGCTTAAGAAGGGGAGGTGGGGGGGGGGGGAGCTGGACACAGTCACGCACCCCCACAAAGATTTAAGTATTGCTATTAAACGCTAAATAAAACTCTGAGGGCCACATACCTGGTCTGAGCCCCAGCACTGCAGTTACTGGGTATGTGACTCTGGGCAAGTGGCACAGCTACCAGCTCTCAGCCCACTTGCCCTCTGTAAAACAGTGAGGACTGAGTGACGTGAGTGGGGAGGGGTTCCCTAGGGGCTGACCATGCAGCTCAGCAGCAGAGCAAGGCCTTGGACACCCTCAGCACAGCAGAAGGAAGCACTCAGGAGTCTGACTGAAATTGCTTACCCTGAAGGTCTCACTCAGGACGGCTCTCCTCATGCACCGAATACTACTGGCGACGCTTGTGCCAGAGATCAGCATGTCTGGGTACAGAATCAAATACCCCGAGTCATCATCAATTACCCACGTCTTAGATGTGCGGTCTCCCTCTAAGTGAATGACGTCCCCTGGCTCCACTGGTACCGAACACCTGAAACAAGGCCAGGGTGACGTAGAAATGTATAACCTAGGTTCCCACAGATAAACACTCCCAGAAACATCAAGCATTTTATCCTAAGAACAAACATTCCTAAGCCTCTGGGTTCAAGAAAGGAAACAGAGGCCGGGCGTGGCGGCGCACGCCTTTAATCCCAGCACTCGGGAGGCAGAGGCAGGTGGATCACTGAGTTCGAGGCCAGCCTGGTCTACAAAGCGAGTCCAGGACAGCCAAGGCTAATACAGAGAGACCCTGCCTCAAAAAAAAAAAAAAAAAAAAAAAAAAAAGAAAGGAAACAGAAGCCGGGCAGTGGTGGCGCACACCTCTAATCCCAGCACTTGAGAGGCAGAGGCAGACAGATCTCTGTGAGTTCGAGGCCAGCCTTGTCTACAAAGTGAGTCCAGGATAGTCAAGGCTGCACAGAGCAACCTAGTCTTGAAACACCCCCCCAAAAAATTTTTTTCACTTAAGGGGCAGGGGGTGCTGCAGAGATATTTCTATAGTTAAGAGCATCGTCTGCCCTTGCAGAGGACCCTGGTTCAGTTCCTAGCATCCACGATTGCAGCTCACAACTGTCTATGACTCCAAGTCCAGGGCATCCAATACTCTTCCGGCCTCCAGGTACACACATGGTGTCTGAACATACAGACGAAACACTTACACACATAATGTAAATTTTTTTAAAATTTTAAATATAAATTAAAATTAAACAAATTTAGCTTGTCAATTTGGAGCACAAAAGAACTAGGATGCAGCCGGGCGTGGTGGTGCACGCCTTTAATCCCAGCCCTCGGGAGGCAGAGGCAGGCGAATCGCTGTGAGTTCGAGGCCAGCCTGGTCTACAAAGTGAGTCCAGGACAGCCAAGGCTACACAGAGAAACCCTGTCTCGAAAAAACAAAAAACAAACAAAGAACTAGGATGCTTAAGTGACGGCCACACTTTCTTTTTTTTTTTTTTTTTTTTGTTTTTGTTTTTTGTTTTTCGAGACAGGGTCTCTCTGTGTTAGCCTTGGCTGTCCTGGACTCACTTTGTAGATCAGGCTGGCCTCGAACTCACAGCGATCCGCCTGCCTCTGCCTCCCAAGTGCTGGGATTAAAGGCGTGCGCCACCACGCCCGGCTGACGGCCACACTTTCAATAAGCCAGAAAAATCTTTCTCCTTTTTAAAATGATTGTTTTATTAAATGTACATGCATGTGACTGATTGTATGCGTACCACATGCGTGCAGTGCCTAAGGAGGCCAGAGAAGGGTCTCAGATCATCTGGGACTGGAGTTACAGGGAGTTGTGAGCTGCCACGTGGATGCTCACTGGGAACCAAACCCAGGACCTCTGCAAGAGCAGAAAGTGTTCTTAATCCCTGAGCCATTCCTCAAACCTTTCTTTTTCACACCCTTAAGATTTATTCATCTCAGCTGGGCGTGGTGGCGCATGCCTTTAATCCCAGCACTCAGGAGGCAGAGGCAGGTGGATCCCTGTGAGTTTGAGGCCAGCCTGGTGTACAAAGCGAGTCCAGGACAGCCAGGGATACACACAGAGAAACCTTGTCTCGGAAAAAAAAAAAAAAAAAGACTTATTTTTCTCCTTTCTTAGTGTGTTTGTTTTGTGTGCCTGCATGGGGTGGAGGTCGTTCTGTCCTCTTCTTCTACTATGTGGTTTGAAGGTATCAAACTCTGGTTGTCAGTTTTGGTGGCACGCACCTTTCTAACTAATAACTAATTAACCCACACAAGTTGGGTTTTCAGATGACAGCCTGGAGCTGGCACTAGAGCTCAGTGGCGGAGTGTTTACCTAGCACACCCAGGCCTCGTGGAAGGTGCCATCCTCCAGGCTACCAAAATCATGCCAGGTAATCCCAGCGCTTGGGAGGTGAGTAGGTGGGCACCTAGGCTATGCGAGCGCCTGTATCCGAAAGCAAACAGAAACGGGAAAACCTCCTCCAGACCACCAAGCCATGGTTCAAAGTCAAACGCAAATCACCAGCCACTCCTCAGGATGCACAGCTCTTCGCGCTCCAGTTCCTGGGACGCGGTGATGACCAAGCGCTTTTCCTCGTTTCCTCTTTCGTTCTGCGAGGTCTCAACAGCCAGCACCAGGTACCGGTTATCCACTCCTTGGCTCAGAACTGTGTTAGGAAAGAAAGCTTCCACCTTCCTCTGAAGCCTAAAGCGTAAACACAAAAACCATCCTATCAGAGCCGTGACGTAAGCAGCAGCTTGCCTGGACTATCTAGGAGTCAATCTAGTGTTCTAGCTTTGTTTGATCAGAAAACCTTAAACTGAACAGACACACAGGGGGAGAATTCCTGTTACAGAGACTGGCGCTGGAGCTCAGTTGGCAGACTGTTTGCCAAGCATATACAAAACCCCAGGAGTCAATCTGATCCCCAGCACAGCATAAACTGTCTATGTGTGGTGGCTCATCCTTGTAATCCCAGCACGTGGGACGCAGCAAGAAAATTGCGGCATCCTTAGATACATAGGGAGTTTGGGCTAGCCTGGACTACATGAGGCACCCTTTCAAAACAAACAAAAAATGAGTCTTAGGGCTGGAGAGACGGCTCAGTAGTTAAGAGCACTGACTGCTCTTTCAGAGGTCCTGAGTTCAATTCCCAGCAACCACATGGTGGCTCACAACCATCTATAATGTGATCTGATCATACTGTATTCATAATAAATATTTTTTAAAAAATTAGTCCTAGCCAGGCGTGCTGGCATGTCCCTTTAATCCCAGCACTAGGGAGACAGAGGCAGGCAGATCTCTGAGTTCCAGGCCAGCCAGGTCTACAAAGTGAGTCCATGACAGCCAAGGCTACACAGAGAAACTCTGTCACAAAACACATAAGTACTAAGTGAAGCTGTACATGATGGCTCAAAATTATAATCCCAGGGCTTGGGAGGGTGAGGCAGGGGGGGACTACCACAAATACAGTGGTGCAAGAGATGGAAGCATCGCTGGGCGTGGTGGCGCACGCCTTTAATCCCAGCACTCGGGAGGCAGAGGCAGGCGGATCGCTGTGAGTTCGAGGCCAACCTGGTCTACAAAGTCAGTCCAGGACAGCCAAGGCTACACAGAGAAACCCAGTCTCGAAAAACAAACAAACAAACAAACAAAAAGAGATGGAAGCATGAGACACCCAAGCTGCTCTAAGTAAGAAGGCAGACTATCTGTAGAGGGTCGGTATCAAAGGGTAGAGAGCTCCCAATAGCACAAGACTGGCTTTGTCCTCTACACACTGCGACATATACTGTGACTGGTTTTTAACCTAGTAGGCAGTAATGGTTAGGATCGGGGTGGGGAGTTTGCAGGGGAGATGGTCAGTCTTCACAAACACGAGAGTACCCACCAGTTTGGACAACTCTCACAAATACCTGAACTGGCCATGAATTGACCCGCATGGCTGTTTCTTCTTGGGCCTCTAGGGCCCGCTTCTGCCTCTTACCACACAAGGTCAGCCTGGGCTACAAAAATGAGACCCTGTGTAAAACAACAGCAGCAAAACAAACACTAGGCTGGGCTACACGTCTCAGTTCAAGGCTAGCCTGGACTACCTTAAAACCTAGAAAATATTGAAACAAGTTCCTACCATCCTTGAACGCCTTTACAAAGTACAACGAAAGGGAGATATTTTGATCAGTTTTCCAAATAACTAATATACTTGGTAGGGCACAGTTGAGTGGCATAGCACCTGCTTGCCAAGCTGTGCCTGATCTCAGTCACTGATTTAAAGAGGGGGAGGGGGAGGGGGCCCGGAGAACAGCACGGGAGGTTCACTGCAATTCCTGCCAGGAGATGCCAATCATATGAATCTTTAAGCATTAGAGGGCTTAGGCCTACTGTAAATCAGTGTTGGTTCCCCTGCACCACTAAACAAATCTAGTCCAACACAGTACAGACGCAGGAAGAGGCCCTGGCCTCCCTCTCCTTGTCAGGAAAGCAAACTTGCCCCTCGGGCTCCTCAGGAAACGGTTTCCATAATCTGACCAAGTCACCAACTCTCTCCAGTTAAAAACATTAAATGCCTGCCAGGCATGGTGGCACACACCTTTGAGCCCAGCACTACGGGGGAGAGGCAAGAGGATTTCTGCGAGTTCAAGGCTAGCCGGTGTATACGGAAAGTCTCATTCAGGTCAGTCATGACTATGGAGAGACCATGCCTTCCACCTTCGCCTACCAACCTCTTCCGCTGGCTCTACAATCCGTTGTTTTGTAAATGTATCACTCAACACCTACTTAGCCTCTCGCCAAGATTTTCCTGACGTAGACGGTGACACCTAGAGGTGCTTTTGAGAGATACACTGAGCTGGAGAGATGGCTCCGTGGATGCATTGGTTTTGCAGAGGACCTAAGTTCAGTTCCCAACACTCCTCGCTTACAGCTCACCACTACTTATAACTCCAGCGCCAGGAGGTGCCTCTAAACGCAGGCACATGCACACATACCCGTAAATAACTTCTCACAAAAAGCTATCCCTGGGCCTCTCTAAAGGCGATTTCTGGCTTGAAAGCAAAGAACTTCCACAGGTGCTCCTCCGATCGCCACAATCCAAGGTATTAACGACAGTGCTAAGCAGTTGTGAAAAAGCAGCAAGCTCAAGGCCAGCGTGGACTCCACAAGACCAGCTCCAAAGGAACAGGCGGACAAGAGGAAAACCCTCCAGCTAAAGCCAGGGACGGCTGCGCGGGTCCCGCCCGCCGCCCTCCGCCCGCCCGCTCACAGCTCCACCCGCGGCGCGGCCTCCCCTCCGCCGTCCTCTTCCAGCAGCAGCAGGTCCAGCTCGTCCAGCGGCTCCATCTCTGCCGAGTCCGCCAGGAGAGGTGGCGGCGTGAAGCAGCGGCGCCGGGAACTATCTGTGGCGGGAGAGACTAGCCAGCGCGCTGCGCATGCGCAGGAGGCGTCCCGCGCGCCGAGCGGCTCCCGCGCTGTCAGCGCCGGGAAGCAGGGCGCAGGACCGGAGACGCTTTCCCGCCTTCTCCCGTCCTGGACGGGATACCTGAGTGGGCCTGCCCCGCTCCCACGCTTCTGTTTTGTTTTTTTAATTTTTTAAAAGGATTTATTTATTATTATGTATAATGTTTTGCCTGCATGTACACCTGCAGGCCAGTAGAGGGCATCACTATAGCGGGTTGTGGGCCACCATGTGGTTACTGGGAATTGAACTCAGGACCTCTGGAATAGCAGTCAGTGCTCTTAACCTCTCCAGCCCGACGCTTCTGGGTGTTAGGGGGTTTGAGACAGGGCCTCAAGTATCCCAGGCTGGCTTGGAACTCACAGCAATCCCCTGTCTTAGGCTTTCACTGTGAGCAGTTGGAGAAAACGTTGCGAGTTGGGGAGACAGCTTTGCTGGTAAAGGGGAAGGTGGGGACTGCCGATCTCGATTTTCCGGAACCCACATGATGGGTGGAGAACCAACCCCGGCAGATTATCCTCTGAGTTCCGCAGACACTGCTTTTGTAGAGGACTCTGGTTTGAGTTTCCAGTACCACATCTGGCTCCTTCCCACTGCCTATAATGCCAATATGGAGGAGCTGACGCCTTCCTCTAGGCTCCAAAGGACTCATGTACATAGTGGACACACATGTTCACAGGCAAACACACACAAAATACATCTTTTTTAAAAGTCTAAGTAAAAAATTATTTTAAAAGAAGCCATTTTGGGCTGGGGAGAAGGCTCGGTGGTTGGGAGTACTTACTGTTCTTCCGGAGGACTGGGGTTCAATTCCCAGTACCCACATGGCAGCTCACAACTGTCTATAACTCCAAAATCTGACTTCCACAGACATACAATGCACATAAAATAAAAATAAAATTTTTAAAAAATGAAGCCATTTCATAATTTTAACATTCTTTTGTTTGTTTGGTTGGTTTGGTTTGGTTTTTTGAGACAGGGTTTCTCTGTGTGGCCTTGGCTGTCCTAGACTCACTTTGTAGACCAGGCTGGCCTCAAACTCACAGTGATCCGCCTGCCTCTGCCTCCCGAGTGCTGGGATTAAAGGCATGTGCCACCATGCCTGGCTTATTTTAACATTCTTCTATTCTGGTTTTTGTGCATGTGTTCCGCCCTGTATGGACAACACCACAAGTGTGGACACCAGTGGTATGACACTCAGCGCTTTCTAAGGCTCTTCACTTTATGAGGCAGGGAAAGTCTATTTTCCTAAATCTGGCTATTATGTGGATGCTAGAAATATGAATGTAGGTTATATAATTGTTTATTACCTGAACCGCCATCTCCCTAGCCCTCCCATTCTGGTATTTGTTTAACGTTTTTCTCTACAGGGATGCAAACATTTGATTTTTAAAATTTATTTATTCTTTTTTTTTCCCCACAGACAGGGTCTCTGTGTGTTGCCTTGGCTGTCCTGGACTCACTTTGTAGACCAGGCTGGCTTTGAACTCACATCGATCCACCTACCTCTGCCTCCCAGGTGCTGGGATTAAAGGTGTGCACCACCACGCCGGGCGCAAACATTTTTTTAAAAGGTATTGGCCTGATCCAGGGGTACGTATCTACACTCCCACCACAGGAGAGCCTGAGGCTGGAAGACTGAGTTTCAGGCTAGCTTCAGTTACATAAAGAGGCTGTTTCGGGGGCTGGAAAGTTTGGCTGCTCTTTAAGAGGTCTTGAGTTCAATTTCCAGCAACCACATGGTCGCTCACAGCCATCGATAATGATGAGATCTGGTGCTCTCTTCTGGTCTGCAGGTGTACATGCAGGCAGGATGTTGCATACATAATAAATAAATCTTTAAAAAAAAGAGACTGTTTCAAAAAATAAAGGCGGGAGAGACGGCTCTTTAGTCAAGAACACTGGTTGCTTTTCTCTAGGTCTCCCATTCCATTCCAAGCACCCACATGACAGCTCACAAGCATTTATAACTCCAGTTTCAGGGGATCTGGTATCTTCTGACCTCCTTGAATACGAGGCATGTCTGTGGGGCACAGACATATGCTGGCAAAAGACTCATTCATATAAAGTAATATTAAATAAATAAAAATAAAATATAACTAAATACATCTGGCTGGGGATCCAGTTCAATGGTAGTGTTCACCTAGCATGTGCAAAGCCCTTGGCTTGATCTCAGGTCCCACAGATGATAAATAAGTAAAAGAAACCATCAAAACAAGGATTTAAAAAATTACTTTTAATATCTTATGGATTCTGTAACATAGAATGCAATTTCTTATTTTAAAAAATATTTTCAGTTTTTATTGATAATATAATTGAAATACTTATTTTATAAATTAAAATTACCTCAAGACTGAATGGAATAATTAGCTACAGTGTGGTCCAGAAATTAAAATATACAAAAGAGCTTTATAAACAGATGTATACCCACTCCTGGTACATGTACAAATCACAAGGAACATATTTATTTTAAAGTAAAGATTATAAAAATGAAAATAATTCATTCAATTTTTACCAAGACATGATAAGAAATCTTTTTTTCCCCCTGAGAAAGGGTTTCTCTGTGTATCCTTGGCCATCCTGGAACTCTCTTTGTAAACCAGGCTGGCCTTGAAATCAGAGATCCATCTGCGTCTGCCTCCCAAGTACTGGGATTAAAGGCGTGAGCCACCACACCTGGCATGACAAGAAATCTTTACAGGGGGGGAAAAAAAGCAGAAAAAACTTCTGCAGCTTAGTTTAGTAGCTTAAAGGTCACATCAGTTCTACAAACCTCTACCTCTAAGGACAGACGGGTGACTGCTTCTACTCCATGTGCCATGCTTACAATGAAAGAGGAAAGGTGCTCTAAGCACAGTGATCAGAATTCTTATATTCTAGACAACTTTCTGTAAAATGTAACTATCAAACAGGTTTTATATTTACACCTGGGAGTATAACACACTAAAGCTCACTTTACATGGAAGAACTTGCATCTTGACGTAATACCTCAGAAACATTGCTTCATCTATCTATATTCACGGTCCATTTAAATTTTCCAGTATATACCACATTATTTAAGACAAGCATCTACAATGTTGCCCTCCTTTTAGGAGCAAATATGTTTAATTTTTATTATCACTGCCTTTGAGGAATATAGTGGCTTTTAAAAACTCATGAAAATCAAAGTACCTGGTAATAGCATTTGAACAAAACCTGATAACTTCGTTTGTTGAATCTCTCCTTTTAAAGTACAACACTAATTTTACTGAGAAATGAAAGACAGCTGGGGATGTAGCTCAGTTCTACACCCCTTGCCTGGCATTTACAAGGTCCTAGATTCAATCCCCAAAGAGTAAAATAAAAATAAAGAAAATGCTTTTCAGACCAACGAAGGAAAAGGTGTCCACTATCAGCTGGAGCAGAGTTAGGAGAAGAAACATAACAAGAACTACTTGTTGCTGGGTATGTTTTCCGGAACGTAAATATTCAGTTCTCATTGAGCTGAGTAAAATCAAGGCTGCTGATCTTAATAGCATGTTAGAAGGCTGGAGATGCAGTTCAGAGGTAGAGCCCTTATCTTGCAGGACAGGCGAGAGACCCTGAGTTCACTCCCCAGCACAAGGAAGGAAGGGCAGGGTGGGGTGGGGTAAATAGGGAGCGGTGAGAGGGCCACTGGCAGTGTGCAATGAGTATGCGTGAGTTTGATCCCAGCACCTCGTTAATATAGCTCAGTGGTGTGCGCTTGCACGCTGGGGATGCGGCTTAGCAGTACAGCATGTGCTTGGCATGCAAAAGGCCCTAAATTTCATTCCAGTTCCTCCCCCACCTCAAAAACCACAATCACAACGAAAGGTTTGGAATAGTACAGTACAACTAATGGCAATCCTTTGAACTCCAATACGAGCTTTCTTTTCCTTCTACTTTAAAATTACCAAACAGGGAAGCACTGTCAGCCCAGGTGGCTCTTCAGGGCTCTAAGGTATAATGTTGGCATTGAAAAGTATGTTAGAAGAGGCATGGTGGCCCGTGCCTGGAATCTCAGTACTTAGGAGGCAGAGGCAAGAGGATTGACACAGTCTGGGGCCAGCCTGGACTCCACAGTGAGTCCCAAGCCAGCCAGGGTGTCATATGGAGATCACATCAAGGATTAAAAAAATTATGCTAAGTACTTTTGATCTATGATTTAAAAACTGGAAGAAATCAAGTACTAAAACCCCAGCGGCTCCTGTGTCAGGGCAAATGTCCTCTTCAAGTAATGTTTCCTTCACAATTAAGGTAACATATATATATATTTCCACCCCCCTCGGAGAATTTACTGAGGAAAATAACCACAGATCATAATTTTTTTCTTAGTTAAGGTGAAAAACTTGCTTCATAAGTTCGTAGGTTGTGAAAGCCACAGCTTGCGAGGGAATGCAGCGGATGTAGTTCAGAGATAAGCCACGGTACAGTCCTTTCCGAATCCCATGGTGCCCGTACACATACTTCATGGTCTCCCGCATCGTGCTGAAAGGCAGTGGGGAAGATGATGCACAACCACTGTTTTAAATTTAATTACTTTATTCAGATTACATCTCAATTGTTATCCTATCACTTGTTTCCTCCCGTTCCTTCCTCCCTGCCACTTTGACCCTTTTCCCTTACCCTAGGTCTAAGACCCAGGGGGACCTCCTCCCCCACCATATGGTCATAGGCTATCAAGTCTCATCTGGGTAGCCTGCTTATTATTTCTTTGAGTGCCACCAGGGCTCCCCACCAAGGGGAGGTTGTCAAATATGGGGCACCAGGTTCATGTCAGAGTCAGTCCCTGCTCTCCACCCAAGTGTGGAGAATGCCCTGTCCATTGGGTAGATCCAAGATCCAAGTAGGGGTTCAATGTTTACTACTTGTTTGTTTGTTTTGGTTTTTCCAGACAGGGTTTCTCTGTGTAGCCTTGGCTGTCTAGACTCACTTTATAGACCAGGCTGGCCTCAAACTCACAGTGATCCACCTGCCTCTGCCTCCCAAGTGCTGGGATTAAAGGCATGCGCCATCACGCCTGGCTCAATGTTTACTACTTGTATTGTCCTTGGTTAGTGCAAAAGTTTGAGCAGAACCCCCTGGGCCCGGATCCACCTGTCACGATGTTCTTCACGTAGGTTTCTAGGACCCTCTGGATCCTTCTATTTCCCTATCTCCTGTATTTCTCTTACCTAGAGTCCCAGTAGAATGTCCTCACATCTGTCCCAATCTCATGGTAAATGAAGACTTTCATGGGACATGCCTTTTGGGCTAGTGCCCAATTATAAGTGAGTATATACCATGCTAGCAACCATTTTTGAGGCATCAAGACAACCTTAGAGCCCAGAGAAGCTCTGTTTATTGGTTGGTTGGTTGGCTTCTATGACAGAATCTTGCTCTATAGCATAGTCTGGCTTTGCACTGTAATCTTCTGCCTCCCAAATGCTGGGGACAGAGGACTATGCCACCAGCCCCAGCTCATAGTAGAATTTTTTTCTAAAGATCTATTTATTCATTTAATATATATGAATGCTCTGCCTGCATGTATACCTACATGCCAGAAGAGGGCATCAGATCACATTATAGATGGTTGAGAGCCACCATGTGGATGTTGGGAATTGAACTAAGGACGTCTGAAGAGTAGACAGTGCTCTTAGCTGCTGAGCCATCTCTCCAGCCCACCATAGTAGCATTTTTTGTTTTTTGTTTTTTGTTTTGGTTTTTTGAGACAAGGTCTCTCTGTGTAGCCTTGGCTGTCCTGGAGTCACTTTGTAGACCAGGCTGGCCTCGAACTCACAGTGATCCGCCTGCCTCTGCCTCCCAGGTGCTGGGATTACAGGCGTGCGCCACCACGCCCGGCTCATAGTAGCATTTTAAAAAGAGGCTTAACTGGCTGTGGTTCCTCAAACTTGTATTGTTAGAACTTCAGAAGCTAAAATGGGAGTTTAAGGCCAACATGAGCTACAAAGAGAGATTCTGTCTCAAAGAAACCAATACATATTTATATATATAAATATATACATACAGGGCCAGAGAGATGGCTCAGAGGTTAAGAGCACTGACTGCTCTTCCAAAGGTCCTACTTCAATTCTCAGCAACCACACCATGGCTCACAACCATCTATAATGAGATTTGTTGCCCTCTTCTGGCCTGCAGGAGTTACATACAAGTAAAACACTGTATATAATAAACAAATATTTTTTAAAAATATATATTTACATATATATGTATATATGTGTGTATACACACACACACAAATGAGTCCAGGTGGCACCTGCCTGTACACTTAGCACTTGGGAGATGGAGACAGGTGACCAGAGATTCAAGGCTAGCCTATGCTAAAATAAATGAGAAATTTGAGACATGGCCTGGATTTGGCTCAGCAGTTAAGAGAACTTCTTGTAAACTGGGCATGGTGGTGCACGCCTTTTTTTTTTTTTTTTTTTTTTTGGGTTTTCGAGACAGGGTTTCTTTGTGTATTCTTAGCTGTCCTGGACTCGCTTTGTAGACCAGGCTGGCCTCGAACTCACAGCGATCCACCTGCCTCTGCCTCCCGAGTGCTGGGATTAAAGGCGTGTGCCACCATGCCCGGCTTGGTGCACGCCTTTAATTCCAGAACTCGGGAGACAGAGGCACGTGGATTGATATGAGTTCAAAGCCAGCCTGGTCTACAAATCAAGTTCAGGACAGCCAAAGCTACACAGAGACCCTGTCGAAAAACAAAAAACGAAAACCAAAAAGACCAAACTGTTTTTTGTTTTTTAATGTAAAGTTAGACAAAGTGTGGTGATACACACCTTTAATCCAGCAGAGGCAGGTGAATCTCTAAATTCAAGACCAGCCTGGTCTACAAAGTGAGCCCATGACAGCCAGGGCTACAACTCTGTCTCAGAAAAACAAACAAGCTGGGCAGTGGTGTCACATGCCTTTAATCCCAGCACTCTGGAGGCAGAAGCAGGTGGATCACTGAGTTTGAGGCCAGCCTGGTCTACAGAGTGAGTTCCAGGACAGCCAAGACTGCACAGAGAAACCCTGTCTTGAAAAATCAAAAAAACAGAAACAAATACTACTAGTACTACTACTAATACATTTCTAAAGATTATGAACAGTAGATTTCTGAACACTTACAGGCACTTTTCAAACTCCGGCAGGACTGTCCCTAACTGCATTCTCCGACGAGTCACATCAAATGGGTAGCTAAAGAAAAACAAGAATTAAAGGCTTAAAATAATCTCACATTTCCTACTTCACAACCATTGAAACAAAAATCTTAAATCCACTGGGCAGTATAGAACTGGGCAGGTGGAGGCAGGAGCATTTGAAATTCAAAGCAACTCAGCTACATAACAAGTTTGAGACCAGTTTTGATTACAGGAGACCCTGGTCTCGGGGTGGGGTGGGGTATTGAGAAAGAGAACGTTAAACTTTGAGTCAGCTTTGAGGAGAGGGAGGTCTAGAGGCCAGGAAGAGGACTAGACCATCAGGAGATGGTCATGAGTCCACAGAAGACGTGTGCTTGCAGCCAGGTCTCCACAGCAAAGCAGACACCTCTCTCCTTTAACTTCCCAGATAGCATCAGCTTCCACCTGAGCATGCGATCTACTTTCCCAGGGCAGTTCTTGCTCTGAGCGTCTTATCCAGCTGACGCTGGCTTTACTTGTCCCACCCTGGACTCTGCTGACAGCACTCCTCCTGCCAGGACGTGTCCTTCACCACCACAGAGGCTTTCTGATTTTCTTTCTCTGAAAAGTCCTGCTGCTTGCTTTCCAGTCACTTCATGTCTCAGTCTACTCAATCTCTCTTGGTCTAGAGAGATTTCTTGAAACCACCTTTCCAATTTTGATATAGTAATGTATTTATTATAATGTCCCCTCTAGATACTAGCATCTTTTAGGTTTTTGTTTGTTTTTTGTTTTTCAGTTTTGTTTTTCAGTCAGGGTTTCTCTGTGTTATCTTGGCTACCCTGGCCTTGCTTTGTAGACCAGGCTGGTCTTGAACTCACAGCAATCGCCTGCCTCTGCCTCCCAAGTGTTGGGATTAAAGGAGTACACCACCTCGGACAGACTGATACTAGCATCTTTAAATACAGTTAAACACTGAACTGTTTCAATAAAGAAAAATAGGACTAGCAAGATGGCTCAGTGGTTAAGAGTGCTTGCTTGGACTGGAAAGATGGCTCAGAAGTTAAGGGCATTGACTGTTCTTCCAAAGATCCTGAGTTCAATTCCCAGAAACCACATAGTGGCTCACAACCATCTATTATGAGATCTGGTGCCCTCTTCTGGCATGCAGGCTGAAGACTACATAATGGATACATCTTTAAAAAAACTTTTTATTGCAAAAGGCTCATACACATACATACACACACACACACACACAGACTACAAACCACATTCACTAAATTCTTGCGGGCAAATTGGTTAGAACAAATCAATGATCATATGTAAAGTAAGTGATTCTCTTGCTGTTTTTCAAATGAATCCATAGGAAACTGGGAGGATCTAAATTAATGTGATGTAATGGCATGTAATTACCTATAATATGCTTATAATGAAAGTGTATCTGAAAAATGGATTAAATTAATACTTATCAAAATTAAGTTATATTTTATGAGAGGTTCTGCTCTCCAATTATCTATTAGAAGAGAAAAAATGATCAATGATGTTAGACATGAGGGACATAGAGGAAGGGACTGGAGAGCTGAAAGTGAAACACTTACGATATCGTCTGTGCTATTGCTCCAGCAACACCACCACAAAGCAAGTTTATGTGAGTTTTCAAAACTAAGACATTGGGGTTGTCAGACGAAGGTCGGCCAAGCAGGGTGGGCGCATAGGAAAGCCCAACACTCTTCAAGGTGCCAAAGGTGAAAAAGGAAACACCTGAAAAGAAACAAACTCACCATGACATGACCCGAGAAAAAGAACTTCCTGACATGTTAACAAGTTAGTTGAAGAAATAAATTATGCATTTCCTCATCTAAGACAATTGCCTTAATATATTTAACTAATACTATAAATACTAATTCAAAGACATTAGCACTCATCAAAAATGACAGCATTGGTTCTCACACACTAATGTACCATGCACTCACTAAAGGAGCAGAAGTGAAGACAATTTCATACCATATAGGAACAGAATTACTGTAGTAATAATAGTTTAAAGTGACTGGAATTTAAATTCATAAATCATAACTTGGTAAGGGGTTCTGAGACAGAGTGTCATTGTAACCATGGCTGGCCTGGAGCTCACTATGTAGACCAGGATGGCCTTAGCCTCTCAAGTGCTGAGATTAAAGATAGGCACCACTACACATGACCCATAATTCTTAATTTTTATATACACATGTACACAATAAGTAGATGTAATCAGAATATTCTTAACTATAAAGACATAGAAGCCAGGCTCAGTAGAACACAATTGTCAGCCCAGCACTTGGGAGTCCCAAATAAGAGGATCTAAATTTTAAGGTCATTTCTCAAGGCTAGACTAGGGTACATGAAGCCCTAGTCAAAACTACTATCTATCTGTTTGTTTATTTATTTCTTATACAATGCTCTCCCCGCGTGTACACCTGCACACCAGAAAGGCCACCAGATCACGTTATAGACGGTTGCATGCGCCATCATGCTGGCCCCTGGACTTCTTTAAGGGCAGCCAGTGCTCAGCCCCCAAACCTGAATTCTTTTTTTTTTTAATATTTTATTTAATTTTAATATATGTGCATTGGTGTGTGGGTGTCAAATTTTGGAGTTACAGACAATTGTGAGCTGCCATGTGGGTGCTGGGAATTGAACCCGGGTCCTTTGGAAGAGCAGGCAGTGCTCTTAACCACTGAGCCATTTCTCCAGCCCCAAACCTGAATTCTTAACAACTTAAGTGTTCATTAACAAGACTTTAACTGAGTCATACGTATTAATAAAAAGGCATAAAATTGCATTTCTACTCAGTGTACCTAAATAGCAAACTTTATATAATGGACTTAGTGACCATACATGATTTATAAGTCTATCTTCATCATTAAGTAAAAAACATTTTCAGATAGTATCTTTTCATGTTGTCACTTAAAAACCACGGGTGACATAGAAACACAGTAGGATGCTGCCAAATTTTATTTTGCTTTGCGTTGGTCTGCTTTAGGTTTGAGTTGGACTCTTGCTCTGTAGCTTTGGCTGGCCTAGACCTTGCTGCATAGACAAGGCTGGCTTCCAACTCATAGAGACCTGCTTGTCTCTGTGTGCCAGATTAAAGATGTGCATCGCCTGTCTGGCCCAACTTGACTCATACCTGCATATGGAGCCATTCCTAGTATAGTAGGCATCAGCCCTCTGTAGAATCCAAGGAAGCCACCTTCCTTTGAATGAAGAAAACAGACGATTATATCATACTCATTATGATAAACACCACAGACCAAAAGCAAGTGACACCATGGAAACTGCCCTAGATTCACCTCAACACAAGCATGGGCATCTCAGGCTTACTATCACCAGCTTCCTCCCCCCCCCCCCCATGGGCATCTCAGGCTTACTATCACCAGCTTCCTCCCCTCCCCCCATGGGCATCTCAGGCTTACTATCACCAGCTTCCTCCCCCCCCCATGGGCATCTCAGGCTTACTATCACCAGCTTCCCCCCCCCCATGGGCATCTCAGGCTTACTATCACCAGCTTCCTCCCCTCCCCCCATGGGCGTCTCAGGCTTACTATCACCAGCTTCCTCCCCTCCCCCCATGGGCATCTCAGGCTTACTATCACCAGCTTCCTCCCCCCCCATGGGCATCTCAGGCTTACTATCACCAGCTTCCTCCCCTCCCCCCATGGGCGTCTCAGGCTTACTATCACCAGCTTCCTCCCCCCCCCATGGGCATCTCAGGCTTACTATCACCAGCTTCCTCCCCCCCCATGGGCATCTCAGGCTTACTATCACCAGCTTCCCCCCCCCATGGGCATCTCAGGCTTACTATCACCAGCTTCCTCCCCTCCCCCCCACCATGGGCATCTCAGGCTTACTATCACCAGCTTCCTCCCCTCCCCCCCACCATGGGCATCTCAGGCTTACTATCACCAGCTTCCTCCCCTCCCCCCATGGGCATCTCAGGCTTACTATCACCAGCTTCCTCCCCCCCATGGGCATCTCAGGCTTACTATCACCAGCTTCCCCCCCCCATGGGCATCTCAGGCTTACTATCACCAGCTTCCTCCCCTCCCCCCCACCATGGGCATCTCAGGCTTACTATCACCAGCTTCCTCCCCTCCCCCCATGGGCGTCTCAGGCTTACTATCACCAGCTTCCTCCCCCCCCCCCATGGGCGTCTCAGGCTTACTATCACCAGCTTCCTCCCCTCCCCCCATGGGCATCTCAGGCTTACTATCACCAGCTTCCTCCCCTCCCCCCATGGGCATCTCAGGCTTACTATCACCAGCTTCCTCCCCCCCCCATGGGCATCTCAGGCTTACTATCACCAGCTTCCTCCCCTCCCCCCATGGGCATCTCAGGCTTACTATCACCAGCTTCCTCCCCCCCCCCATGGGCGTCTCAGGCTTACTATCACCAGCTTCCTCCCCCCCCATGGGCATCTCAGGCTTACTATCACCAGCTTCCTCCCCCCCCCCCATGGGCATCTCAGGCTTACTATCACCAGCTTCCTCCCCCCACCCCCCATGGGCGTCTCAGGCTTACTATCACCAGCTTCCTCCCCCCCCCCCCCCATGGGCGTCTCAGGCTTACTATCACCAGCTTCCTCCCCTCCCCCCATGGGCGTCTCAGGCTTACTATCACCAGCTTCCTCCCCTCCCCCCATGGGCATCTCAGGCTTACTATCACCAGCTTCCTCCCCCCCCCCATGGGCATCTCAGGCTTACTATCACCAGCTTCCCCCCCCCCATGGGCATCTCAGGCTTACTATCACCAGCTTCCTCCCCTCCCCCCATGGGCGTCTCAGGCTTACTATCACCAGCTTCCTCCCCTCCCCCCATGGGCATCTCAGGCTTACTATCACCAGCTTCCTCCCCCCCTTCTCCTGTGCTGCTGGGGATCAATGCAGGACTGACTTGTGCAGCGTAGGCAAGTACTCTGTCACTAATCTACAGCCCTTACCTAGCATCATTAAGTCCAAACAGAGGAAAGGGTAGTTTCCTAAATATAAAAGGACAAGCTATAAATTTGAAAGTGGGGTGAAGTACCTTTGCGTAAATTGTCTTGAATGCATGGACGATCCCTGAATAGGTGTGCTCTCCTTTCACCTGGAAAGCTAGGCGCACCCTAACCACATCAAGGGGGTAAGTGCAGATAACCGCTGTCATGCCTGAGAAGAGTGGAATCATAAGTGTAAAAAAAGGGATATGTACATGTACAAATGCACACCTTCCCTAAAGTAACATTCTCAGTATTATAGAAATGGTGAAACCTGGGCTGGAGAGATGGCTCAGCGGTTAAGAGCGTTGTCTGGTCTTCCAGAGGACATGGGCTCAATTTCCAACAACCCCATGGTGGCTCACAGCTGTCTGTAACTCCAAGAGCTGACAGCCTCACACAGACACATACTTGGGTGGTTGGTTTTATGAGACAGGACCTCAGTATACAGCCTTGGCTGGCCTACAACTCAGAGATCCAGCTGTCTCTGGCAATGAGTGCTAGGTTTGAAGGTGTGTGTCACCAATCCTGGAAAGAGTTTTAACAAAATCATCAAGTTCCTCTCACTGTGAAATCCTGCTGTCAGCACCAAAATGGTAAAGCCCAAACAGATCACGGGTTTGTTTGTTTGTTTGGTTTGGTTTTTTGAGACAGGGTTTCTCTGTGTAACCTTGGCCATCCTGAACTGGCTTTGAAGACCAGGTTAGTCTTGAATTCACAGGGATCCTCCTGCCTCTGCCTCCTGAGTGCTGTGATTAAAAGCTCGTGCCACCACGCCCGGTTAGGGGGTTTTGTGTTACTAGATGTGAGATTAGTAGTAAAAATGATTGTAGGCCAGGCCACGGTGACATACATCTTTAGTTCCAACACTTGAGAGGCAGAGGCAGGTGGATCTCTGGCCAGCCTGGTCTACAGAGAGAATTCCAGGACAGCCAGGGCTATACAGAGAAACCCTGTCTCGAAGTTAAAAAAAAAAGTATAAATATTGGTGAGGTGGGAGGTCAGCACAGTAGAAGCCCTCACCAGCACAGGGCCTGACACTTGTCCAAAGGGAAATTGGGATTTATTTTGACCCCACAGGCATTGGGCATGAGCCAATTCTTAGCTACCATGTTTTCAAATTCGTCTGCATGAAATTTGGTGAAGCCCAACTTTTTTGAGATGTGGGTTTTCTGGTGGCCAGGGAATTTGGTCTACAAAGAGCCTTAATCACATGTTCCTTATCAACATAAGACCTGGCCAAAGTGAACCTGGCTACTGTGTCCTGGGGCTTCCCGTGACCCTGAATAGCTGCTGTTGGGAGCCTCCGCACAGGACAACACCCCGTGGAAGCGTATGATGTAGGAAGGGGAGAACTGCACTTGAACACTAGCGCCAGCTTCACAACTCTTCACCAGGTACTTTTTGGTGCTAATATGGATGGCCTCAGGGCCTCAGGGCCATCCATATGAAAGAAAAAGTAGATTACTTTGTTATTAACTAAATAGAATGAAAAAAATATAAACATCCAGCATTCCAGAAGCTGAGGCAAAAGTTACAAGTTCCAGGACACCATGAGCTACATAGTAAGTTCTAAGCAGCCTGAGCTACAGAGAAACCTTGTCTCAAAAAACAAAACAGTCTGGTGGTAGAACATGGAAGCATTTGAGAGGTGGAGGCAGGGAGACAGGAACAGGGCATCACCCCCATTTTCATAAACAGTGAATGTGAGACCAGCCTGGGCTACAAGCCTGGCACGGTAGCTATAACCCAGCAGGTGGAGCTCTTTGAGTTTGCAGCCAGCCAGTCTACATAGTGAGTTCTGTGTCAGCCAAAATAAAATGGAAACCAGAAAGAGGGAAGAGGAAAGAGGGCAGCAAGATGGCTCGGAAGGGTAAAGAGCCTGCAGCACAAGCATGGCACCCTGAGTCTGATCCCCAAACAGCATGGCAGGAGAGAACCAACTTCCAAAAGTTGTCAGGACCTTCACATGTGCGTGTATGACCACACACACACAAACATTAAAAAGTAAAGGGCCAGTTAGAGTACAACAGGTAAAGGCACTCGCAAACAAGCCTGACAAGACTTCAGTCTTCAGGGGGCAAAAAAACAATTCAAGCAAACTCTCCTCTGATCTACACACACACACACACACACACACACACAGAGAGAGAGAGAGAGAAAGAGAGAGAGAGAGAGAGAGACATGTAAGGATGTGCGTGTGTGCGCGCACATACACACACACACACACAGATGCAAGGACACTCACATGCACGTATACAAATGTAATTTTAATTTTTTTCTTGTTTTTTTTTTTTGGTTTTTCGAGACAGGGTTTCCCTGTGTAGCCTTGTCTGTCCTGGACTCACTTTGTAGACCAGGCTGGCCTCAAACTCACAGCAATTCGCCTGCCTCTGCCTCCCAAGTGCTGGGATTAAAGGTGTGCACCACCACGCCTGGCATTTAATTTTTTTTTAAGTTAAGAAAACATATCCTTTTACTTTGTGTTTATCTTTTGCTGTTTGATAGTATCCTGATATTTAGCCCTGGCTGGTGCAGAATTCTCTATGTAGTCTAGGCTGCCACCAAGTTTCAATGATCCTCATGCTTCAGCCTCCAAAACACTAGGATTCTAGGCAGGAACCACTGTGTTGGCAAAATCTCTAGATTAAGAAACATCAATAGGGCAGTGGGGCATGGTGGCGCTCGCCTTTAATCCCAGGACTCTGGAGGTGGCAGGGAGGCAGGATCTCTGTGAGTTCAGGCCAGCCTGGTCTACAAAATGAGTCCAGGATAGCCAGGACTACACAGAAAAACCCTGTCTCAAAAAACAAAACAAAAACTCAGCAAACAAAAAAGGACTGGAGCAATGGCTCAGAGGTTAAGAGCACTGGCTGCTCTTCCAGAGGTACTGAGTTCAATTCCCAGCAACCACATGGTGGCTCCTAACCATCTATAATGAGATCTGGTGCCCTCTTCTGGTGGGCAAGCACACATGCAGGCAGATCATTATATATATAATAAGTAAATGAAATCTTTACAAAATAAATAAATAAACCTCAGTAAGGGCTAGAGAGATGGCTCAGAGCTTAAGAGCACTGGCTGGAAAAAAAATAAAATAAAGAAAAAAGAGCACTGGCTGTTCCTCTAAAGGTCTTGAGCAACCATATGTTGGCTCATAACTACCTATAATGAGATCTGGTGGCACTCTTTTTGGCAGAACACTGCATAAATAATAAATAAATAAATCTTTAAAAAAAGAAAGAAAAAACAGAAAAATAAGCCTCAATAGTAAGCTTTCAGTGGTTTTTCAAGACAGGGTTTCTCTATGTAGCCCTGGCTGTCCTGGACTCACTTGTAGACCAGGCTGGCCTCAAACTCACAGAGATCCACCTGCCTCTGCCTCCCAAGTGCTGGGATGAAAGGCGTGCGCCACCACGCAGCCACTCCCAGCTTTTAATAGTGCACAGTCCAGGCTGGCCTCCAACTCATGATCTGCTTGTCTCCGCCTCTTCAGCATATCCTACTAGCATGGAGCACACAATCACAACCAGTGGAGCTGTCTGTTTATGTTTAGTCTTCTGCCGCGGCCCAGGGGTATGGAGGTCAGAGGATAATTGCAGCAGCAGGTTCTCTCCTTCCACCGCATGGATCCTGCATATTGAACTCAGGTTGCCTGGCTTGGCCGCAAGCATCTTTACCAGCTGAACTGCCTATCTTGCCCAGGGTTTAGTTTTTGATCCTCCTCTTTCAGAGCCAAAGCACTTACTTCTTGTTTACAACGCCCCCATCCCTGGTCTCTTTCCAGCTATAGAGTCAATGCTCAAGAATTCAAGTTTGAGCCAGGCACACACCTGGTCTACAAAGTGAGCCCAGAACAGCCAGGGCTATACAGAGAAACCCACCCTGCCCCCCAAAAAAGGGAGGAGACTGGGTTGGTGGAATGACTCAGTAGATAAAGGCACTACATGCCAAGTCTGACAGGCTGAGTTCAACCCCAGGGACAGTAGGATAGGAACCTGCTCTAGGAAGTTATCCTCGGAAGCCTGAAACCTCTGGTCTCCTGTCTCTCAGTGTGATAGCTCTCATACATACGTTCTCATACCGCTGTGATGTCATTATCCCTAAGTCCCTCACCAGGTGCTAAATAGATGGAGCCACACATTTTGAACTTTCAGCATACAAATTATGAGCTAAATAAACAACTCTCTTGTGTTTATAAAGGACCCATCCTCCAGTATTCTGCTATAGCAACAAAGAGAGCATTACAATGCATTAGAGATATTAAAAACTAAGCCACAAAGCAGAAGAAATTCCTTAGCTGTTGGGGAGAGTCCAATGCTACCGTGTGTTCTGTGGAGGTAGATGAGTGCTGTTTGTTTGAGACAGACCTCACTATGTAGCTCTGGCTGTCCTAGAACTCACAGAGATTGCCTGCCCCTCTTCCCCAGAGCTGGGATGCATTTCTTGAAGTTGAAACATACGTATGTTCTGACTATTACAACCTGGGTCTTGGTTTGTGCTTATCTGTCTGAGTTGGGAACCGGTCTCATATGCAGACCTCTGCTCTCTAGCCCAAGGCTGCAAGCACACCAGGCAATTACTTTTTCACTGAGCTGTGTTCCAGAGATCTATGTTTTCTGAACTGTATTTTGATACACATACAAACAAAAGAACCACACAAGAGTTGGGAGGCAGCTGGGATGTGGAAACAGGACATGGCTCACTGGGGTGGGATTCCCTTTCTAACATAAAGTATGAAAGACAGGCATGATGGCTCATGTCTACACCAGCACCCAGGAGGCTGAGGAGGGAGGATCTCTGAGAGGTTCAGTCCTTCTCCCTCTACATGGTGAGTTTCATGCCAGCCTGTCTACATAGGGAAACCCTGCCTCAAAACAAGCAATAGTATTTGGGAGAACCAGGATTGCTTTAATGCTAGTACTTGTGAGATGGAGGCTAAAGGATCAAAAACTCAAGATCATCTTTGGCAACACAGGAAGTTTAAAGCCAGCCTTGGGCACATGAGACCTGGTCTCCAGAAACAACCAAGCAAGCAACTAAAGCATTTGGTTTGCTTTTACTTTTTCCAGTAGTATTG
The DNA here is from genome assembly GCF_964271855.1 of Acomys minous. Taxonomy (NCBI): domain Eukaryota; kingdom Metazoa; phylum Chordata; class Mammalia; order Rodentia; family Muridae; genus Acomys; species Acomys minous. The sequence continues at coordinate 90,647,815 of NC_140495.1, read as the reverse complement.
GCCCCAAGCATGCAAAGTCAGCACTCCATCACTGAACTACATCCCCAGCCCTAAATACAGCATGTGGATAAGACCCGCTCCTTCCTGAGACTCTAATGCACAGTGCACAGCAATTCTAACAGTCACTGGGCTGTATGAGGTCATCCTGGCACTGCTGCCCTCTCCTCTCTGGCAACTTCTCTGCCAGCCCAGAAGGTATCCAACCCCTACACTCATGTTCTCACTATTTGGCCATGGCTGGTCTGGAAATCACAGAGAGCCCCTCACCTGCCTCTGCCTCCCAAATGCTGGGTTTAGAGGCCTGATCTCCCATACCAGGCTCATGATCTAGCTTTTTTCTTTTTTTTCTTTTTTTTTTCTTTTCTTTTCTTTTTTTTTTTTTCTTTTTTTTTTTTTTTTTTTTTTTTGGTTTTGTTTTTTGTTTTCAAGACAGGGTTTCTCTGCGTAACAGCCCAGGCAATCCTGGACTCACTTTGTAGAAGAAGCTGGCCTCAAACTCACAGCGATCTGCCTGCCTCTGCCTCCTAAGGCCTTTTCTTGTGTTTAAGTGTGTATGTGTCTGTGTGTGAGTGTGTGTGTGAGAGAGCAGGTGCCCACAGAGGTCAGAGGCATTGGATCTTCCTCAAGCCAGGCTACCTGTGTGACCTGAAGTGGGAGCTAGGAACCTCACTCTGGTCCTCTGTAGGAGCAGAAATAGGGCTGGAAGGATGGCTTAGTAGTTAAAAGCACCAACACTGGTATCCTCTTCTGGCTTCCATTGGAAGGTTTATACAGATACACAGACATAGACACACACACATACATACACAAATAAAAATAAATCTTTAAGCCGGGCTTAGTGGCTCATGCCTTTCATCCCAGTACTGGGGAGGCAGAGGCAGACAGATCTCTGTGAGTTCGAGGCCAGCCTGGTCTACAAAGTGAGTCTAGGACAGCCAAGGCTACACAGAGAAACCCTGTCTCAGAAAAAAAACAAAACAAAACAAACAAACAAATAAAAAAAAAACTAAAGGAACAGGAAGAACTCTTAGTTGCATAGCCATCTCTCTAGCCCCTAAAATTAAGCACCTTAATATAAAGAATTTATTTAACAGATATAAAATATACCTACTCATCTTACCTGCCATGGATCCAGCCATTAATCTGTGCACATGACCAGAAACTCCCAGCTTTGTAGTAATGAACTAGAAACAAAAACCAATGCATTGAATAAGATTCTAGTCTGTGTGTTAAAATAAAGTTAGAAGCTGGGCATGGTGGCGCACGCCTTTAATCCCAGCACTCAGGAGGCAGAGGCAGGTGGATCGCTGTGAGTTCGAGGCCAGCCTGGTCTACAAAGTGAGTCCAGGACAGCCAAGAGTACACAGAGAGACCCTGTCTCAAAAAAACCAATAAATAAATAAATAAATTAATTAATTAAATAAAATAAAATAAAGTTAGAGGGAGGGAATGGAAGATGGCTCAGAGTTAAGAGCACTTGATGGGTTTAATTCCTAGTACCTACATGGCAGCTCATAACTGCAGTTCTAGGGGATGACCTCTTCTGGCTACCATAGGCACCAGACATGCACAATATACACACATGCATGCACACATGCATGCACCAAAGCAAAATACTCATACACCTAAAATGAAAATGAATCTTTAGCTGGGCGTGGTGGCGCACGCCTTTAATCTCAGCACTCTGGAGGCAGAGGCGGGCGGATCACTGTGAGTTCGAGGCCAGCCTGGTCTACAAAGTCAGTCCAGGACAGCCCAGGCTAACACAGAGAGACCCTGTCTCGAAGAAGAAAAAAAAAAAAAAGAATCTTTATTTTTTAAAAAGGGAGGGGGGCTGGAGAGATAGCTCAGTGGTTAAGAGCACTGGCTACTTTTTCAGAGGTCCTGAGTTCAACTCCCAGCAACCACATGGTGGCTCATACCCATCTATAATGTGATCTGATGCCCTCTTCTAGCATGCAGGTGTACATGCAGATAGAGCACTAATAAAATAAGTAAATAAATAAAAAGAAAGGACAGTTTTAAGGGGAGAACATATCTTTAATCCCAGTACTCAGGAAGCAGAGGCAGGTGGATTTCTGTGAGTTCAAGGCCAGAGTGATCTATGGAGTGAGTACCAGACAAATTCTGAATTAAAAAAAAATATTTTTTAAGATGTATTTATTAGTATGTATACAAGGCTCTGCCTAAATTGCATGTACACCTGTAGGCCAGAATAGGGCATCAGATCTCATTACAGATGGCTGTGAGCGCCGGGCGTGGTGGCCTTTAATCCCAGTACGCGGGAGGCAGAGGCAGGCAGATCATTGTGAGTTCAAAGCCAGCCTGGTCTACAAAGCAAGTCTAGGACAGCCAAGGCTACATATAGAAACCCTGTTTTGAAAAACAAACAAACAAGCCGGGCGTGGTGGTGCATGCCTATAATCCCAGCACTCGGGAGGCAGAGGCAGGTGGATCGATGTGAGTTTGAGGCCAGCCTGGTCTACAAAGTGAGTCCAGAACAGCCAAGGCTACACAGAGAAACCCTGCCTGGAAAAACCAAACAAAAGCAAAATAAAGTAACAAAATCCTAAACTGAGGATATAGTTCTTTAGTGAAATATTTGTCTAAGATGCTCAAGGCTCTGGGTTTGATCCCCAGAACAGCAAAATATGAATGTGTGTGTGTGTCTGTCTGTGTGTGTGTGTGTGTGTGTAATTATATATGCTATGTTTATTAAATATATCACATATAGTTTTTTTTGTTTTGGTTTGGTTTTTGTTGTTGTTGTTTTTGAGACAGGGTTTCTCTGTGTAGCCTTGGCTGTCCTGGACTCACTTTGTAGACCAGGCTGGCCTCAAACTCACAGCAATCCGCCTGCCTCTGCCTCCCGATACTGGGATTAAAGGTGTGCGCCACCACACCCGGCCCACACATATAATTCTTATGTCAATTTAAAATATATAAACATAAGAATATAAATATATAACTATAAAAGAAACACCACACTGGTACTCTCAGAGAACTGGAGAAATGAGCATGATGCCCTCTTCTGGCCTGCAGGGGTACAATCAGACAGAGCGCTGTCTGCATAGTAAATAAATAAATTTTTTAAAAAAGAAAAGAAATGAGGAGACTCTCAGTTGGGAAAGTGTTGCCACACAAGCATAGAAGCCTGCACTGGATTCACAGCTCCCAGACTTTGAAAACCACCTGTGTTAGCTGGGCGGTGGCGCACACCTTTAATCCCAGCATTAGGAAGGCAAAGGCAGGTAGGTGGATCTCTGTGAGTTCCTGGCCAACCTGGTCTACAAAGCAAGTCCAGGATAGCCAGGGTTACACAGAAAAACACAGTCTCGAGAAAAAGAAAAAAAAAAGAAGAAGAAAAGAAAAGAAAGAAAATCAACATAGAGAAACCCTGTCTCAAAGGGGGAAAAAAAAGAGAGAAAAAAACTAATTTTTTACAAAGATGCAAGGGCTACAAGATGACTCAGCAATAAAGGCTGGTGCCCCCAAGCCTGACAACCTGAATCCAATATACATAGGACCCACATAATGGAAGAATTCCACAAGCTGTTCTTTAACCCCCAGAGTGCACCACAACATGTATACACACACACACACACACACACACACACATAAATAAGAACAGATTTTTAGCACTAAACAGAACACTCAAAGGCACGAAAGAGAGAAGAAACCAATTACCGTTTTATAATGCTCAAACGCCATGAACTGGATTGCACCATAGGGAAAGATTCGAATCATCATCGCGCCATTCCCCTTATACAGTCCAAGGTAGCCTTCTTTTTGGGGAACAGCACGCAGTGTGGAAAGTACTCCTATTTATGACAAGAGTTTAGAAGAAAATCACTATTAAAGTAATGAAGACTATCTAACTTTGAGCCACGCATATCCTGTCTTGGCTGCTTTGTCTTGTGCTTTTTCTGTTAGTATGTTTTTACTTATTATTGTACACCTGTTTGACACTGTGTGCACACCGGCTGAGCTCACAGGCAATCCCACTAGCCTGCCCTCAGGGTCTTGCCACCGGCTTACATCATCACCTTCAGCCACTGCTGGGTGTGCTGCCAGGTGTGACAGGACCCACCTGCCACCCCAGGTCCCTCTCGCTCTCTTTCTCTCTCTCTCTCTCTCTCATGTCTGTCTGTCCACATGGCCAGTCCTCTGCCTCTACCTCTCCTCCTGAAGGCCCCAAAGTTTCTCTCTTTCCCCTTGCCCAGATAAACTTCCTTATACCAGATTACAGCATGGCTGTAAGCACTATTACAACAGTGCTGTGCTCATGTATGTGTGTAAGTCAGTATGTCTCAATGTTCCTTCCTCTAATAAATATACCTAAATCCAACTTTCCATTAAAAATACTGATAGAAGCTGGGCGTGGTGGCGCACGCCTTTAATCCCAGCACTCGGGAGGCAGAGGCAGGCGGATCGATGTGAGTTCGAGGCCAGCCTGGTCTACAGAGCGAGTCCAGGACAGCCAAGGCTACACAGAGAAACCCTGTCTCAAAAAACCAAAAAAAAGAAAAAAGAAAAAAAAATACTGATAGAGCTGGGCATGGTGCCTCACACCTTTAATCCCAGCACTTGGGAGGCAGAGGTAGGTGGATCTCTGTGAGTTTGAGGCCAGCCTGGTCTACAAAGTGAGACCAGGACAGCCAAGGCTACACAGAGAAATCCTGCCTCAAAAAACCCCTCCCAAAAAACTACTGATAGAGATTACTAAACCATCACTCATAATGAAATTTTATTGAGAAATTACATAATTTCTTTCTTTCTTTTTTCTTTCTTTTTTTTTTTTTTTTTTTTTTTTTTGGAGACAGAGTCTCTCTGTTTAGCCTTGGCTGTCTTAGACTCACTTTGTAGACCAGGCTGCTTCGAACTCACAGTGATCTATCTACCTCTGCCTTATCAGTGTTGGGATTAAAGGCGTGTGCCACCCCCAGATAAATAGATCTTAAAAAAAAAAACAAAAACAAAAATAGAATGACCTTGATCTAGTGCCTCCACCCTCGTGCTGGGATTATTAGCATGCAACATCATGCCTGACCACAAACAATGATTTCTTTTTTTTTTTTTTTCCCTTGAGACAGGGTCTCTCTGTGTGTATCCTTAGGTGTCCTGGACTCACTTTGTAGACCAGGCTAGCCTCGAACTCACAGGGATCTGCCTGCCTCTGCCTCAATTTCTTCTTTTTTTAACTATTTATTTATTTTATTTTTGCAGACGACTGTTTTGCCTACATGTCTGTATGCATTACATGACTGCCAGGTGCCCAAAGAGTTCAATAGAGGGTATTGTATCCCCTGGGACTGGAGCCAGGGATGGTTGTTAGGCACTGGGTGGGTGCTGCCCTGTTTGAGTTCCTGAGCTGACTTCCTTTAGTGATGGACTGTGATACAGGGGAGTAAGCAAATAAACCCTTTTCTCACCAGCTTGCTTTTGCTCTTGGTGTTACAGCAATAGAAACCGGGACTAAGACAGAGTCGGTAACTCACCTAAATGTTTGTAATGGTGGTTGTGAGCTTGTAATAAAACCTTTACTCGATCCAAAGGGGCAACTGTGGTTTTGGCACAGCATCCGGCAATACCTAAAAGAAAATGGAAGGTCAGGAAGAAACTGGAGGCCACCTCTTCCTAAAGGGAAGTCAGCACAGCGCCTAGAGCTCAGTTCCTACTCCATGGGTAGAGGCGCTTAGTAACAGCGTTAGGCAGAAGACTGCCCCCCCCCCATTGCCTGTGTCTTCCAAACAGCCCTAAGAGCACACAGCAATGTAATACCCAAGGCCTGGAGAGCAGAGGGCAGCTTACCTAACTGGGAAGTTCTATTTGAAACTCTTCTTCTAGAAATGTGTTTTTTCATTAAAAACAATCTCTGCCCACAAAATCAACCAGCCACTTATAGCGCAGCAATTATGCATGCCGTGCCTACGCGGTTGCACTGGCCTGCAGGTATGTATGGACACGGAGGCATGCTTGTAGGAAGTTCACAGAGATGTCTGAGCTGTCAGCCTACCAACAAGGATGGTTCTAGACTGATCGAATAAAGGATATGGTGGCACATACCAGCATGAAGTGGGGGCTACGTGAAATATCCTCATATTATCCCGCCGTCACTCTCTCCCCGCGCACCCCCTCTCTCTTTCCAAGGGGGCGTGAGCCCAAGTTGGCCTCACCTCCAATATTTGTTTTCCTTTTAAGCAAACAGCAAAATCCAATGCTACACTGTCATTCAAGTTGTCACAGAAAGGGGTGCTCACCGTCCCACCTAAAGGATCTTTTTCTTCTCTACCATTGGGAACAGGTGCTTGGTTCAATGGAGGGAGGACTGGGGGAAGGATTAGCCCCGGCTGCAGCCGCTGAGATAAACGTCCAGGTGACTATGGCAGCGGGAGAAGCCCCGGGCTGTCACCCAGGCCGCTGGCTCTGACCCGCTTGCGGCCCGGCTTCACCACCCAGCCCCGGGTCCCAGCAGCTGACACCGACACCAACCTCCAGCCAGGAAGGAACGCAGCCAGTAGAAGTCTCGGCGCGAGGTCGGGCCTCCGCTCCCTGCCGCCTGCGGCACCGCGGGTGCAGGGTCGGCCGCAGCCGCCAGGGCCGCCGCCGCCGCCGCCGCCATCGGGACCTGCGCCACGTCCCGAGTCTCCGCTGCCAACTTACAAAACACTGGGCAGCACCATGGCTGGAGCCGGCTCTGACAGGAGCCCCGGCCGCCGCGCGGGCGGGGCCAGATGATGCCCAAGGCGCGGGGGCGCGGAATGATGACGCAGGAGCTGGGTCCCAGCCAAGAGGGTCTAGCGATCAAAGCGGAAGTGGGCGTCACCTAGGGGAGACGGGCGTTCTGCGTCCTAGTCTTCTGTCTGAAGGTTTGCGGGAAAGTTGGTCCTTCAAGATTGACCACTTCTTTATCCAGACGAGGTTATTCAGGCCGACAGCCTCGGCACTCAGGATTCTGTAGCAGGAGGGTCAACTCTAGATTACGGCCGGCTTGGGTATCTTAGTGAGTTCCCGACTAGCTGGGGCTGCAGAGAGAGAGAGAAAAACTCTGTCAAAGTGAAAGCGAGGCCAGCAAGATGGCTCAATGGCTAAAGGCACTTGCCAGTACGCTGGACGGCCTGGGTTATCTCCAGACCCGGCTTAGTTGAAGGAGACAATTGATTCCCACAAGTTGTTTCTCAGACCTCCACGCATGCACTGCTTGCGGGCGCACATACTATATAATAAAGGTTGAGGGCTGCAGAGATGGCTCAGGGGTTAAGAGCACACTTGTTCTGGAAGAATACCTGAGTTTGGCTCCCAGCACACCGTGGCTCACAAACCTTGCGTAACTTCAGTTCCAGAGAATCCTTAGACTTTGTGGGCACCATGCATGCATGTGATGCACATACATCTAGGCAAAACATATACAAAATAAGTATGTGTGTGTATGTATATACATACATATATATATTTGTTATTTATTTATTTATTTATTTATTCTTTTTGTTTTGTTTTTCGAGACAGGATTTCTCTGTGTAGCCTTGGCTGTCCTGGACTCGCTTTGTAGACCAAGCTAGCCTTGAATTCACAGTGATCTGCCTGCCTCTGCTTCTGGGGTTCAAGGCGTGTGCCACCACACTTGGCTGTTTTTTAACATTTATTTTAATTTTTTTTGGTATTTTTTTTGTTTTGGTTTTGGTTTTGTTTTTTTGAGACAAGGTCTCTCTGTGTTAGCCTTGGCTGTCCTGGAGTCACTTTGTAGACCAGGCTGGCCTTGAACTCACAGCAATCCGCCTGCCTCTGCCTCCGGAGTGCTGGGATTACAGGCGTGCGCCACCACGCCCGGCTTTAACATTTATTTTAAATATTTATTTTGAGCTGGGCCTCTGGACTGCTGGGATTAAAGGCGTGTGCCACCACGCCCGTCCAGGACAGCCAAGGTTACAGAGAAACCCTGTCTCGAAAAACCAAAAAAAAAAAAAAAAAAAAAAAAGAATAAAGCATTTTTAAAAATAAAAGTAAAGGGGGCTAGAGAGGTGGCTCAGAGGTTAAGCACATGGGCTGCACTTCTGGAGGTCCTGAGTTCAATTCCCAGCAACCACATGGTGGCTCACAAGCAGCTGCACATGCAGGCAGAACACTGTATACAAAACAATAAATAAATAAATCTTTAAAAAATAATAAAATAAAATAAAGAACTGGGCGTGGTGGCGCACGCCTTTAATCCCAGCACTCCAGAGGCAGAGGCAGGTGGATCACTGTGAGTTCAAGGGCTCCCTGGTCTACAAAGCGAGTCTCGGACAGCCAAGGCTACACAGAGAAACCCTGTCTCAAAACCCAAAATAAACAAACAAAGAAACAGATAAAAATAAAAAATAGCCAGGCAGGGCACATGGCTATAATCCTAGCACTTCAGAGGCAGAGACAGGTGGATCTCTGTGAGTTTAGGCACGGCTTGGTCTACAGAGTGAGTTCCAGGGCAGCTAGAGAGGCATAGAGAAACCCTGTATAAAAAGTCAAGTTGTTAGACTGGGTCTAGGAGCGCATGCCTGCAATCCTATCACCCTGGAGGTGGGCTCTGGAGCTGAGGCCATCCTCAGCTGGGTAGAGTTGGAAACAAAGTTGGTCTTCATGAAATCCTCCCAAAAGAAAAGAAACGTCACCAACAAAACAAACAAAAATAACTCTCAGAGGCTGGCCTGTATTGGTCACTGTCTTATAACAGCCCCTGGGGCTACCCTCTGATCCCCCTAATTCGTATTCTTTCTAGAAAACTTAATTCCTGGCTCCCCGTTCTTTCTTTTTTTTCTTCTTCTTCTTTTTTTTTTCTCCTTTATTAATTTATTCTTGTTACATCTCAATGGTTATCCCATCCCTTGTATCCTCCCATTCTTCCCTCCCCCCTCTTTTTTCTTTTCTTTGTTTTTTGTTTGTTTGTTTGGTTGGTTGGTTGTTTGTTTGGTTGGGTTTTTTGGGGTGTGGGGGGTTTTTTGTTGTTGTTTTGTTGTTGTTGTTGTTGTTTTTGTTTTCTTTTGTTTTTCAAGACAGGCTTTCTCTGTGTAGCCTTAGCTGTCCTGGACTAGCTTTGTGGACCAGGCTGGCCTCGAACTCACAGTGATCAGATTGCCTCTGTCTCTGGAGTGCTGTGATTAAAGGCTTGTATCACCATGCCCATTTCCGGTTCTTTCCAAGAATCTCTGAACTTCTATCTCTCACCACATCAGTCCTGCCTTGCCAAAGCTCCTCATTCAACCACAACTACTCCACCCACACCACTGCTGTGTGTGTGTGTGTGTGTGTGTGTGTGTGTGTGTGTGTGTGTGTGTGTGTTGTGTGTCGTGCCCCAGGCATCAACAAAAGCAGCTCAGCCTTATCTGGCATTCTTTTCTTTTCTGAGACAGACTTTCTCTGTGTAGCCTTGGCTGTCCTGGATTCACTATGTAGACCAGGCTGGCCTTGAACTCACAGCAATCCGTTCGTTAGCTGGCGTTCTTATCCACTTGCCTCTTCCACCAGTCATATCCCACTCTACCCCACAGAAAAACAGGAAATTCTTAGGAGCCTGCTGCTTTCTTCTCCTTCAACCCACTGTATTCACAATCTCTCTTCCTTTCTGTTTTATTTCCTCTCCTTTTCTCTCGTTATCCTTGCCTGACGAGGGACCCACTACGTAGGCTTGTGTGGAGGTGCTAGCAGGGTTATGCAGCTTCTTAGACCCTGTATCAAAAGCCCACCTGCCTCCGTTTGGAGAAGGTCATCCTCTTTGACCAAACTTTCGGCTTCGGAAGGGATATAAATGGAGTGGGACAAGAGAGGGAGACACCCACATGGCCAAGCAGATCAAAGTGGTGATTGGTGGAGTGACACAGGTTGCAGCCAGAGCACCCTCACGTCCACGACCTAGAACTAAATACTAACTGTGGCCCGGGCTGGTGCTGAGTCTGAGATACTTCTGCCTCAACCCTCCATTGGGTGCTTTCTGTGTCTCTTTCTGCTGTGTCTGTGTGTTTCTCCCACTCTGCCTCTGTGTGTGTGTGTGTGTGTGTGTGTGTGTGTGTGTGTGTGTGAGAGAGAGAGAGAGAGAGAGAGAGAGAGAGAGATAGAGAGAGAGACAGAGACAGAGAGAGAGAGAGAGAGAGAGAGAGAGAGAGAAACCATTGAACTCAGAACCTAGCAAATGCTAGGCACTTTTTTTTTTCACTCTATTTGCATGAATGCCTGCATGACAGAAGAGAGCATCAGACAGAAGAGGGCATCAGATCTCATTATAGATGGTTGTGAGCCACCACGTGGTTGCTGGGAATTGAACTCAGGACCTTTGGGTAAACAAACAGCCAGTGCTCTTAACTGCTGAGCCATCTCTTCAGCCCCTAGGCAGACACTTATAACCTTCATCAAAAATTTCTTTTTTTATTTTGTTTTGTTTTGTGTTTTTTTTAAAAGATTTATTTATTATGTATACAGTGCACATTAAATCACATTATAGATGGTTGTGAGCCACCATGTGGTTGCTGGGAATTGAACTCAGGACCTCTGGAAGAATGGTCAGTGCTCTTAGCTGTTGAGCCATCTCTCCAGCCCCCTTGTTTTGTGGTTTTGTTTTGTTTTTTAAGACAGGGTCTCTCTGTGTAGCCTTGGCTGTCCTGGAATCACTCTGTAGAGCAGGCTGGCCTCGAACTCACAGCAATCTGCCTGCCTCTGCCTCCCGAGTGCTGGGATTAAAGGCGTGCGCCACCACGCCCAGCTTCATCTGAGTTTCTTTCTTTTTTTTTTTTTTTTTTTTTTTTTTTGGTTTTTCGAGACAGGGTCTCTCTGTGTTAGCCTTGGCTGTCCTGGACTCACTTTGTAGACCAGGCTGGCCTCAAACTCACAGCGATCCGCCCACCTCTGCCTCCCGAGTGCTGGGATTAAAGGCGTGCGCCACCACATCCAGCCCTGAATTTCTATCTAGCATCTAGTTCGATTTAAACCTAAGTATATCATTTATTCAGCTTTCACTTTTCCACAAATAGGAACGTTGCCTTCTGTCCATAAAGGAGGAAAATCACAAACCCAGTTGGTCTCCCTGCTCTCGATTGTAGTCCTGGCTGTCCTGGACTCTCTTTGTAGAACAGGCTGTCCTTGAACTCACAGAGATCCTCCTGCCTCTGCCTCCCTGAGTGCTGGGATTACAGGCATTCAGCTAATGCAACTATTTATTTATTTATTTATTTATTTTTGGTTTTTGAGACAGAGTTTCTCTGAGTAACCTTGGCTGTCCTGGACTTCCTTTGTAGGCCAGGCTGGCCTCGAACTCACAGTGATTCTCCTGCTTCTCCCTCCCGAGTGCTGGGATTAAAGGCATGAGCCACCACATCCGGCTGGAATAATGCAACTTTTAAAAAGTATTTATTCAGCCAGGCATGGTGGCACACACCTTTAATCCCAGCACTTAGGAGGCAGAGGCAGGCGGGTCACCATGAGTTCGAGGCCAACCTGGTCTACAAAGTGAGTCCAACACAGCCAAGGCTACATAGAGAACTCTGTTTCAAAAAAAAACCAAAGAAAAAGAAAGAAAGAAAGATCAAAATAAGTAAATAACTAAAGCTTCTGATGCTCCTGTCTCTACCTCCCATAGGCTGGTCTTACAGGCATTTGCTGCCACATCCTGATTTAGGCATTAATTGGGAGTGGAGTCCAGGCCTTCACAAATGCCAGGCAAGCACTCTACCAACTGAGCTGTACCTCCAGCTACGATAACCAATTCTGTCAAAGACCTAGGTCAAGGTGATGTTATGAACAGTCTTAGCCTCAGCTAGTGAGCTGAAACTTACTATTGCGGATAATGAGAAGCTGCTGATGGCTACTTTTGGAAAAGTTCATCAGAGAGTAACAGAGAGGATGAGGAGGAGGCAGACATCGACAGACCTAGCACCAGAAAAGTTGCTTAGGAAGAGTCCAGTGATCCCAGCAAAGGGATCCTAGGGCAGAGTGTAGCGGAGCATTCTTTTAATTCCAGCATTCTACAGGCAGAGGCAGGCAGAGCCCTGTAAGGTGGACTCTGATCTATATAATGAGTTCAGGGCCATATAGAGCTATAAAGTGAGACCATGTTTTTAAAAAGTATGTTGGAGGGCTGGAGAGATGACTCAGCCAGTAAAGGCTAGGCTCACAACCAAAAATAAAAAGTATGTTGGGGACTAGAGAGATGGCTGAGCATTTAAGAGCACTGGCTGCTCTTCCACAGATTCTGAGTTGAATTCCTGCAACCCTATAGTGGCTCATAACTATCTGTAATGGAATCTGATTCTCTCTTCTGGTGTGCATGAAAACAGAGCACTCAGCCGGGTGGTGGTGGCACATGCCTTTAATCCCAGCACTTGGGAGGCAGAGGCAGGTGGATTGATGTGAGTTCGAGGCCAGCCTGGTCTACAAAACAAGTCCAGGACAGTCAAGGCTACACAGAGAAGCTCTGTCTCAAAAAACCAAAAAGAGGAAAAAAAGAAAAAGAAAAAGGAAGAAAATAGAGCACTCATAACTCATCTACATAAAGTAAATAAATAAGTCTTTTTTTTTTTTTTTTTTAAACGCTGCAGAGATGGTTCAGAGGTTAAGAGCACTAACTGCCCTTACAGAGGTCAGGAGTTCAATTCCCAGCAACCACATGGTGGCTTACAGCCATTTATAATGTGATCTGATGCTCTCTTCTGGGCTGCATGTGTACATGCAGGCAGAACCCTGTATACATAATAATAAATAAATACATCTTAAAACAAACAAACAAAAAAAAACCAGAGATTTACACAGCTCCAGGTGTTCAGGTTATAGTTTACTCTGTCGACTTCCAATCATTAGGAACCCTGTCAGTGAGAGCCTCAGCAGTAAGCAGCTGCTAGCATTAGCAGATGTTCATCATCACCTGGTCCTGTTCCAGCTGCGTCCTGGGCGTCAGAATCCTTGGAGCTTGGTGGCTAATGCTGTAGCTCTCTCTTCAGGCCTGGGCCGCAGCTCGGCTGAGCAACCCTGAATCCTTTTTGCAAGCAGAGCCTGGAGTCTTTTTTGCAAGCAGAGCCTGAAATCTCTGCTCTCTACCTTCTCCTTAGTCCTCTAGGACTCTTCAGTTGTCCTCTGTCCTCTGAGTGTTACAACTCCACACACTTCTGCCCTGCCTTGCTCCTCTGTTAGTGTTCCCAGCTTAGCCCAACCTACTATGATAAACACCAGAGAGAGAAGAAAGAGAAAAAAAATAAAACAAAAAAACCAGGGAGGTTGTTTGGGCATGGTGCACACACCTATAATCCCAGCAACTGGGAGGCAGAGGCAGGCAGATCTCTGAGTTCGGGGCCAGCCTGGTCTACAAAGTGAGTCCAGAACAGTCAAGGCTACACAGAAACTGTCTTGAAAAACAGAACAAAGCCAACAAAGAAAAAACCTCTTTGGGGGGGGGGCTTGGTTTTTCAAGACAGGGTTTCTCTGTATAGCCTTGGTTGTGCTGGACTTGCTTTGTAGTCCAAGCTGGCCTCAAACTCACAGTGATCTGCCTGCCTCTGCCTCCCAAGTGCTGGGATTAAAGGCACACACCGCCACGCCCAGCCAGGGGCTTACTTTCTACAAGGGCTGACTTCAAGTTTTCTGTGACCCTCTGTTAACCTTCTTACTGTGTAGACAGCAAACCAATGCCATTTTGTGTTCACAGCCGGAGGACTTGACACCCCACCCGACCCCCTGGAGTTTCCAGGAAGAGCCACAATATACAGCTATCACCTGCTCCTAGAAGCTTGGGGGGGGTGGGCAACCTACAGGTCACAGTGACCAGTATGCCCTGGTTCCCTCTTAGCTCTGGTTCCCCAAGCCAAACAGCCTGAAGGACAACTTTCCTATACCTCTCTGACGTATCATATAACAGCAAGGCTTGGAAACACCCCTCCCCCCCACCTCCTATAGTTTTTCCTTTAAAAACCTTGTTTCCCTAGCACTAGGGACTGCCATCTTCCCTCCTCACAAGGATGCTGATGGTCCAGGCTCTGAGCTTGAAATAATGGAGACCCTGTGTGATTTGCATCCAGCCGATTCCTGGTGGTCTTTGGGGGTTTCACAACTTGGGTATTACAGCTGTTGGGACTACAGGTATGAGTCATTATACCTGACTGCCTTATTAATTTTCCCCCTGAAACCCAGACAGGATTTCTCTGTGTAATAGCTCTGGCTGTCCTGGCCTCAAAAGATGTGGGCCACCACGTCCAACTTTTAATTTTTCTTTCTTTCTTTTTTTTTTTTTTTTTTTTTTTTTTTTTGAGACAGGGTTTTCTGTGTGGCCTTGGCTGTCCTAGACTCACTTGACTTAATTTTTCATGTGTGGTGGTGCGAGTCTGAATGCCAGGCAAGCACTGAACTAATAAAGACATGTACCACCACATCCAGCATATGTATACATATATGTGTATATTTAAGACTAGGTGTTTTAGGCCAGGCATGGTGGCACACGCCTTTAATCCCAGTGCTTGGGAAGCAGAAGCAGGCGGAGCTCTGTGAGTACAAGGCCAGCCTGGTCTACAAAGTGAGTCCAGTACAGCCAGGGCTACACAAAGAAATCATCCAAACAACAAAAGGCTCACAATTGTAATTCCAGCACTTGGGAAGGCAGAGGCATGCTGATCTGTGCAATGATGTGGCCAAAATTTTTTCAAATATATTTTATTAATTTATTCACATTACATCTCAATGGTTATCCCATCCCTTGTATCCTCCCATTCCTCCCTCCCTCCCATTTTCCCCTTATTCCTCTCCCATATGACTGTGACTGAGGGGGACCTTTTCCCCCTGTATATGCTCATAGGGTAGCAAGTCTCTTCTTGGTAGATGTGCCCAAAATTTGTTAAGTGTTTTATGGTTTGCTCTTCCTCATCCTAGTGATCACCTGCAGGGAAACTGAGGCACAATGCTATGAATCTGCTGAACCTCAATATCCTGTCCATCAATCAAATCCCACTTGAATTCACGAAGATCTGCCTGCCTCTGCCTCCCAGAGTGCTGGAATTAAAGGCGTGTGTGCCGCCACGCCCGGCCTCACAGCTGTATTTTTAAAAAACAGACCCCCGGCTGGCTTCAAAGTTTTTGATGCACTTCAGATAAGTTTGGAACCTGAGTGGTAGCCTTTTTAGGGCTGTGCCCGTGTGGTTCAGTATCAAATATAAGGGCCTTTGTTCCAGACCAAGTCACTGCACTCCCAGAACTGCAGGAGTTTCCTGAGTAAAGTGAATGTCTTTAGTTATTCCAAACAATCTTGTTAATTCCTGGGGAGTTTATGTTAAAGAGATTCAGGGTGGGGCATCCGTAGCTTGTAGGGAGGCCTACTCTGCTGAGGGGCAAACGACAGATGTTGGATTTGAACCTTTAGTTTTATCTATCAGCTTCCTGGGAAGAAGGGGACCCCTTACAAACCTTGAGCAGCAAGATTTTCTGAGTTCCTGAGGCCAGGGGATGAGGAAGGCAGTGTGCTCACGGAAGCTTCCTGAATCATCACACTTCCCCTTTTCCTTTGTCTTCATCCTTCCAACAGTAAGTAAAGCAGGCGGACCTTCCTACCAAATTACTAAACTCGAGATGGGTGGTAGGTAGGGGGTCCCTTTTTTTTTTTTTTTTGCCTTTCAGAAATGGAAATCTGGTGGTGGTGGGAGCACACGCTTTTAGTCTCAGCACTCGGAGGCAGGCTGATCTCTCTGAGTTTGAGGCCAGCCTGATCTACACAGTGAGCTCCAGGCCAGCCAAGAGCTATACAGAGAAACCTCGTCTTTAAAATAGAACAACAAGCCGGGCGTGGTGGCGCACGCCTTTCATCCCAGCACTCGGGAGGCAGAGGCAGGCAGATCGCTGTGAGTTCGAGGCCAGCCTGGATTACAAAGTGAGTCCAGGACAGTCAAGGCTACACAGAGAAACTTTGTCTCGAAAAACCAAAAATAAATAAATAAATTAATTAATTAAAAAAAAAATAAAATAGAACAACAAAAATAAAAAAATAAAAAGAGGGACCATGTATGTTTGTGTGTGTGTGTGTGCGTGTGTATGTGTTCTGTAGCCAGCCATCAAAGGATGGATTTCTGAATCCCACTTGTCTTTTGACCCCCAAATGAATATTCTGGCACCCCACCCCTCCTCGTCATAAATGCAATAAATAAAGATGTAGAAATGCTTTTACCCAGTAAGCCATCTCACTGGGCCAAAATTCTGCCTTAAATGAGGAGTGAGGAGGCTGAGGCTAGCAGATTTCTGCAGATTCAAGAGCATCTGGAAGCCTGGTGGTGGTGGTGGCTGCGCACGCCTTTAATCCCAGCACTTGGGAGGCAGAGTCAGGTGGATTGCTGTGAGTTTGAGACTAGCGTGGTCTACAAAGCAAGTCCAGGACAACCAAGGCTACACAGAGAAACCCTGTCTCAAAAAAAAAAAAAAAAAAAAAAAAAAAAAGAGCATCAAATAGTGAGTTTCCACTTTTCTTCTTTCTTCTTTTTTGTTTTTGTTTTTTTTTTTTGGTTTTTTGTTTTTGTTTTTTTCAAGACAGGGTTTCTTTGTGTAGCCTTGAGTACAGGCACTTTTTTTAAAAACGGGGTTTCTCTGTGTAGCCTTGACTGTCCTGGACTCACTTTGTAGACCAGGCTGGCCTCGAACTCACAATGATCCGCCTGCCTCTGCCTCCCCAGTGCTGGAATTAAAGGCATGCGCCACCATGCCTGACCCTAGGCACTTTTATTTTTATTATTTTTTATTTTATTTTTTGGTTTTTCGAGACAAAGTCTCTCTGTGTTAGCCTTGGCTGTCCTGGACTGACTTTGTAGACCAGGCTGGCCTCGAACTCAGAGTGATCCGCCTGCCTCTGCTACCATGCCCAGCAAGTAAAGGCACTTTCTGCCAAGCCTCATAACCTCAGTTTCATTCCTGAAGCTCATGTGGTGGCTTAAAAATAAGTTGTCGTCTGACCTCCACACAGGTGCTCATGCACTTCAATTCTCCAAATACCTAAAACAGTGTAGAACTTTGTGAGTTCGAAGCCAGCCTGGTCTACAGAGTGACCTGGTCTATAGGGTAGTCAGGGCTTCACAGAGAAACCCTGTATTGAAAAATCGAAAAGTGGGCTGGGAGCCAGGCGTGGTGGTGCACATGGTGGAGCATGAGTTTAATCCCAGCGCTCAGAAGACAGAGGTCTACAAAGTGAGCGCAGGACAGCCAGGGCTGTTACATAGGGAAACCATGTTTCAATAAACAACAACAAATATGTGGCGGGCATGGTGGCCACCACACTAGACTTGAGCATCTTGGTAAGGACATGGAACCTGTCTCTGCAGAGAAGTCTAATTGTGTAGTACACCACCCAGGTCATGGGTGCTGGATTGCTTGGTGGTTGGGAGAAAAGCCACGGATCTGGTCACAGAAAGAGCTATCAGTGCTGAGATGCTGTAAGCTGAGAAAGCAAAATGTGTTGGTTGTTTTCCTTCATTTGACCAGGAAATAACCGAAAATCCTAACTGTTGATAACTATTGTAAACAGAGCAGTAACTTCCTGCATCTTTTTTTTTCTCCCGAGAGAGAGTTTCTCTGTGTAGCCCTGGCTGTTCTGGACTCACTCTGTAGGCCAGGCTGGATTCGAACTCACAGAGATCCACCTGCCTCTACCTCCAGAGGGTCATGAGTTCAATTCCCAGCAAGCACATGGTGGCTCACAACCATCTAAAATGTGATCTGATGCCCTCTTCTGGCAAGCAGATGTTTGTGTAGGTGGAGCACTGTACACATAATAATAAAATCTTTTTTTTATTTTTTGATTTTTCGAGACAGGGTTTCTCTGTGTATCCTTGGCTGTCCTAGACTCATTTTGTAGACCAGGCTGGCTTTGAACTCATGGCGATCTGCCTGCCTCTGCCTCCCGAGTGCTGGGATTAAAGGCGTGCGCCACCACACTCGGCTCTAATAAAATCTTAAAAAAAAAAAAAGAAAAGAAAAAAGAAAAATGACAATAAAAGAACCCGTGCTGAGCTGGGTATGGTGGCTCATGCCTTTAATCCCAGCACTCGGGAGGCAGAGGCAGGCAGATCGCCATGAGTTCAAAGCCAGCCTGGTCTACAAAGTGAGTCTAGGACAGCCAAGGCTACACAGAGAAACCCTGTCTCGAAAAACAAAAAACAAAAAACAAACAAAAAAAGAACCTGTGCTGAGCCAGATGCAGTGGCATGTTTATGTGATCCCAGCATTAGGGAGGCAGAGGCAAGTGGATCTCTGTGAGCTCAGGGCGAGCATGATGCTACAATGTGAGTCCAGGACAGGTAAGGTTACACAGGGAAACCTTGTCATGAAAACCAAAACCAAAACAAAACCCCAAAAAACAAAATTCAACAAGAAAGGGGGGGAAAAAAAAAGGCCAGGTTTCCTTTGTTCTGTTCTGAGCATCTCACTGAGGCCTCAGTCCTCAACACTGAGCAGCACACTGCTAGGATTTCATTTCTGACCTCCAGTCAAGTTCCTTTATAATTCCAACATTGGGAAGGCTGAGGCAGGAAGACTGCTGACTTTGAGGCCAGCCTGGGCTGTATGTACATAGACCCCGCATTAAAAACAAAACAATAAGCCAAATGCCTGTAATCCCAGGACTCTAGGAGGCAGAGGCAGGTAGATACGAGCTGGAGACATGCCAGGATAGCAAAGGCTGCACAGAGAAACCTTGTCTCAAAACAACAACAACAAAACAAAGCAAAACAAAAAAACT
The DNA here is from genome assembly GCF_964271855.1 of Acomys minous. Taxonomy (NCBI): domain Eukaryota; kingdom Metazoa; phylum Chordata; class Mammalia; order Rodentia; family Muridae; genus Acomys; species Acomys minous. The sequence goes on along the minus strand of NC_140495.1, from coordinate 90,629,103 downwards.
TAAAACAAAAAACAGCTGGGCGTGGTGGTGCATATCTTTAATCACCTGCAGAGGCGGGTGAATCGATGAGAGTTTGAGGCCAGCCTGGTCTGCAAAAGCAAGTCCAGGACAGCCAAGGCTACACAGAGAAACCTTGTCTCTGAAGACCTAAAACAAAACAAAATTTAAAAACCCACCCTAAAACAACAACAACAAAATCCAAAAACATACTTGTGCTAGCCGACATGGAATCTGTACCCTCTCAGTGAGAAACAAATTTTATTATTTCATATAGCTGGTTCTTGTTCAAGAATAAATTTAAATGATTTTATTAGTGTATGGTGTAAGGTTGACAGTTTAAGAATACTTCTTTCCTTGGGTGTGGTGGGGCATGCCTGTAATCCCAGCACTCGGGAAATCATTGTGAGTTTGAGGTCAGCCTGGTCTACAAAGTGAGTCCAGGACAGCCAAGGCTATCGAGACCCTGTCTCAAAAAATAATAATAATAATAATAATAATAATAATAATAATAATAATTATTATTATTATTATTATTATTATTATTATTATTATTATTATTATTTCCTTGTTCTGGAGGCAGAAGCAGGTGGATTGCTGTGAGTACAAAGCCAGCCTGGTCTACAAAGCAAGTCCAGGACAGCCAAGGCTACAAGAGAAACCCCACCCCAAAAAACAAAACAACAAAATTTCTTGGGGTTGGGTGGAGATATGGCTCAGCGGCTAAGAGCACTGACTGTTTTTCCAGGGGACCCAGTTTCAATTCCTAGCACCTGTATAGCAGCTCACGGCTCTCTGTAACTCCAAGACACCCCCACACAGACAGACGCAGGCAGAACACCAATGCACATGAAATAAAAGTAAATTATTAAAAAATCTCTCGGAAAATGATCCAGGCACATTATTTATTTATTTTGGTTTTTCGAGACAGGGTTTCTCTCTGTAGCCTTGGCTGTCCTGGACTCGCATTGTAGACCAGGCTGGGCTTGATGAACTCACAGGCGCAACCGCCGCCCGATCCAGGGACGTTTATGAAGTGCTCATAACACAAGGCATGTGTGGTATGGAGGAAGAGTGTTGAGGCCCTGGGCCTTGGACAGCCTTCTTGCCAGCAGACTGGAAGTAGGTTAACCTTGTCTAAGGACTGACAGACCTGTGGAAGAAGTGACACCTATCTCAGACTGGCATGTGCCTAGCTCACTGACTCAGTTTTGGTGGCAGGCCTAAGCAGCTTCTCAGCGCGGAAATTTCCCCTTTACCGCGCACCTTCATTTCCTATGACGTGGTTAGGACAACTAGTGAATCCTCTATCAAACGGGGAAATAACGATATGGAAGACTAGTCAGAGTTTCTCATATTGTTTGTCTTTGATGCTGAGGCTGCTTTGACACTGCTCAGGCTCAGGTATGGATTTTATACCACACCTGGATGACCCTTCTTGTTTCTGTGAACATTTATTAAAATGGATCTAAAGAGATCCTCTTTTACTCTAGGAGTCCCATCAGGAGAAAGGTGGTGGCCAGTAGGTTTCAACACTCCTTTTGCCCTAAGGAAAAGGGGAGGGAATGTCGACGGAATTTTGGGAAAGGGGAGGAAGGGGTGGACAGACAGGAGGAGGAAGGGTCGAGGGACTCCAGCTCCGGTTTGCGAAAATCCAGCTCGCGTTTTGCCTCTCGCTCAGCGGTTCAGGGTCCAGCAAAGGCTGATCCCCCAGCTACACTCCTTGAGGTCTGTCCTGGGGAGACCGCTGCTCTAGGGGGCTGACCTGGCCGGGAATTGCCGCGCACTCTGCTCCTACAACACTTTGTGCACGCTGCCACGGGCGCTTCAACTCCAGGATCTGTACTCGCCCCAGGACACCCTCTTCCCTTCCTAGTCATGCACCTCTACCTGCCTCTCCACCGGGGACATTTGCGGCATAGTAGCCCACCCCGGGTGCTCGGGCCCTGACCGTGCCGGGTGGTAAGTGTCCATCCTAGGCCCGCTAGCACTCCTTGGCGCACGCCGGAGCCCCTGGCTCCATAGTTGTGCGGATGGAGACTAAGTGGAAAGTTTGTCCAAGGGCTGGTGCAAGCTTAGACCAGGGGCTACCCACGCTCCCCTGGAGTCCTGGGGCAGCCTAGGGTGAGTTGGGGCGGCCGCGGAATGCAGGGGTGCGGGGAAAAGGGCGATAAGACTCTGAGGCGGGACGGAGGTTCGGGGGGCGGATCTCGACTGAGCTGGGACTCCGTATCCAGCGTTGCCCTCTGTTGACTCGTGTGGGCCGACTCCGCGCCTTGACCCCCTGCCCCGGGCCGCTCTGGGAGTTTTGTGGCGGGTGGCTAACAATGCTCCCGGCGGGGTGTCCTTACAAGAGCTCCCCAGAAGCTTAGCCCAAGCTCGAGCGGGTTTGCACTGGGACCCCAGTCTCGGGATCAGCTGGAAATCTTGTGGAGGAAGCGCAAGTGTGGCTTCTGGGAGGTCCCTGAGCGGGTGTTCTCCGAGCCATCCACTTTGAGAAAGTGCGGGGGTCTCAGCCCGAGGAGAGGCGAACATTTTCCCAAGTTGCGGAGTGGGAAGTGCGAGCCGGAGAGTGCCTAAGTGTCTCCCGCCTTCGAGATCCCTCCCCATTCCGGGCAGGGGACTGCAGTAAGAAATACTGGGGTTGCTGGGGCGCCACTTGGGGAGTGCAGGCGACCTGGAGGTCGGAGAAGTTTGCCCCGGAATTGGGAGGGTCAAGAAGCAAGAACAGGGAAGGAGGATGTGGATGTGTTGCCAACGACTCCTATGAAAGTTTTTGGAGTGCCACTGGGTCTAGGACCCTGGAAAGGGAACTGAGGGTGTGTGCGCGCCGCAGCAGGGACGAGTGCCGAAGACCAGCCGTGCTGCACGTGAGCTCCGAGGTCCCCGCCCGGGCTGAAGGGACCACCGCCTACTCCGCGGGGCAGGGAAGCAACCTCTCTTTCTCTGTCGTAGTGCGCTTGCATTTTGATAATCCTAGTGCTCGGGATGAAAGACAAGCGGATCCTCCGTGAGTTTCGGGCCAGCCTGGTCTACATAGCGAGTTCCCGGATAGCCAGGGGTGCATAGTGAGACCAGTTTTACCAGCTCCTTTTCCTCTTTCTCTCTCACCTCCAGTGTCTCCCCACTGTAATTCACAGGACCCAGTCAAGAAAGAACTGTCAGGGTCCAGTCACCCTTTGTGAACCGAACTGGGTCCGTTTCTGACCCAGTAAAAATTGTGTCTCTAAGAAGACAGATGATGCTGGAATAAGGATAAAGATTGCCCCCACCTCGCCCCACTATCTTTCCGAGTGAATCAATCGTCTTGAGTAGCCCACGTAAGTCTCTTGCCTTGGTCCCCAGGGCTCGACCTAGGCCTTTCAATAAGCTGCTTTTCACCTCCTAAAATGACTGGTTAGTGAGGAAATGATTAGCACAGGGTGTTGGCTTGATGGGGGGGAGCTGCACGCTCACCCGGATCTATTGGAGGAGTGGGGGCGCTATAGAGCAGCCCCCTCAACCCACTCATAAAGGTATTGGTTTCTTTAGGCCAGAATAATTTGGGATGGATGCTTTTTTTTTTTTCTTCTTCGAGACAGGGTTTCTCTGTGTAGCCTTGGCTGTTCTAGACTTGCTTTGTAGACCAGGCTGGCCTCGAACTCATAGCGATCCGCCTTCCTCTGCCTCCCGAGTGTTGGAATGGATGCTTAACTAGATACTTAGGTACTTATGACTACAGTGCAGCGGCGTCCGAAAGCTTAATGTTTGTAGATCAACCAGCATTATTTAATAATTTTTTTAAAACCTCGGATTATACGGGCTTTGGTTTCTGTTTTAAAGAATCAATTTCTCACTCTACTCCCGGCTGACTTGAACCTCACCGGCAGAAGCCATCCTCGAACTTGTGACTCCCTCGGCTTTAGTCCACTGAATACTTGAGGTTACAGACATGCACCATCCTCCTGGGTATGGTTTTGTTTAGAGCGGCTTCCCCTGTGTTACCCAGGGCCTCCCGGTGGTGATACTCCTGCCTCGTTTAGCCTCCGGAGTTCCCAGCTGTGACTGCAGATTTTATAAACCTTGATTGATTATTTAGTGTAATGTCCATGTTTTCATTTCCCCAAATTAAGGGGTTTTAATTGGGTCCTTCTACCTTTCGTTCTTTCTTTCAGTCTTAAACAAAATTATGATTTCAATTTAAAAGCATCTGCAGCAGTGCTAGGATACAGTCTTTAGTAAGGCTGGACTTAAGTGCTGTGGACTCGACATTTTAATGAGTTAAGTAGCTCTCAGAGGCTTGCTTCCCTGGGAGCGGTGGGTGAGAGGTGTGGAGACACCCTCCCTACCCTTTGTCCCTCCTCTTTCTGCAACCGTTTCTTATCTAGTTCTCCTTCCCCTCCCCCACTTTTGGGACACATCCTTCCTGTCTCCATGCCTTCCCCCCCCCTTGTCCCGTTTTTTTTTCTTTCTCCCCCCCCCCCCCTTTTACCTGTAGGTCGTTTGATTCTCCCTGTCTTCTCACTTCCGTTGTCTTTCTCATTCTCACATTCCTGTGAATTCTTGGCTTTGCTCAGTCATTTGGATTTCTACCTTTTCTCTTTTTAAAATATATAAAATACTGTTTTGTGTGTGTGTGTGTGTGTGTTTTTTTTATATATATATAATCTTTTTCCTGTTCTTCTCACCGTTGTGCTTTTGGAGGGACCTCTTTACCTCCATTTTCCCCTTTCCTCTTCCCTTTGGGCTCTGTTGGCGCCCCCCCACCCCCTCGCCTCTCTGTGGGGTGTCAGGGGTGTTTTACATATGGAAGAAGGCTGCTGGTAAATCTGCTGGCTTTCTGCCTGTTCCCTGAACTGCCTCTCCAAGTGCGCCATGCTTTCACATTTCCTGTGGTAGTATACAGTCTAGGAACAGGGAGCAGTTGCTGGCCCTTCTTCCTTTTTACGAGGAAGTTAGTTGTGGGGGAAACCAAGCCCTGCAGCCCCCCCCCCAAAAAAAAAAAGAAAAGAAAAGTTTTAAGTCTTGTTTTTTTGGTCAACAGAAAAAGCTCTTAAATTCTCTGGGACTAAGCGAAGGGACTGAAATCAGGTTGCAAGTAGCTCTAGGCATGCAAATGACACTTTAGCTGGTTGGTGTTTTGGAGAGAGGATTTCTCTGTGTAGCCTTGGCTGTCCTGGACTTGCTTTTAGACCAGGCTGGCCTTGAACTCACAGAGAGCCATCTGCCTCTGCTCCCAAGTGCTGGGATTACAGGCATGGGCCACTGCGCCAGGCTGCAAATGGCACACCAGGCTGGCCTGGAACTCAACAGCAATCTGCCTGCCTCTGCCTCCCAACTGCTGGGACTAATTGTGTGTGCCACCACACCCTGGGAGACTGGTTCTAGGATGCTGCTGTCAGTATTGTAGTTTACAGACAATTGGTATTGTTTAGGAAGCTAGCCTTGTGAGACAGGAGTTTCAGCTGGACAGGGTGGCTTGAAACTCATGCTGGAAAAAAAAAAAAAAGAAACTCATGCTGGGTCATGAATCTTCAATTCCCCTGCCTCCTAATCCCAAACTAGCTTTTCATTTTTTAGGCAGAGAGAATGAATCCTTTGGGGGGGGGTGTTTCTTTCTTTCTTTTCTTTTTTCTTTGGTTTTTCGAGACAGGGTTTCTCTGTGTTAGCTTGGCTGTCTTGGACTCGCTTTGTTGACCAGGCTGGCCTCAAACTCAGCGATCTGCCTGCCTCTGTCTCCTAAGTGCTGGGATTAAAGGTGTGTGCCACCGCTCCCGGCTGTTTGCTTGTTTATTTATTTATTTATATTATAATTAATTAATTAATTTTTTGGTTTTTCAAAACAGGATTTCTTTGTGTAACAGCTCTGGGTGTCCTGGACTCTCTCTCTGTAGACCAGGATGGCCTGGAACTCAACATCCATCCACCTGACTTTGCCTCCAAAGTGCTGAGATTAAAGGCCTGTACCACCACCATCCGTCGACAGGTCTCTTTTAAACTTTCTTTCTTTCTTTTTTCTTTTTTCTTTTTTTTTGGCTTTTTTTTCTTTTTTGTTTCATTTATTTATTATTTGTATAGTATTCTGCCTACATGTGTGCCTGCGTGCCAGAAGAGGGCACCAAATCTCATTATAGATGGTTGTAAACCACCATGTGGTTTAGGGAATTGAACTCAAGATCTTTGGAAGAACAGACAGTGGTCTTAACTTCTGAGCTATTTCTCTAATCTCCAATTTTTAACTTTCTTTTTTCTTTTGGTTTTTTGAGACAGGGTCTCTCTGTGTTAGCCTTGGCTGTCCTAGACTCACTTTGTAGACCAGGCTGGCCTTGAACTCACAGCGATCCGTCTGCCTCTGCCTCCTGAGTGCTGCAATTTTTAACTTTCAAAAGCGGATCCCAGGATACCTTTTGGTTTATCCAAATTACTGGAGGACATTCATGAATTTATTTATTTATTTATTTATTTATTTATTATTTTTTGGTTTTTCGAGACAAGGTCTCTCTGTGTAGCCTTGGATGTCATGGTCTCACTTTGTAGACCAGGCTGGCCTTGAACTCACAGAGATCCACCTGCCTCTGCCTCCCAAGTGCTGGGATTAAAGAGGTGCACCACCACCTGCCTTATATGTTTCGATGTGTTTTCAGTCCTGCCGTCTTGATAGAAGATGAAAGCATACTTCAACACTGTTAAATATGTAGATATCAGAATAGATGTCATTTCATAATAAAAACAGTTATTAAAATAATTCATTGTGCCAGGTGTGGTGGAGCACTCAGGAGGCAGAGGCAGGCAGATCTCTATGAGTTGGAGGCTAGCCTGCTTTACAAAGTGAGTCCAGGACAGCCAGGACAGTTATACAGAGAAACCCTGTCTCAAGCAAAACAAAACAAAACAAAACATAAAAACTAAAAAGACAAAAACAAAAATATTCCTGGCTTTCTGAAAATAGTTCTCACAGTGTATCTGCGGATGTTGGTACATGAGTCCTGGTGTCCTCAGAGCATGGAAGTGTCAGACTTCTAGAGCCGGAGTTACCGTGCTCCTCTGTGGGTGCTGGGCAAGCACAGGTCTCCCGCAGGATGAGTACACTGAAAAGTTCACTAGACTCCCTGTGGTCTCTTTTCTTGGTTTTTTGGGAACAGGGTTTCTCTGTATAGCCCTGGTTGTCCTGGAACTCTCTCTGTAAACCAGGCTGGTCTCGAACTCAGAGATCTACCTGTCTCTGCCTCCTGAGTGCGGGGGCTAAAGGCTTGTTGCACCACCGTCCTGCTAAAATTTGTTTTTATTTGTATGGGTGTTTGCCTCTATGTATGCCGGTGTACCAAGTGCATGCCTTGTGCCCAAAGAGGCCAGACAAAGGCATCAGATCCACTGGGACTGAAGTTACAGACAGCCACGAGCCACCATGTGGGTGCTGGAATTGAGCTAGGTCCTCTGCAAGAGCAGTCTGCGCTCTTCTTCTTCTTCTTCTTTTTTTTTTTTTTTTTGGTTTTTCGAGACAGGGTTTCTTTGTGTTGCCTTGGCTGTCCTGGACTCCCTTTGTAGACCAGGCTGGCCTCGAACTCACAGCCATCCACATGCCTCTGCCTCCCGAGTGCTGGCATTAACGGTGTGCGCCATCGCCGCCCGGCTTTTTTTTTTTTTAAATCTTCAAGACAGGGTTTCTCTGTGTAATCCTGGCTGTCCTGGACTCACCTTGTAGACCAGGCTGGCCTCGAACTCACAGCGATCCCCTGCCTCTGCCTCCCAAGTGCTGGGATTAAAGGTGTGCACCATTGTGCTCTATCCGCATAATTTTTTCTTTTCTGGTTTTTCGAGACAGGGCATAATTTTTTCCTTGGCAGTAAACATTCTCAGTTTCCCAGTTATTAATCTATCTTTCTAGTAGAGTACAAAGGACTAATAATAATTTTGTTGTTGTTGTTATTTTAGACTAAATCCTCACGTGACCAAGATCGGCAACACTTCCAGATTCTCCTCAGAAGGAAGACTTTGTAAAGGACCAATGACTCTGTGTCCTGCAGCCTTGCATGTTCTACTCTGCAGCCATGTCTCGGTCCTGCAATGCAAAGCCTTCCAAATCCGTCAAAGCAAAGCTACACAAAAAGAAAAGCTGCCTGACGAAGAAGAAGACATCAAAGCAGGCTGCCAAACATGGGGCATCAGGGAAGCCCGTGAACCCTGGGAAACTGAAGCAGGTAATTCAAGGAAGAGATGGTAAGAAAGAGACAGAAGACAAAACCCCCACGCCGGCCCCAAGTCTTCTGACAAGAGCCGGGGCTGCCCGAATGAATAAAGATCGCTCACAAGTCCTTTTTCAGAACCCAGAATCCTTAACTTGCAACGGGTTTACCATGGCTCTTCGAAGGACCTCTCTTAGCTGGCGGCTCTCCCAGCGCTCCGTAATTACACCGAAACCTAAGAAAGTGCTACCTTCAAAGGGTTCTGAGAAGCAGCAGTGTAGTCATAATACCCAACGCGATACGGAGATGGAGTACTCAGAAAATGGTTCAGTCCCCAGCCAGGATGCCATCATGTCCGCAGACACAGAGAGGCTAACTGATGAACAGAACACGTCTTTAGTTGAGGATGAGAGCCAAGAGATAACCCAGTCTTGGCCTCACAGGGTAGAAGATTCCCAAAGCTGTCCTTCCGCAGATGAGAACCCTGCAGCGGAGCACCTTTCTGGGCCAGCGGAAGGAACACACTGTGAAGGACCGCTCTCTCAGGAGACAGCAGATGAAGTGAGCGCTGCTGCCCCTCAGGAGCGTGCCCCCTCGCCCCAAAGATCAACTCCCGAAGTCATCTCCCAGAATAACACTAGCAATCAGTTAGAAGACTTGGGGTCACAAGAAGAGCCTGTGAAACCATCTGTCCCTTCTCTGAATCCTGCGGAACAGGAACACAGTTGCTTTCCCGCCTCCAGCTCTTTTAAGCTTGTACCGGAATTGGACCTTAAAGCTTGCATGTCTCTTGATGGCTCTATATATCCCACAGCTCTGATAAAATTCCTCTTGGCGGGCTCACAGCCAGATGTCCTGGATACTAAACCCCAAGAAGAAACCCAAGAAGAAACCCCAGATCAAGGAGGATGCCACCCAGATCAGGTTCTGGTGGCCACTTCTGTCCTGGGACCGGCTTTCAGTACGAGCCCACCACAGTGGGGATTTCCTGGTGCTAACTTAGTTCCTGGTGAGGACCTGGCCAAGGTCTCAGACTCACCAGAGGGTCTTGGTGCTATTACTATGCTAAACCAACAAGAAATTACGGGTGCCGATATGGGCGTTTCCCCAGACCTGCCTATCTTCCTTCCCTCACCTCCAAACACAGTTGCTACCTACAGTAGTTCTTCCGGGCCCGAGCCTCACACCTCTGCCTCCTGTGGGCTTGAGGTCCAAGGTGCTGTACCGATTGTAACTTTGGACTCAGGACACACATTCCAAGCCCCGCCCATCTCGGCGTCAAGTTCAATACCTCCAGTAATCGCTGCAAACACGATACAAGCTGAGAAGTTGTGTGCAAGCCCTTTTCCAGCTAACACACATGGTTTTACAATTGTCCCCGCGGAGGAACCCCAGCACGCGCCGCTGGATCTTACCCAGGCCTCTCAGGCTGCTCCCGGCAAATTGGAAGGAGGGATTTCTCAGGTCAGCGTGACCAGCTCAGCTGATGTCAAAACCACAGGGATGCCTGGGCCACTTCCACAGGCCAGCGCCTCTTCTCGCCCATGTAAATCTACACCGCCAGCTGCGGAGAAGAGGAAACGCAAGCCCTGTGGGGTCTGTGGGCCCTGCCAGCAGAAGGCCAACTGTGGCGAGTGTACCTACTGCAAGAACAGAAAGAATAGCCACCAGATCTGTAAGAAGAGGAAATGCGAGGTGCTCAAAAAGAAGCCAGCGGCCACCGCACAGGGACAGGTAAGGAAGCAGCCAAGGACATGAGCATATCTCCTCGTTCTCGGTGCACCACCCGCAGCCTGCCCCCACCGTATAATCCCTTGTAAAAGCGGTTCGTCTTGCTATTAAGAACTTGTGCATGACGTTTTGTGGTGGAGTGATGCTGAGGATTGCATCTAGGGGTTCCCCTAAGCTAAGCAAGTTTTTTTTTACCGTTACCTGCTCTCTCAGCTTTTTTCCCCATTAAAGGTTTATTTACTATGTATACAATGTTCTGCCTGCATGTCCGGAAGAGGGCACCAGATCTCATTACAGATGGTTATGAGCCACCATGTGGGTGCTGGGAATTGAAATCAGGACCTCTGGGAAGAGCAGTCAGTACTCTTTGTTTTTTTTTGATTTTTCAAGACAGGGTTTCTCTGTGTAGCCCTGACAGTCCTGGACTCGCTTTGTAGACCAGGCCTTGAACTCACATCGATCCACCTGTCTCTAACAGTTAGTACCTCTGAGCCATCTCTCCAGCCTCTTACCTTTAAGCTTTCCGTTTTTCTCTTGCCATCTATAGCTTAGGTTGTTTGTAGCTAGCCAAGGATTACTCTTATGTCTAGTCCTTCTGCACTGGGTGGCTCAGGACTGCCTGAGGTGCCTGTGTCAGGGCACACTTGCATGCACGTGGTGCATAGGAACTCATGCAGCCCTGCACGGTGGCGCACACCTGTAGTCCCAGCACTCAGGGAGGCGGGGACAAGTGCATTGCTGTGAATTAGAGTCTAGCATGGTCTACAAAGCAAATCCAGGATTGCCACCTGCCTCTGCCTCCTGTACTGGGACTAAAGGCATGCGCCACCATGCTCAGCTAGAACCAACTCTTGAAGCTTCTCCACTGACTCCACAATGTGCATGTCAGGCTTGAGCACATGTGGGATTGGATTAAGGGTTATTGTGAATTGAGGCTAACCCGGACAACATAGCAAATTCTAGGATAACCTAGGCTACAGTGTGAGCCCTTTGCTTCTCAAAAGATTATGAACTTTAAAAAAAATTTTTTATTTATTATTACATATATAGTGTTCTACCTGCATGTACACCTGCAGGCCAGAAGAGGGCATCAGATCACATTGCAGATGGTTGTGAGCCACCATGTAGTTGCTGGGAATTGAACTCAGGACCTCTGGATGAACAGTCCAGTGCTCTTAACTTCTGAGCCATCTCTCCAACCCTGTTGTTTTTGTTTTTGTGTTTTTTTTAACTTATCTATTTTTCCATCGGTGTTTTACCTACATGTCTGTCTCAATGAGTGTGTCAAGTCTCCTGGAACAGAAGTTCCAGACAGTTGTGAGCTGTGATGTGAGTGCTGGGAATTGAACCCTAGTCCTCTGGAAGAGCAGCCAGTACTCTTAACAGCTGAGCCATCTCTTCAGTTGCCAAGATAGTGAACTCTGCCCCCCCACCCCCCAACAGGATTTCTCTGTGTAATAAATAGCCCTGGCTGTCCTGGAACTTGATTTGCAGACCAGGTTGGCCTCAAACTCTCAGAGATCCGCCTGCCTCTGTCTCCTGAGTGCTGGGATTACAGGCGTGCACCACCATGCCAGGCTGTGATTGTGGACTTTTTAAAAAAGATTTATTTATTTATTATGTATACAGTACTCTGCCTGCATGTACACCTGCCTGCCAGAAGAGGGCACTAGATCTCATTATAGATGGTTGTGAGTCACCATGTGGTTGCTGGGAATTGAACTCAGTACCTTTGAATGAACAGACAGCGTTCTTAACCTCTGAGCCATCTCTCCAGCCCCCTGATTGTGGACTTTTAATTGCATTAGCCTTTTAACTTTTCTAGACTTAAATTACCAGTCTCAAAATGCTGGCTTCCTCTCTGAGACTTCAAAAAAGGGACAGACATTGAGCCAATCCTGTGTTGATGGGCATTGAAAGTGTTTCTCCCTGGCTGGATACTTTTTGTTTTTCGAGACAAGGTCTCTCTGTGTTAGCCTTGGCTGTCCTGGACTCGCTTTGTAGACCAGGCTGGCCTCGAACTCACAGCAATACGCCTGCCTCTGCCTCCCGAGTGCTGGGATTACAGGCATGTGCCAACCACGCCCGGCTCTCGGCTGGATACTTAATGGCACAGGCACATGTTTAACCCTAGCACTCAGATGCTGAGACAGGAGGATTGCTCTGTGTTTGAGGCCCACCTAGGTTATAGCATGGCAATTTCTAAAAATACCAAAGGTGGGGAGGTGGTCAGAGAAGATAACTTTTGTTAAAAAAAAAAAAAAAGAAATCTTGGAGACAGAATCACACTGTTTAGACCAGGCTGGGCTACAATTAGCAGAGATCTCTCTGTCTCTGTCTCTGTCTCCTGAGTCCTGGGATTAAAGGTATGAACTCTCTCAAACAGCCAACAATATTCAAACCAGTTCTCACACATACGCACACACACACAGACACGCACACACGCACGCCAGTTATGAATAGATCACAAATACATCTCTAATACAATGGAGCTATCACTTGCTGGGTGGCTCTCATGTGCTGCTGAGCCTTGCCATTGCAAACTCACTTATCACCTGATAAGTGATTTGCTGTCTTTCTCAAACCCCTTCCCTGTTGGCTCAACAGCTTACCATCTATCTACATGATTATCTGCAATACAAAGCCAGCGATCTTTGCTGTCTCCTTCATCTGTGTTCTGTTGCATTACAAGGTCTAGTTTACTGGTTAAAGTCCATCATTAGAAGAAGCTAAGGCAGGAACCCAGGGCAGGAACCTAGAGGCAAGAAGGAAGCAGAAACCATTGAGAAACACTGCTAACTGGCTTCCTCTTCGTGGGATGCTCAGCCTGCTTTCTTTTTCTTTTTCTTCCTTTTGGTTTTTCGACACAGTTTCTCATGTATCCTCGGCTGTCCTGGAACTCTCTTTGTAGATTAGCCTGGCTTCAAACTCACAGAGATCCGCCTGCCTCTGCCTCCCAAGTGCTGGGATTAAAGGCGTGTGCCACCACACCAGGCTGTGCTTTCTTTAACCTGTACTACCTCCAGCCACTGTATTTCCTGGGGTGATATTCTGTTGCCATTTTATGCAGTCTTCACTGCTCCAGATCCCAAACCAGCTGTTTATCAAAGGAAAGTTAATTTCTTTTAGGGGGAAAACTGCAGCTAGAAACCTGGATGATAAAATATTATTGCAATGTTAGAAAGTTGTTATGGGGGCCAAGCAGACAGCTCAGCAGGTTGCCTCCACACCTGACAATTTGAGTGCTGTCCCTGGGACCCACATGGTAGAGCCAAGGTCCTCTGACCTCCACATCGGCACCAAGATGTACAAGCCAGCTTTACCAGTAAGTAAATGCAATAAAGTCCAAAAAGTATTACTTGGTGTTTTGAGACAAGGGCTAATGTAGATCCAGCTGGACTCAAATGTACTATCTGGCTTAGACTGGCCTTAATTTTCTGATCCTCATGCATCTACTCCCCAAGTACAGGGGTGGGTCATGACCCCTCTGCACTGTTTTATGAGACAGTGTATCACCATTCTGCATAGGTTTGCCTGAAACTAAATAGCATTTCCCTTGCCTCAAGATCTGTCTGGCCAAGCATGGTGGGAACACCTTTAGTCCCAGTTCTCTGAACGCAGAAGGAGTTCCCAGGGAGCCAGGGCTACACAGAGAAACTGTGTCTCAAAAAACAACTAAAACAAAGAGAAAGAAAGTTACATAGGGGACCAGGTGTCTGGATAACAGGCCAGTAGTAACCAGTGTTCCTCCAGGACCTCTGGCTTCAGTTGCTGCTCTGCCTTCCTTTTTTAAAAATTTGCTTTATGTAATTTATGTGTGCTGGTGTGAGGGTGTCAGATCTTGGGAGTTACAGACAGTTGTGAGCTGCCATGTGGGTGCTGGGAATTGAACCTGAGTCCTTTGGAAGAACAGGCAGTGTTCTTAACCATTGAGCCATCTCTCCAGCCCCCTGCCTTCCTTTTATTTATTTTATTTATTTACTTATTTTTGTTTTTCGAGACAGGGTTTCTCTGTGTAGCCTTGGCTGTCCTGAACTCGCTTTGTAGACCAGGCTGGCCTTGAACTCACAGCGATCTGCCTGCCTCTGCCTCCTAAGTGCTGGGATTAAAGGCGTGCACCACCACACCTGGCTTCCTGCCTTCCTTTTATAATGGGTTGTGATTGGACTGTACAAGCCGAATAAACCCTTCTCTCCCTCTAAGTTGGTTTTGGTCAGCATAGTATCACAGCAATAAAAAACAAATAGGATGCTTCCCAAAATGTTCAAGTGTTATGCTTGGTCAGGTCATTAAGCAGCAACTTTCTGGATTATATTGTAAAGTGCTATATTGATTACACTGCCATCTCTGTTGTTTTGGTTTGTTTGTTTGTTTTGGGATAGAGTCTCACTGCATCACCTTGTGTGGTGTGGAACTCACAGATATACTTGCCTTTCGTATACTTAAATTAAAAGTGTGTGCCACCAAGCCACGGTGATTACTTTTAGACAAATTCTCACTGTAGCTTTAGGCTCTTCTGTAAATTGCAACATAGCCCAGACCAGTCTCAAAATGACAAATGCTCCTGCCTCAGTCTGTGTATTACAGGCATAAGCCAACATACCCACCCAGAAATATCATTTTGATGGCTCAGATCAGATCAAGTGCTACTAGAAAGGGGGCTGGAGTGATGGCTCAGTGGTTAAGAGCACTGGCTGCTTTTCCAAAGGTCCTGAGTTCAATTCCCAGCAACCACATGTGGCTCACAACCATCTGTAATGAGATCTGGTAGCCTCTTCTGGCACATAAGCATATATGCAGACAAAACACTGTATACATAATAAAGAAAAAATCTTTTAAAAAAACCAAAAAAAACCCCACAAGGTAGCTGGCTTGGGAGGAACAGCTTAGGTTAACTTGACCTCTGGCCTCATGTGCACACATTCACACACACGTAAACATGTGCAAACACACTCCACCCTCACACGCAGCCAGGTCTTCAGTTCTTCTGTGCAGCAGAATTTTCCCTGCCTGAGCATTGTGAACTGGTTTGTTCCCATGTGACGCAGAATTCTCCTGGTGCTTTCCAGTGCGACAACCACACCACAGCCGCAGAGAGTTTTGGTGTGTCTGTGCTTTTAGACATTTATTTACATTCCACAGCTTGTTTATATATCATTCCATATGCAAATTTAGTTTGTGGTCAAGTTTCCTGTTAAAAGAGCAAAAGTAGGGTCAAGAATAGGAAGAAAAGAAAGCCTGTTTCCCGGGTATAGTGGCGCACGCCTTTAATCCTAGCACCTGAGAGGCAGAGGCAGGTGGATTGCTGTGAGTTCAAGGCCAGCCTGGTCTACAAAGGGAGTCCAGGACAGCCAAGGCTAACATGGAGAGACCCTGTCTCAGAAAAAAAAAAACAAAACCAAAAGAAAGCCAGTTTAATCCCAACACTGGGCCTGGGAGTAAAGGGTGTGTGCTTAGCACATTGTGTGTGTGTGTGTGTGTGTGTGTGTGTGTGTGTGTGTGTGTGTGAGAGAGAGAGAGAGAGAGAGAGAGAGAGAGAGAGAGAGAGAGAGAGGAGAGAGAGAGAGAATAGCATGTTCCAAGCATCACAGCCCTTGTGTGGAAGAGTTCAGAGGATACCCCTTCGGATGAGTTCAATCCGCAGTACCTTGCGGATCAGCTTGGCAGCAAGCACCTGCTGAGCCAGGTCCAACCTCATCTGATTGTGTGTTTTCCCCAGCATGGTATCTCACTACTTTGTTTAGTGTTTTCAGTTTTGAGTCTCAACAGCATTGCCTGGGCTTGTGGGCTTCCGGAACAGCTGTGTCTACGGGGGTGCCCAGTGCCTGGCTTTCACTATAATTTTCTTTCACATTTTGGTAATGTGACAATTATGGTGTCGTTCCTTGTCCTGTGCTGTGATCGTTTGCCTCTTTTGAAATGTTTTCATGCTGAGCGTGGTGACACGACTGCAGTCTTAGTACTCAGGAGGATCAGTGGCTGGATCACTTAAGCTCATGAGTTCAAGACCATCCTGGGTAACATCTAGAGACTCTACTCCTTTCAGTTAGACACAGTCTCATTCTGTCCTATTACTATTTATTTATCTATATTTGGTTTTCCAAGACAGCATTTCCCTGTGTAGCCTTGGCTGTCCTAGACTCGCTTTGTAGATCAGGCTAGCGTTGAACTCATGGTAATCCACCTGTCTCTGCCTCCTAAGTGCTGAGATTAAAGGCTTGTACCACCACACCCAGTTTTTTTTTTGAAAGATTTATTTATTATGTATATAATATTCTGCCTGCATGTGTGCCTGCATGCTAGAAGAAGGCATCAGATTTCACTATAGATGGTTGTGAACCACCCTGTGGTTGCTGGGAATTGAACCCAGCAGGTTTTTAACTCTTATTTTAATCTATTCCTTTCCCCACCCACTCCCATGGTGGCTTTTGCCAAATCTTTTTCATCCAGGATCATAAAGTGGAATTAAAAGGTCATACGGATTGAAGTGCACTTGGTCCTATGCGCTCTCTTCAGTGACAGGTTTGGGGGGGGGGGCAGGATTCTTTCTTCCATCTTCACTCCTTTACCCATTGTGCCTGGTACGTGGTATGTAGCATATAGATGCTGGTTAAATTTGGTGAGCAGCGTATGGGACTGTATGTACATATAGCGAAGGCTGGTGTCAGTGTGTATTGTCTTTTAAAAAATTTTCCCCATTATTTTGTTCCTTTTGGAAAAAGATCTTATTATGTACCCGTAGCTAGCCTCAAAGTTGGCATATAGACCAGACTGGCATTTAACTCTTAGTGCCTTCACCTAAACCTCTGGAGTCTTGGGGTTCCAGATACTATGTCCTGTCAAAAGCCAGGCAGCACTGGTGTCTTGCAACAGGTTGGCTTTTGCGTTGAGTATTTATCGGGTCTCCAGTGTTGCGGTGAACACTTGACACACTTTTGATCTCACAGTCATCCTGAAAAAGACATTCTGCCTCCAGCTATTGAAGTAACACTCTGGGGCTTCAGGAAGCCAGATGGCTCGCCTAAGGCGGTCGTTGATTGTGGAGTCAGGATGTGGCTTGGGAGGTCTGTTCACTTTATCCACCATCTCTCTGAGGTGGGCTGATGAGCGGAGTGGGAGGGCTGGAGGAGCGGACACAGCGGCAGCCTGGCCGAGGGGCAGTCACTGAAGGCGAGGTGTTGGAATCCTAAATTCCTTTTTAGGTATGACAAGTACTTCCTCTACTTCGCTGAATTTGTGCGTGCGTGCTGGTTTAGAGGACAGAGGTCAGCAGGAATGTCTTCCTCCTATTCCTCAGACTGGCTGGCCAGCAAACCCTTTATGGCTGCCTCCCCTGGGCTAAGATTACAGCCGCTTGCTGGATGTGGCTTTCTGTTTTAAAATGGTGATACTGAGAATTCACTCTGGAGCCTCAAGCTAACTAGATGAATATTAATATTCTTTTACTGAGGAATCTAACATCTCCAGACCGTGGCAATCTTTTTTTGTTTGTTTGTTTGTGTTTGTTTTTGTTTTTGATTTTTGGTGGTTTTTTTTTTTTGAGACAGTTTCCCTGTCTTTGGCCTGGCCTCACTTTGTAGACCAGGCTGGCCTCGAACTCACAGCGATCCGCCTGCCTCTGCCTCCCGAGTGCTGGGATTAAAGGTGTACCTCGCTACTTCCCAGGATGGACATAGAATATTGAGTTCTAATTGCTCATTATACTGTTCACGTGTACCTAGTTCTACTAATTATGGATAACCATAGGTTTCCCAGTGACATAATCACACCATCTACAGGTCAGTCTCATAACGGCATCAGTGGGGTGTGTGTGGGACTTCTGCAGACACATTGATCATGTGTAAGATATCACTGTCCCTGGCACTCAAGGTGATGAGGCTAGCATCCCGTCTGAGTTCAGGCCCGGCCTCAGGTCAGGTCTCAAAAAAAAAAAAAAAGGAGGAGAAATTATCCATGTTAGCAGCACTACAGGACTGGAGCCGTGACTCAGTGTTCTTGCTGCTCTTGCAGTGGACCATAGTTCTGAGAGCAACCACACGGCACACCACCCTCACCCCTAATTCAGCTCCAAGGGAATCTGATACCTCCCCCCACTACTGATCTCTATATGTAGTGGAGCCACCGTGTGGTTGCTGGGATCTGCATATGTAGTGCATATACAGATTGACAGGCAAGCAAAGCACAGAACACAAAAGAAGATACTGTTCAAATTGGTTTTGTTTTTTTTTTACTAAAATGTTTCTAACAAAAATAGTCAATTTTTACAATTTACATCAATTCCACAGTGTTAAAGAATTGTGAGGTTAGCTGTCACAGTGGCACACACCTGTGATCACAACAACTGGGGAGGCAGAGGCAGGCATATCTCTGTGAGTTCAAGGCCAGCCTGGTCTACAGAGTGAGTTCTAGGACAGCCAAGGCTACACAGAGAGACCCTGTCTCAAAGAAGAAAAAAAAAGTGAGGTTGAGCCTGAGACCTCTTGGGATCTTGCTGGCATTGCTGGGTGCTTTCCTCCTACCCCAGGTCCTGACACATGCATTGAGACAACTCTTTAACAGTTACCTTTTAAGGTGGCTGGTGACAAAAGAGCAGAGTTTATATTTTTGTTGAGATAAGCCCTTCACTCTTGACACCTACAAGCTATTTCTGAAGGGTTTGTATTGTAAAATACTAAAGAATCACTATTCTGGGTCTAGGAGTAAGAATGTAAAAGACCTTTTCCACATCTTTTTTTTTTTTTTTTTAGGTTTTTCGAAACAGGGTTTCTATGTGTAATAGTCTTGGCTATCCTGGACTCACTTTTGTAGACCAGGCTGGCCTCAAACTCATGGCGATCTGCCTGCCTCTGCCTCCCGAGTGCTGGTATTAAAGGTGTGCACCACCATGCCTTTTTAAAAAAAATTTATGTATACAGTTATGTATATAGTGTTCTGACTACATGTATGCCTACACACCAGATCATGTTATAGATGGTTGTGAGCTACCGTGTGGTTGCTGGGAATTGAACTCAGGACCTCTAGAAGAGCAGTCAGTGCTTTTAACCTCTGAGCCAGCTCTACAGCCCCCTTTTTTATTTTTTTATTTGACAGGTTGGCTACCAACCTCAGGTTCATGAGTGCTTTTTATTTTTTTATTTTAATATATGTTACTTTTGTTATTTTATATGTCTGTGTGTCTGTGTGAGTGCACACCACATGTGTTTGGGTGCCTGGAGGCCATAAAGGCAGATGCCATCAGCTCTTCTGGAGGTTAGTAACAGGCAGGTGGTTATGAACAGCTCGCAGTAGATGCAAGGAACCAAATACAGCTCCTTATCTTTGAATTTAAAGAATATTAGCTACATAATAAGTATTTGGATAACAGGAAACTTTAACCTTTGAAATTTTGCGATATATCATATCTAGACCTAGGGTAGAGGTTGGGGGTTGTTGGCTTAAGATTTTGTATATATTGTACATGTTCCTTAGAGACAAGGTCTCATTTATCCTAGGCTAGCCCCTGGATTCACAAAGCAAAGGATAGCCTCAAATTTGTAGCCTTCAGTTCTCGGGAGGCAGAGGCAGGTGAATCACTGTGAGTTCCGGGACAGCCAAGGCTACATAAACCTTGTCTCAAAAAACAAAAGAAAAGTTGCAACCCTCTAGCCCCTTTGAATGTTGTTTGTTTGCTTTCTTTACATTTTTTCCTCCCTCTGAAGAACAATTGTCATTTTGTTGTTGTTGTTGTTGTTGTTGTTGTTGTTTGTTTGCTGGTTTCAAGACAGTGTTTTTCTGTCATTCTTTTTTGGGGAGATAGACATGTTGAGACATGGTCACACTCTGTAACTATGTCAAGCCTGAAACTTGCTATACAGATCAGCTGTGGCTTCAGAGATTCGCCTGCCTCTCAGCTCATGGGATTAAAGGTGTGAGCTATTGCAATTGGCCCAGCCATAAAAATGCAATTCTTTTGTTGTTGTTCTTTTGAGACAGGGCTTCTCTGTGTATGTAGCCTTGGCTATCCTGTACTAGCTTCGTAGACCAGGCAGGCCTTGAACTCACAGAGCCTCTGCCTACCGTAGTGCTGGGATTATAGGTGTGGCATCTGCTACTAATTCCTGATTTATCCTATTAAAACTCATGGTTATCTAAGTTCTGACCCGATTCTGTCAAATCTACAAGATGCAGGCACCAGGACAGATTGCTGCAGAAGTAGACACCCTCCTACCCTTGAGCCAGTGTGCGCTCTTATCCTATCCCAGTGGTTTGATCCTGGCAGGCAGTGCAGTTCTGGGCACTTTCCTTAACTACGTATCTGGATGAAATGAGCTTTACTTTCCTTAACAACCAGTTTTGCAGAACAGTGCTGCCCCCGTGTCTCCTTAAGTCCCCAAGTGTAAACTGGGAGTGGTGGCGCACACTTTTAATCCCAGCACTTGGGAGGCAGAGGCAGGTGGATCACTGTGAGTTCGAGGCCAGCCTGTTCTACAAAAGCAAGTCCAGGACAGCCAGGACTGTTACACAGAGAAACCCTGTCTTGAAAAAGCTAAACAACAACAACAAAAGTCCCCCAGTGTAATGTTTTTATGAGTTCACAATGTCTCACTTCTCCTACCCACTCTCTGAGCAGCATTCAGTTGGGGTCCACAGGTAACACATTGATTTGAACTATAGAATCCTAGCATAATGTGTCGTGGTGAATTTACTAGATATTGAGCTATATATCCAAGGGAGGAGGCACACTCCCTGAGAGAAAAGGCACGGCCCTCAAACAAGGGAGAGGCTGCCCTGAGTGACAGGCTGATGGGATTGTACAGTGGCTAGCCTTTAGCTAGCCTTTTTTTTTTTTTTTTTTTGGTTTTTCGAGACAGGGTTTCTCTGTGTTAGCCTTGGCTGTCCTGGAGTCGCTTTGTAGACCAGGCTTAGCTAGCTCTTGTTGTCAAACCTGACCTAAACTTGATCCCTGGGACTCCGATGGTGGAAAGAGACAATGAACTCTGCGAACCAATCGTTTGTACTCCGTGTGCTATGGAGAGTGTCTCCGACACAATCACACGTGCGCAAGTAAATGCTTAGTAGCCGAAAGGAAAATGGGATTGGGGCGTCCTTCAAGGATGAACTTCAACATCAGCTAAATGATGGGTGTTACCCAGCACCCGTTCTCCAGCCTCTCTGTATGTGACAACCGTGCGCTGCCATCTGCTTCTTGGTTGCTTTGGTTCCCCCACCAAGTTCCCACTGCCTCAGCCCCAGCCCCGACACAGGGTCTCACTACAGAGCTCTGGCTGTCCCGGAACTCAAGGCTGCCACTGAACTCACAGAGAGCCGCCTGCCTCTGCCTACCAAATGCTGGGATTGGTTAAAGGTGTGTGCCACCACTTCTGGTGCCACGGAGGCTCCTGTGCTTGGTCTTATGGTTAGGTCAGAATCCCTCGGTTTTGGTATAAATGTCCAACCAAAACTTGAACACCAGGGCTGGAGAGATGGCTCAGCGGTTAAGAGCACTGTCTGTTCTTCCAGGGGTCCTGAGTTCATTCAATTCCCAGCAACCACATGGTGGCTCACAACCATCTATAGTGAAATCCAGTGTCCTCTTCTGATGTGCAGGTGTATATGGAGGCAGAACACTGGGTATGTAATAAAAAAAAAAAGTTGAACGCCGCACAGGTACTGGGATAGATAGGGTTTGTACCTTTCTTTGCTTTTTATCTCCCCACCTCCCCTTCTTTTTTTTTTTTTTTTTTTTTTTTTTTGGAGACAGACTTGCTATATAAGCAATGGCCAGCCTGGTACTTGCATTGCATCCCAGGCTGGCTTTGAACTTATCGCAGTGCTCCTGCCCAGGTCTTCCTTGGGTGCTGCAATTGCAAGCATGGACACGGTTTTTGTTTGTGGTTGTGTGATTATTGGGAGGCAGGGTCTCACTCTAGCTGAAGCTCCTCCTGCCTTAGCCTCCAGAGTGTCATAGAGTTAGTCAACTTTGTTATCACCATGACTAGCTTCAGTAGTTTCCCGCGCCCCTCCGTCCATCTGTGAATTAACCCCCGTGCCCCCCCATCTGTGAATTAGTTAAAACATTGGTGGATGGCAGGGCAGTTCAGGGCATGGTATAAAGAGGGAAATCTGAAAACAGGGGAGTCCGCAGCTCATTAGTAGAGCACTAGCTTAGCATGCACGAGTCCCTAGGTTCAAGCCGCAGTACTAATGAATAGATAACTAAATAAATGGGAAAACAACACACTGTACAAGGAAAGTGTGCTTTCGTGGCAGCCTAAAAGCCACAGAAAGGGAGGGTGATGAAACACAGGCCTTCCGGCCCTCACTCCGTTCAGAGTTTCTGGTTGTGGGAATCTGTTCTGACTCCAACTGCAAGTGGAAAACCCATTTTTGGCCTCACAGCCAGGCAAGCCATCCTGCCAATCCTGCAAATGTACTGCAGAAACTTTGGCCCCCGGGGGAGGCAGGAGCTTGGGCTGGCTTCCCAAGAGCTGTGCAGCTGTCAAGGTGGCTGTGATGGGACTGTGATCAGCCTCCGTACAGCTTTTTGGCAGTGACCTTGGGACCAGCCCAGCTTGCCACAGCTATTCTGGTCCTCTGCCACTAGAGCCTTTGCGGCTGTTAAAAGAAACGCAAGGGAGCGAACAGGAGACTGCACTTTGTTGGTGTCTGGCAGGTGACATGCATTGCCTGTTCCCAATGCCTACCATCCACTGAGCGTGGATGCAGTCCAGGTGTGTGTGTGTGTGTGTGTGTGTCTGTGTGTGTGTACACACGCAGGCGCGAGCGCGTTGGTGGCAAGTTCACCGCCACCCCCCCCACCCCACCCCACCCCCCCCATGCCCTCTCTGCTCAGGGCTCAGGTTCAGCTCTTGGGGAAGTGGCTGGTTGACCACCAAGCCCGCGCGCAGGCTGGCGCCACCTGGGAATCCAGTTGGCGGCTTGAGAAGAGAGACTTGGTTGCACTTGATGATCTTGGGAGGAGAGAAGCCAGAAATGCTTTTTCTTCCCCTAAAGGTTCAGGTTGGAGTCTGCGTTTTGGGAAGGCACGAATTTCTTTGGGCACTGAAGGTCATCATCAGTTTACATATGGCCTTCCATCTCTATGGTCAACCAAGAGAGAGTGGCAAGTGTATCTTGAAAACTCCACCCCCTCTCCTGTCCACACCCTGTCCTTTCTCTCGGTGGCCGATTGTTATTTTTCAGTCAGACTTTGTTGTTGGACATTTATTGACAGAAATCAAATCGCCGTTTCTAGGCCAAGCGCTGGCTGCACAGAGGTGTGGTTCCCAGGAATGAGCCGCGCAGCCGAACAGCTGAGCCTGCGCTGTCCTCACTTAACCTCCCTGCCTTCAATATCGCCAATATTTAGTCTTGCCTTATAAAGTCAAAATGCACAATACCTTCCAGGGTTGCTGTGAGCCCCGATGCCCCCTTTGGCTCAGGGGTATCCCCTGCCCGGTGATACAGAACAGCGCGCCCCTCCCTGCGCCGACCTGCCCTGGTGCCACCCAGAGGTTCTTGCTCAGGGAGCCTCCGCCATCGATCCGACGGTGGCGACCTGGGGGATTTGCGAACGTTGTCTTTTGCAGAAGCCTCCTGTGATTTCGGTGGCGGCGACCAGATCCTCTGCAGAGAACTCCATGTCGCAGCTTGTGGTTGCCTGTGTCCTGTGGTGAGAGCCCAGCCTCACAGGAGATCCTTTGTCTGGGATAGTGCTAGGCTGCGAAGATCTCTTTGGAGTCTCTAAGCTCTGCCTTGCCATTGGCTGCACTCTTTGTGGGGCTGTTTTTGCAAAAGGCATGCCCAGCACGTCTACAGTGCTGGCAGGCCAGGGCTGCCTTTAAACACCATGATAATGATAGCAAAAGCAGTTTGCAGAGCTGCTCTCTGTGGAGGCTTCCTCTGCAGAAGTAGGCAAGATGGCTACCTCGTGGGCTTCGCCGTGAAGAATGCAGAGCTAATTAAGACAGACTTTTAGGGGGAAAAGGGGCATTTCCCTCCATCTTTATTTATGCAAGGTTGTTTTTCTTTCCAGTGACTTTTAAAGTATACATTTTACATAAGCTCTTCAGGGTCTAAACTGACTAACATGTTGATGGCATTAAATAATATAAGTAAGTAATTGTTACAGAGAAGTAGAAAAAAAAATTTTGGGGGGGAGGGTGGGAGCTGATATATATTTTTAAAATGGAGGCTCACATTTCAATTTTACTTTTTTTTTTTTAATTTTAATTTTAGGTTACAAAAGAAAACAAGAGGCCCCAGAGGGAAAAGAAGCCCAAAGTTTTAAAGGTAATCAGCTGTTGATTAAATGATATATATATATATTTCATTTCATACAGTATTTTTCTGTCACCTGAGGGTGAATTTGCGGTACAGTGGATGTGGATTCTCCCAGGTTGTCAGGGGCTACGCGCATTTTTCACTCAGCCAGAGTCTCTCGCTTCTTCCTTCATCTCCTTATGTCCACATTAGCATCCTTTATTTTCAGCTTCTTACAAGTGTTACACAGACGAAAAGTTTATATGCAAAGTATTGAATAATCCTTCTCCTCTCCTGCTCCCTCTGTGCCACCTGCATCTGCGTGCTGGACCCCGTGGACATCAGCTCCACCGTGGGGAAGTTGACAGCTATGATTCACTGTATTAAACATTTTTTAAAAAACACCTAGAAAATACTATCGTAAAAAATCTGATTTTTTTTTTCAGTTGGGGGAGGGGATGGGTGGCATTAGAGGTTATTAGTTCAACTTCTAGTGCATTGAGACCTTACAGCTGAACTCTTAGCTGCTCCATATGAAATGCTCACTGTGTCATCTTTAATTTTGGCTGCCTTAGACTGTAAGGCATCAGCATGTTTTCCTTACTTTGTATAGATTGCATGCTGAGCTTTCAGCAGTAACCTGATTTGGTTGTTAGCTTGGAATCTGTTTGCAGCTCTGCTATGGAATGGAAGAGTTAATTTAAAAGCCTATGGTCTCACTAGAAGTTCGAGGATAGTCTTCGTCTAGCCAATTTTTGCTCACAGGTTTAAGATTTCAAGCACTGTGTACTGCAGTACTATGAATGTTAGTTAGCAAGCATTTCAATTGTAGAGGGAATATTAAACACTATCTGTAGAATTGTTCCACGTGTTTAATCTAAAAAGGATTTGAGTGTAATTATAGTTTTGTGTTTGCAAATAAAGTTTTAGCCCTCCCGCGTGCTGAATGGTGGCCGAGTCAGTCTCATTTGCTGCCGGGTTGTGTGACTTGGAACTGCTGGCACCCAGAGCCGGGCACTGCCTCGCTTGTTGGTTTCACTGACCACCTTGAGGTTTCTGTTTCCTGTGCGCACACAGAAAGGGCATGGACGTTATTCATCAAACAAGAAATGCTTACTAGACAGCGACCACAGAGTCAGCAAAGTGGCAGGCTTTGTGAAATGAGTGTAACTATTTGGCATGCATTTTCATGAGGCCTGGACAAATCAAGTAGGGGTTGTATGTGGGGCCCATTAAACCATCTTGTGTTTTTCTTCTTCATGTGAGCTATCCGCTGGCAATGTTTTATACCTCCCAACTAATACTGACTTAAATATTGCCTGGTTTGCATGTGGATTGTGGTGGCACCCACCTGTAATCCTAGCACTTTAGAGGTACAAGCAGAAGGGCTAGGCATTCAGGGCTAGCCTCGGCTATATAGTGAGTTTGAGGCTATCCTGGGTTACTGGGGACCCTGTCTTAAAACCACAAAGAAGCAATTTTGGTTTTGCTGTTGTGTTTCATAAATAAGTGCACGCCCGTGTGCCCGTGTGCCCGTGTGCCTGTGTGTGTGTGTGTGTGTGTGTGTGTGTGTGTGTATGTGTGCCCATACTTGTGCAAAAAAGAAACAGTACACACAATGATAATCATGGTTCTTAAGTTCCCTCCATGTTGGGACACAAGTTATTTAATTGTATGTTTTAAAAAAAGTTTTTTTATTTACTATATATATAGTATTCTGCCTACATATATGCCTGCACCCAAGAAGAGAACCTCAGATCCACCATGTGGTTGCTGGGAATCGAACTCAGAACCTTTGGAAGAGCAGCCAGTGAGTGCTCTTAACCACTGAGCCACCTCTCCGGCCCTAATTCTGTGTTTTATTGGTCTTTGCATCTCCTGTCACCTATTACATGTCAGAAGTAAGTGCAGCATATGCTCCTTTGTGGACTCATGCAGTAGACTGTGATCCTTTCAGGTTTTTGCTTGTTTTTGGTTTCTTTTGAGACAGGGTTTCTCTATGTAGCCTTGGACTTACTGTGTAGACCAGGCTGGTCTCAAACTCATATCCACCCGCCTCTGCTTCTGAGTATTTGAATTACAGGTTTATGCTACTGTGCCTGGCTGACCCTTTTAGGTTTTTAAAGTAAATGTCTGTGGGTGGTCTAATTTCTTCTGCCCCAGCAAGCAGAACTGAATTCTTGCTTACCTTTTTTTTTTTTTTCCTTCCTAGAATGAAAAGGTTTCTTTTGGGAGGGTGGGTTTCAAGTCAACATTCCTCTATGTAGCCATGGCTGTTGTTGAACTAGCTAGCCTTGAACTTAGATCTACCTGCTTCTGTCTTTTAAGTGCTGGGACTAAAGGCAAGTATCACTACCACCTGGCTAAAAAATGTTATTTTGAATTTCTTGTATATTTCTGTGTATGTGCAAATGACTGCAGGAAAACATGAAGTCCAGAAGAGGGCATCAGATCTCTGTGCACTGGAGTTACCGGTGCTCTGGGTCACCTGACATAGGTAAAGGTTGAGAGCGATATGCACCCTAGCTCAGAGATCCGCCTCGCCTCCTCCACTTCCAGAGTGCTGGGATGAAAGGCATGCACCACTGCAGCCCAGCTTGCTTTTTGAAAAATTTTCCTGTGCTTTATTTAAGACAGGCACTCATCTTATAGTATAGGGAGGTCTGCCTACTCTTACCTCAAGCCCCAGATCGTCTTGTCTCAAGCTTGTAAATGCAGGATTTTCAATAAGAATAGTGAATTTTGATTCTCTTCGCCTTTTCAGCATCCTGTCACGTGTATCTGCACACACACAGATGAAAATAAAAATCTTAGAAAGCTTTGTTTCGCTGCAGCCCTGCTAGAAGTACTCATTCAGAGGTGAACCATGGGTGTGTAAGACTCAACTAGAGGAAACAGCCTCACAACTCGAGTGTTCTTTGGGATATTATGCAGGGTTTAGGGGTAGGAGATAGCTCTCAGCTGAACACTGGGAGCTAGAACTCAAAGGTTCTATCTGTCTAGACCCTTGGCAGGGGCTCGCTGATGGGACTGTGCAGGTGGGATTTCTCTGTGTAGCCTTGGCTGTCCTGGACTCACTTTGTAGACCAGGCTGGCCTTGAACTCACAGAGATCCGCCTGCCTCTGCCTCCCGAGTGCTGGGATCAAAGGCGTGCGCCACTACCGCCCGGCTTGTCCCCTGTCTTACTTCTGTCATGCAAAGGTGCCATTATGCCAAAGGCCTGGCTCACCTGTTTGCCCTGGTCCCTTAGACCTTCAAATATCTCAGGGTCCCGTTAGATGAGGAACCAGATGATGGAGGAAACTGGAAATAAGGTTTATATTGCACCTTGCTCTGGCTAACCCTAACCCTAACTTCTGACTCCAGATGCAGGACCAAATTTACATCGTCTCTTTCTCCTTACTTCACCAGCCTCAGTCCCCCCCCCCCACCACCACCACCAAGGGATGGGGTGGGGGTGGGGAGGCAGGTTCTTATTATGTCCACCAGGCTAGCTTGGAACTCACAAAGATCCACCAGTCTTTGCCTGCCAAATGTTGGGATTAAAGGCATGAGCAGCAGCCATACCTGGCCTCTTTTATTCTTTAATAATAATAAAACAATTGGTTGATCCATTTGGGTTCCGTTACTTATTTATCTAAATTGATCTTTTAAAAAGTTTTTTTAGCATATTAATTTATACATAATACATTATGACCAATGTGTGAATGTTCATGTGCACACATCCGCAGAGGCCTGAAGTCCCAGTCAGATGTTTTTCTCAAATCTTCTCCAGTTTATTTTCTGGTCAAGGTCTCTCACCGAACTACAACCAAAGTCCCAGGATCCTCCTGTCTCCACCTCCCAGGACTGGGAGAGACTTTTCAAGTGGGTATTGGAGATCTGAACTTAGGTCCTCCTGCTTGTCCACTAAGTAACTTGCCAACTGGGCCGTCTGCATAGGGCATTGTTATGACATTTAGTATAGATACATAATTTCTCTGTATGGTCCCGGCTCTCCTGGAACTTGCTCTGTACACCAGGCTGGCCTCAAACTCACAGATCCGCTTTCCTCTGCCTCCAGAGCGCTGGGTTAAAGGTGTGCGGCACCACGTCTGGCTGTACACACTATATAATTTGATCACATGCACCTTTCCATTTCTCTTTGTGTCCCTCCCGCTCCTCCTCCTTCCCAGCACCTCCCCTTTTATCTGACAGTATTTCACTATGTAGCCTTGGCTGGCCTGGAACTTGCTGTCTCTTCTTCATTGAGGGCTAGGTTTAAAGGCATGTGAAACCATGCCCTGCTTTGGACACGTGCCTGTAGAGGTCAGGTGGAGGAGTAAGATCCCTAGAACCTTAGTGTCAGGTGTTCAGAGCCACCAGGTGGATCCTGGGAGTGGAACCTGGTCCTTTGCAACAGCAAAGAGTGCTCTCTACCCCCCCCCCATCTACCTGTGTCATTTATTGGCTCATAGGGTGATAGATGCCTATCATCAATGCTTCAGAGGTTTGAGCCAGCCAGTGACAGAAGCATTTTGAACCAGTGGTAGTTTATAGCTGTAATCCCAGCACGTGGGACTCAGAGTTCAACACCCCCAGGATCCACTTCCAAAAGTTGTCATTTGACCCCAAATACACATGGGGAGAGGGGACTCGGGGAGGAGTTTGTCAGGATAGAGAGGGGCTAAAATGGGATGTGTGATCAAAGTGTATTACATATGTAGGAAATTATGGGAAAATAAAAAACTACCTTGGTGTGGGGTGTGGTGGCACATGCCTGTCATCTTAACACTCAGGAGGCAGAAGGAAGTGGATCTCTGTAAGTTTGAGGCCAGCCTGGTCTACAAAGAGAGGCCAGGACAGCTAAGGCTACACAGAGAAACCCTGTCTCAAAAAAACTAAAAAAAAAAAAAAAAAAAAAAAAAAAAAACTAAAAAAAAAAAAAAATAATAATAATAAAATAAAATAAAAAGAGAAAGAAGAAAAGAAGAAGAAATAACCTGGTGTTTGGTTTGGCTTTTGAGAACTTGGTGGCCTTCTAAGAAGGATCAAAACCAAGTTAATGGAAATAGTAACAAGGGCGAAGGGCAGCTATACTAATTTTACACCTCACCTGGAAGTCTAAAGGACCTTTAACCAAGTGGGCATTCTGGGGTGGGGGCCACACCTAACTGTCTTCACTTGGATCCTGTCCCTTCATTGACTATAAAACATTATTAAGGTCTCGTTACTTGAAATAACTGGATGAATAAATACAGAAACGTCAGTGAATGTTAAACCAGGAAGCTGTCTGCAGAGGCAGCTTCTGAGGAAGTGATGTTGAAGCAAGCAACCCTCCTCTTAGCGTTTCCTTCCTTGATGATGCTGATAAAGGGGAAAACGTAAAAGGGGGTGGGGGTAACTGGACATGAGGCATCAGGCTTGTGTCACACTAGCAGAAGACAGGGCACTTGCATGTATCATGCATGTATCTATGTTTGAATGCATGGTTTGTTTGTTTGTTTGGTTGGTTGGTTGTTTTTGGTTGTTATTGTTTTTGTTTTTTGAGACAGGGTGCCCTCTGTTTGTCTTTGGCTATCCTGTACTGGGTTTGTAAACCAGACTGGCCTTGAACTCACAGAAATCTATCTGCCTCCTGAGTGCTGGGATTACAGGCCTGGGCCATCACATCTGGCCAGAAAGGTTAGGTTTTGAATGGCACAATAT
The DNA here is from genome assembly GCF_964271855.1 of Acomys minous. Taxonomy (NCBI): domain Eukaryota; kingdom Metazoa; phylum Chordata; class Mammalia; order Rodentia; family Muridae; genus Acomys; species Acomys minous. The sequence goes on along the minus strand of NC_140495.1, from coordinate 90,599,283 downwards.
TCAGAATATTTGGAATTATCCCTTGTCTCATTTGAATGCTCCATAAAGATTTCTTTCTGAGCAAAAACATTAACAATAATGTTAATGCATTAACATCCAAAAAGATGTGCATCCAAAAAGATGGAGCTACAGTGGTGTTTGTGAAGTGCTCACTCTTACACACACACACACACACACACACACACACACACACACACACTCATTGTATTTCCTGCTTTCTAATAGATTAAAGGCTAACAAGGAGAACCAGGCCAGAAAACTAAAAGCAAAAAACAAGTGAATAAATAATAATTTGTGCTTACTGCTTGGAAGAGAAGGAAGGTGAGACTTGGTGCTTTTTAGGTTTTTGTTTCGTGGTGTTCTGAAACAGGATGCAGGGTGGTTACCAGAGTTTTAAGTTGCGCCTTTGAGACTGTTTCCTTCACTTGTCAGTTGTTACTATGTATTCTAGGGCTGTGTTACATAGACGTGATACTTTGTTTATTTTTGTAACCTATTATTAGTCTATTTGTTTGTAAGATGATAACAGACTAGCTAAGCATCCCACACACACTTATTTGCAACATTGTTTAAATTTTTACAAATGATTTACTTATTTTTATTTCTGTGCCTTGGTGTTTTGCCTCCATGTCTGTTTGACTGAAGGTGTCAGATCTTCTGGAACTGGAGTTACTGAGAGTTTTGAGCTGCCATATGGGTGCTGGGAATTGAAGCCTGGGTTCTCTGAAGGAGTAGCCAGTGTTCCTAACCACTGAGCCATCTCTCCAGTCCAATTAAATGTTGAAAGAAATATTGGAGGAGGAAAGAGAGGCAGGGACAGCGGTGGTGGAGCGCTCCTTTAATTAATCCCATCACTTGGGAGGCAAAGCCAGGCACATTTCTGAGTTTGAGGACAGCCACGGATAAACAGGGAGACCTTGTCTCAAAATCACACACACACACACACACACACACACACACACACACGAGAGAGAGAGAGAGAGAGAGAGAGAGAGAGAGAGAGAGAGAGAGAGAGAGAGAGAGAGAGAGTTTTATGTAACCAGATTTCCCTCTTTATAAAGTTAACGCTTGACAAGATGATCTTGATCTCTGGTGAGAAGTTTTTCTATAGAACTCACATGTAAAGGGCCGGTGGGAGAAAAGGTTTTTTTTTTTGGGGGGGGGGGGAGTGATGAGTATCCATAAGAAATACCAGTTTAGGCCAGGTACACGCCTTTAATCCCAGCACTCCGGCAGCAGAGGCAGGCGGATCTCCGTGAGTTCGAGGACAGCTCGTCTACAAAGCGAGTCCAGGACATCTAAGGCCACACAGAGAAACCTTGTCTTAAAAAACAACAACAACAACAAGGTGGGGGGGGGGAGGAGAAAAGAAAGACCAGTTTAACCTGGCACAGTTAATCCCAAGTGCTGTTCAGCAATGTTATCCATAGGCACACATGGGGCTTTTTGGTTTGCATACCCAGGACTGTGATGTACCTTTTTTTTTTTTTTTTTGCCTAGCAATGATCAGACCGATTTCAGGGCTGCTTCCTCACTAAACCAGCCCACGTGCAGCCCATTTGTTTATCACTGCAATGAAATTTCTAATAATCCAAGATGCAGGTCCAACCGCATATTGGCTTGCACATGCAAATCGCAGCACTGGAAAGGCTAGGAGCAAATGAGTTGCCTTGGGGCTGGGGCCAGCCTGGCAACCTCCGAGAGCCAGGCTAGCAATGCTAGAAACCACTCTTGTGTCCATGCTGTGATTTCTAGGAATCATTGCAGCGACCTGGAGTGTGTACAGGACAAGTAAGATTGAATGAGCTGCAGGAGCTCTTCATCCAGACACTTCCCAAAACAAAACAACTGTCATTCTTCGTCCTCAAAAGAGGTGTGTGTGTGTGTGTGTGTGTGTGTGTGTGTGTGTGTGTGTGTTCTGTAGCTGGATCTGTGGAGCCCAAGAACTCTTATGTTCAGTGTCTTGCTCGCCCCCTCTCCACTTTTTGAGGTATGAACCTGGAGCTCACAGATTGGCTAGGCTGGCCAGCCAGTGAGCTCTAAGCCTCAGCCTGTCTCCAAGGCACATGTCTCCTAGTGCTAGTGTTCCTGACAATGCTTGCACAATAAACACCTTAGGGGCTCACCGTCTCCCAGCCCCTGTATTTATCCTGATAGGACTGGTTTCGAGAGACCTGAAGTCCACCTTCCCTGATACATATTTTCCTCACATATTTATAATTCTCTATTTCAATTTTGAGACACACAGATAACTTCATCAGGGATTTGTTAATCGCTTATTCTATTGACTTTAATAATCCATTTTCAAATTATTAACATATTTATAGTAAAATGTCCGGTCTTTAACTTTGAAAAAATTGCATTGGTTTATTTGTGGAGGGGGGGAGGTTGCTGTGTGTGGCACCTTCAAGTTGTGGAGGTCAAAGAGCAGCTGTGCTAATCAGTTTCTAAACCATCCCCACCCTTCCTCCTCTCTTTTACAGTTTCATTTATACAGTTTTCATTATGTAGCCAAGCCAGTGCTAGTAGCCTGGGCTCCTCTTATACCTGTAGCCCTCTACCCTGGTCCATGACTAAGATTAACAGTGTGCCTAAACATTCACTGCCAGAATAGTTTCCAGAGATGAAATTATTATTATTGTTGTTGTTGTTGTTGCTGCTGCTGCTGTTTATGGTTGGCTTCTGAGACTGGATTTCTCTTGTGTAGCCTTCTTTGCCCTGTCACTATGTAGACTAGCCTGACCTCAAACTCAGAGAGGTCTGCCTGCCTTTGTTGGTTGAGATGAGGGGCATGTGCGGCCATCCACCTGACTTAGTGATGAGATTATTATTATATTTATTTATTTTTGGTTTTTCTAGACTGGGTTTATCTGTGTAATAGCCCTGGCTGTCTTGGAACTCACTCAGAGATCTGCCTGCCTCTGCCTCCTAGGTGCTGGGATTAAAAGTATGCACCACCGCTGCCTGGCAGTGATGAAATTGTTGTTTGCTGTATTCATAGGTGATAAAGCACCAGGGCTACTGTCCCACCATCCTTGCTGTCTGGGTCAGAGTCTTTCTTTCTTTCTTTCTTTCTTTCTTTCTTTCTTTCTTTCTATTTATTTATTTATTTATTTATTTTTTGGTTTTTTTTTTTTTTTTTTTTTTTTGGTTTTTCGAGACTAGGTCTCTCTGCGTAGCCTTGGCTGTCCTGGACTCACTCTGTAGACCAGGCTGGCCTCGAACTCACAGCGATCCACCAGCCTCTGCCTCCCAAGTGCTGGAATTAAAGGTGTGCGCCACCACGCCAGGCTTCTTTTTTTTTAAAATATGTATTTATTATTTATACAGCATTCTGCCAGCATGTGTGTGTGTGTGTTTGTGTGTGTGCACGCGTGCCAGAAGAGGGCACCAGGTCTCATTATAGATGGTCGTGAGCTACCATGTGATTGCTGGGAATTGAACTCAGGACATTTGGAGGAGCAGTCAGTGCAGTTTACCTCTGAGCCGTCTCTCCAGCTTATAGGAGACATTGCAAACGGGATGACGGGGCGTAAGAGAGGCAAGGAGGCAGGATATCGCTGTTAAGACATAGGATTCCAAATGTCTTCAGTTTTGAGGAGTAGATAATGGGGCCCGGTTGTAGCTCAGTGTAGAAATCTCAAGGCCCTCAGTTTGCGCACTTCTATTTGGTTGTTTGTTTGCTTGGGTAGGGATCTAGCCATAGCCCTGGAGCTCACCATGTAGACCTGAGATGTGTCTGGTTTGAAGGCGTGTGCCACCAAGCCTGGCAGCATCATTTAGTCATTTTTGAGACAGTCAGAGCCCACCTGGCCTCTGGCTGGTAGCACCCCATCTGCCCCACTCTCTAAACTTGGGACGACGGGCATGAGTCACCCAGCTTGTGGCTCTAGTTAATTTCAAGATGACTGCAAGTTGCAGTCAGGTGGCCACAGGGCAACCTACCTAGACAGCGGAATGTGAAAGAGCCTTCGTTCTTCCCTTATCTGCCTTGGGCGCTCACTACCTTATCTTACCTGCAACAAATAACAGAATTCCAGCTTGCAGACTAGGAGATCAACCCCCCACAGTCTGACCAGTCACCTCTCCAGACCTGGGCGGGGGCAGCTGTGAGGGAAAGATTTGCCTCAAGATAACAAAATCTGTGTGTTAAGTGTCCTTCGGGCAGACACAGGAAACAAACTCCACAAAACACCTCGTGACCGACCCCTCAGACAAATGTGTAGGTTTGCTGAGGCCAACGCTTATCAATGCAGGGTTTGGGGATTTATTTAGCTCAGTGATGGGCACAGACACAAGAAAAGGAATGCTCCATCAGATCTTTTTTTTTTTTTTCTTTCCTTGAGACAGGGTCTCATTATGTAGTTCCTCAGTCTGTAGACCAGGCTGTCCTCAAACCCACAGAGATCCACCTGCCTCTGCACCTGGAGTGCTGAGATTAAAGGCCTGTGCCACCACTACCCAACTGTTGTGGGAATTTTCAAAATAAGTGCAAATGTGCTATGCATACAGATTTTGTATTTGTGCATTCATTTTAATGCCAGATTATAGTTGGATATGTTTATGGAGTGGTGTATATGTGTGTTGTGTTTTTTTTTCTATGAAAATTTGAATTTTAGTAATTTCGGTTGGTTGGTTGTGTATTTTGTTGTTGTTTGTTTTATTTGTTTGTATTTTGTTTTGTTTTTTTCCCTCGAGACAGGGTTTCCTTGTGTAGCTATAGTTGTCTGGGAATTCGCACTGCAGACCAGACTGGCCTCACACTCACCTGCCTCTGCATCCCAAGTGCTGGGAATCTTAGTAATTTTGAAACTTGCAATATATTGTTATAACATGATATCCACACCAAGCAGTGGTGAAGCGGCGTTTTGGCTCTTTTACTTCATTTTCTTTCTTTCTTTCTTTCTTTCTTTTTTCTTTTTTTCTTTTTTCTTTTTTTTTTTTTTTTTTTTGTTTGTTTGGTTTTTCGAGACAGGGTCTCTCTGTGTAGCCTTGGCTGTCCTGGACTCCCTTTGTAGACCAGGCTGGCCTCGAACTCACAGAGATCCACCTGCCTCTGCCTCCCGAGTGCTGGGATTAAAGGCGTGCACCACCACCGCCCGGCTTACTCCATTTTCTTTTAGGTGGATCAGTGCATTCCTGGTGTTTTGCTGTTTCCACACATGGTCTTGTTGTGGTCCACCTGACCTGGGGATCACTATGTTGCCTCTGCTCAGACTTAAGGGAAATCATCTTGGGCTTCGGCTCCCAAGTACTGGGATTGCAGGTTCTAGCCAGGATACCTTATATATCGTGTTTTGTTGGTTTTGAGGTAGAGCCTCAGGTAGCCTAGGATGGACCTCTACCTTTATTATAGGTGTGCACTGCTTTTTCTTACGCTACTTGGACTAGAAACCCTCTACTTAATAGCTTTACTAGAATATATTTCCTATCTCACATACAAACATAATCCTGCAGCTTTTATTAGATTCACAGCCGTACGTTCATCATTTCAATCTATTTCCATTACCCCATCCCCTTGGCTCTGCATGCAGGCCCTTTGTTTACCTTAACCCTTGACGGTCACTAACTTGCTTAACTGTCTGTCTTGTGGATTTATCGCTTAGATAGTTCATATAAATGGGATCATACAAATCTTGTCTGTTGTTGTGTGTCTGTAAATCCAGCACTTTGAAGGATAATTATGAGTTCAAGTTCAGCTTCTGGTATATGGCAATACTTTTTTTTTCTTTTTCTTTTTTTTAGTTTTTCAAGACAGTGTTTCTCTGGGGGTAGCCTTGGATGTCCTAGACTCACTTTCTAGACCAGGCTGTCCTCGAACTCACAGTGATCCGCCTGCCTCTGCCTCCGTGTACTGGGGTTAAAGGTGAGCACCACCACACCCAGCTGGTAATACTCTTTCTTTAAAATAAAAATTAAAAAAAAAGAAAAAAGAAAAAAGATGACAGGGCACTAGAGAGATGCCTCAGTGGTTAGGAGCACTTCTTGCTGAATTTGTGGTACCTGTGTCAGCTGGCTCAGTATCCCCTATAACTCCAGCTCCTGAGGATCCCATGCCTTCTCCTGGGCTCTGATGGGCTTGCAGGGGTCGCCACCACACTTTACATCTAAACCAGGTTTTTACATCCCTTCTTCTGTCATTTACCTTTTGGGGTTTTAAAAACAGTTTCTCAACATAAAGACCTGGCTAGTTTTCAAACTCAGAGCTGCCTGCCTCTGCCTTCAGAGTGCTGAGATTAAAGGCGTGTGCTGACACGCCTGGTGGTTGCCTAGGCTCTCTCTTTTTTTTTTTTTTTTTTAAGCCTGCCCAGTGTTTTTGCCTCTCAGTGTGTGTGCCACATGTGTGCTTGGTGCCTTTGGAGGGCCAAAAAGGATGTCATCTCCTGGGGCGAGAGCTACAGATGGTTGTGAGACACCAGATGAGTCCTCTGTAAGAACAAGTGTTTTTAACCAGTGAGCCATTTCTCCAGCCCTTGATGTCATATTAAAAAAAACCAAAAACCAAAAAAAAACCCAAACAGTTTCCTAATCCAAAGCCTTTTTGGATTTTTTTTTTTACTTTTCCCTCACTGAAGTGGGGGCAGTGACAGTTACTGCAGTGCACTCTTGTTTTTACTACATCAATTTGTTCCTTCTTGTTTTGGGAGCAGCGTCCCATTGTTAAATATATACTATGCTGTGTTTATCCATTCTCTTTTTGATTGGCATTTGAATCGTTTCCCTACTATGAAGAAATCTACTGTGAACATCTTTATTCAAGGTTTTGTGTGTGCAGGGACAGAACATATGCTTTCATTTGTCCTGGATAAATGGAGGTGGAACTGCTGAGTCACAGCGATATTGTGACTTTCCACTAGCAGTAATGAGTTTCGGTGGCTGTAGGGCCTCCCTAGCAGTGGGACCTGGCAGATTTTGCCTTTAGTCATTCATTCTGAGCACAGCTACATCATTTAAATCCTTAACCCATTGTCTGCTTTGCATTTCTTTGTTTCTAGTCAGGGTTTTATGTAACCCTCCTGGCCACCAAGTGACCATGGAACAGGGAGACCTCCTCAAAATCCTAATTCTCTTGGCTCTAGCTCTTTTTTAATTTAATTTTATTTTACTTTATTTTGAGACAAGCTCTTATTGGCTAGCCAGGAAACGGGAAAGCTCTACAGACCCGCTAGCTTCTTACTTGAGGCAGCCTTTCTTCCTTTGTCTCCAAATTGTTCCAGCTATAGGTATATGCCACCATGCCTGGGTTAGGTTAATTTTTGTTTTTTGTTTGTTTGTGGTTTTTTTTTTTTTTCCTTCGAGACAGGGTTTCTCTGTGTACCCTTGGCTGTTCTGTAGTCACTTTGTAGACCAGGCTGTCTGGAACTCACAGCAATCCACCTGCCTCTGCCTCCCGAGCGCTGCATTAAGGCATGGGCTACTGCGCGCAGCCAGTTTTTCTTGTTTTTCTCTGTCATAAGAGAGGATCTCAGGAGCAAGGCCTAATGACACCATTCTCTTGCTTCAGTCAGGAATGTTAGGCGCTGTCACACCTGCCTCACAGTGTGGTTCTACAATATCAACTTCAAACTTATTGTCAGTCATGTATTTCACTGTTTGAAAATTTATTTTGAGCCAGGCAGTGGTGGCACATGCCTTTAATCCCAGCACTTGGAAGGTACAGGCAGGTGAATCTCTTGAGTTCAAGGCCAGTCTGGGCTACAGAGTGGGGGACAGCCAGGGCTGTTACACAGAGTTAGTATGCTTAATAGTGTTTATTATCAGCCCTAAAGTAATATGATTTTTAAAAAGATTTATTTATTATGTATACATGTGATTGCCTATCAGATGAGGGCACCAGATCTCATAGATGGTTGTGAGCCACCATGTGGTTGCTGGGAACCGAACTCAGGACCTCTGGAAGAGCAGGCAGTGCTTTTAACCTCTGAGCCATCTCTCAAACCCCACCCCCAATATTATTACGGCAGTATGTTCTAACCCACTGGCAATCAATCAAAACACAGACACTTCTTATATTCTAAAATAGCCTTAGTTAACCTGGGGCAGGACAGATATTAATCCCCTAAACTACCTCCCCTATTGGACCAGATATGGGATACGTTCTCCAATCTCCCATGCCATCTGCTTCTAATAATTTCTATCGAGCTACCTCCCATCCGTAATCCCAAATACTTGCTAATGCTCTTCGTCTGGACCAAATCTCCATCCATGCTTGCCATGTGCTTTTCCTCCACCTAACCCATGACGCAGCCTCTTCTTCCTCTCTCCTCCTCAGGTCTCTTCTGTCCCAGGATTCTCTCTGTCGTCCCTCCCTGCCCCACCCCCAATTTTAGCCACGCCCGCCCCATATGCCCTGCCCAAGTGTGATGGCTTTTTATTGGTCAAACAGGAATAAGCTCTTAGGCAAGGTAGAAACAATCTTCATCAAAGTGTATCAGACCAACCTCCAAAAGAGGATGGCTTTGAAATTGAGGATTTTGTCTTAGCCTTGTGAGAGCTTGGGTTGCAGAAAATCTAACCCCAAGGAATGAATGGGTGAATGTATGAATGACTTTTGGATATTTCTTCCTTAGGGTCCCTTCCAAAAAAGGGGATTTTTTCACTTTTCCTTAATAAGTTTTTGTTCTGATTAGTTTTTTTTTTTCTTTTCAAAATAGACTGTTACTGTGCAGCCCAGGATGACCCTGAATTATTTTCCTTCCTTCTGCAATAGATAGGCTCCAGGGGCTACTGGTAGAGCCATGGCTTGGCTAAGAATAACAGTTGAATTATTAAATTTTGTTGTGAGGAAAGGGGTGTCCTCTATATATAGTTTCAGGTTGGCTTGAAACTCATTATGTATATAGCAGAGGCATTCCTCAAACTAATGACAAACTCAGCATCCTGTCTCATCTTCCCCAGTGCTGGGTTTATAGGCAGGAGCCACTGCACTAGGCTTTAGGATGTACCTCTCATTATAAAGAAACCAGAGCCTGGAGGTGGTGGCGCACTCCTTTAATCCCAGCACTCAGGAGTCAGAGGCACTGTGAGTTCAAGGCCAGCCTGCTCTACAAAGTGAGTCCAGAACAGTCAAGGCTACACAGAGAAACTGTGTATTGAAAAACAAAAACAAAAACAAAAAAAAAAAAAAAAGGAAAAGAAAAGGAAACAGAGAAAGTGTATAAACTTGATCTCAGCCTAAGTGACTATCCTATTTCTTCTCTGTAAAATTAGTTTCAGTGCCAGAGCCAATCTATATGGAAAGTTCCAACTCCGGAGTATGCACGAGGTCAGAAGACAAGTTTTCTGCTCTTCATCTCTATTTGGGATTGTGAATGGTCTAGAACTTTTGTTGTTGTTGTTTCTTTTTGTTTTTTTTGAGACAGGGTTTCTCTGTGTAGCCTACACTGTCCTGGACTCACTTTGTAGACCAGGCTGGCCTCGAACTCACAGCGATCCACCTGCCTCTGCCTCCCTAGTGCTAGGATTAAAGGCGTGCACCACCATACCAGGCACTAGAACGTTTTATGTAGGACAGGCTTTGGCCTCAAGCTCAAAAAAATTGAACTGCCTCTCATTAAAGTTTTTGGGCTCGACGCCTCTCTGTGTTGTTGATTTTGGATAGAATTAGGAAATAAACCCAAGGCCTCTGTGTTCTACCACCATTTCGGTTTCATCAGCCAAAGAGAGATTTGCCTTATGAGGCTGGAAGGGATGTGTGCACTGGAGATACTGGGATAGCATCCTTTCCTTTGAGGGGTACCGCTTGCCCTCCTCTACCGTCCTGGCTCTCCTCTCAGTGGGCTCCTTGCTACCTTACTCGACCTTTAAAGCTTGCAGAGCAGCTTAATTTCTGCATAGGATATTCTTCTGCATAGCAGCCATTTGTCAGCAAATTGAGGAACGGCATAGACCCCAGGCCGACTGTTAACAATCAATGTAAAAGGGCCTCAGGTCTGAGGGGTCCCACTATTTTGATGCCTCAAGGTCAAGGTGACTTAGTAGAATGTGTAATGGGACTATCTCACTCCCCCCTCTGCCATTTTGAGAATGGGTGGGTCTACTATAGCCTAGGCTGGCCTGAAACACCTGTTCCTTCTAGTTCCGCCTCCAAAGTGCTGGGGTTATAAGTATGCACCAACCTATATGACTGTCTGATGGGGTGTGTGAGTGTGTGTGTGTGTGTGTGTGTGTGTGTGTGTGTGTGTGTGGTATGCAAGGGTCACAGAAGAGGGCATCAAATCTCCTGGGATGACAGGCGTGCTCCACCATGCCCAGCCACTTAATACTGTTTTTAAGAGTTATTTATTCTCTGTGTATGGTCATTTTGCCTCCGTCTATGTTTGTTCCACATTTGTGAGCCAACGTGTAGGTGCTGGGAACCAAACCTGTGTTCTCTGAAAGAGCAGCCAGCTCTCTAACTGCTGAGAAGGTGTCACATTTATTGGTTTTATATAAAGGTGGCATATGTTACTGTCTCATCAAAATAACATTAGGTGGGGTAGTATGCACCTGTACTCCCAGCATTGTTAGGTTTTCCAGACGTTTGAGTATTACCTGTGAACACAATGTCTGGGTGAAACACACAAAAATAATAATTAGAAATCCAAGACATTAGCCGGGTGTGGTAGTGCCAAGGGTACACAGAGAAACCCTGTCTCAAAACAAAAAGAAAGAGATAGATAGATAGATAGATAGATAGATAGAAAGAAAGAAAAAGAAATCCAAGAAGTAATCCGATATTCATCCTTCCATCCTTGTTATGTCTTCTTTGTTTGGGGTGGGCAGGTCAGAAGAAAATTTCTGAATTTAAGAAAAATGAGAGTCTGGAGAGTCTCATGCCATTATAAAGCCCATTGGTAGCATGGCCGGAGATAAAAGATCTTCACCGTGAAGAGAGACAGGGCAGTGGGAAAGAGAGAGGGAAAAAACATAAGCAAGCAACAGTTGGGTCAATGGCACCTCTAATTTCAAGCCACAGGGAGAGGGTGATATGACTCTCAAGAGAGCACCAAAGAGTAATAAGCCGTATTGTTTTATATAAAAAGCCTGTGAAATAGCCAGGCGTGGTGGTGCACACCTTTCTTCCCAGTCCTCGGGAGGCAGAGGCAGGCAGATCTCTCTGTGAGTTTGAGGCTAGCCTGGTCTACAAAGAGAGTTCCTGGAAAGCCAGGGCTGTAACACAGAGAAACCATGTCCTGAAAAATACAGCAACAAAGACAAAACTGCCTGTCAATTGTAACTTTTTGAGATTTGTTTACTTATTTTTTGTTTGTTTGTTTCATTGTTTTTTTTCAAGGTGCACTAGGTAGCCCTGGCTGTCCCAGGTGTGTGTGTCTGTGTGTGTGTGTCTGTGTGTGTCTGTGTGTGTGTGTGTCTGTGTGTGTCTGTGTGTGTGTGTGTGTGTGTGTGTTTCCCTCGGTTTTTCAAGTCAGGGCTGGAACTCATTCTATAGACCAGGCTGGCCTCGAACTCAGAAGTCCACCTGCCTCTGCCTCCTGAAAGCTGTGGCGCTGGATGTTTTGGAACTCTTTCTGTAGACCAGGCTGGTATTAAACTCAGAGAGTCACCTGACTCTCCCTCAAGAGTGCTAGGATTAAAGGCGTGTGCCACCACTCCTGGTTTGAAAATAGGTTTTAAGCTTATTACATTTTGTGTGTGTGTGTGTATGTGTGTGTGTGTGTGTGTGTGTGTGTGTGTGTAAATGATAGCTTGCACTTCCACTGTACAACATTAAAAAAACCCTGCATGTTGTGTAAATATGGGAACTATGCGGAGGTCAGAGGACAATTTGTGGATTCGGTTCTCGCCAACATTTTGTTAGGGGGCTGCAACTAGGGTCACCATGCTTGGAAACAGTCACCCAACTACACTTGCTGAGAAGTGACAGCCAGAGGCAGGGCTTTATATAGTGCAGGCTGACCTGTAACTTACTTCATCCTGGAGGGTGGCCTTGAACTAGTGCTCCTCAGTGCTTGGGATTTGCGGGCATGGACCATCCCCATCCATGTTTTCTTTTCTCCTGCCCCCCCCTTGGGTTTTTCTGAGATAGGGTTTCTCTGTGGAGTCACTTTGTAGCTTGAACTCACAGCGACCCACCTGCCTCTCTGCCTGCCAAATAGTGCTGGGATTACAGATGTGAGCCAGCTCAGCACTGACTTTTCTTTCTTTCTTTCTTTTTAAGATTTATTTATTTATTATACACACAGTGTTTTGCCTTCATATACACCTGCACGCCGGAAGAGGGCACCAGATCTCATTATAGATGGTTGTGAGCCACCATGTGTTTGCTAGGAATTGAACTCAGGACCTTTGGAAGAGCAGCCAGTGCTCTTAACCACTGAACCATCTCTCCAGCCGATCACTGTCTTTTTTCTTTCATTCGTTTTTTAAAATAATTTATTTTTATTTTATGTACATTGGTGTTTTGCCTGCATGTATATCTGTGTGACGGTGTCAGATCTTGAAGTTCTAGACGGTTGGGTGCCAGGAATTGAACCCTGGTCCCTTGGAAGAGCAGTCAGTGCTCTTAACTGCTGAGCCATCTCTCCAGCTCCAGCACTGGCTTTTCTGTTGGGAGTTTATCAGAACTGTCCCAGTGGATCTCTATTTTGTGGTACTTCTGTTCTCAGAAAGCAGGGGGAAAAATGGCGGGGAGCTGAGGGCAATATTCTCTTTAAGAAGAACTGACTGAGCCAGGTGTGGTGGCGCACATTGATTTTAAAAACAGCACATTTTGGCTCACGCCTGTAATCCCAGCATTAGGGAGGCAGAGGCAGGTGGATCTCTGGGAATTCGAGGCCAGTCTAGTCTACAGAGTGAGTTCCAGGACAGCCAAGGCTATGCAGAGAAACCCTGTCTAGAAAAAAAGAAAAAGAATGAAAAAACAAACAAACCGAAGAACTGGCTTTAGGAGTGGAATACATGGAAGAGCCAGACTTTTAGGTTCCTTGTAAGATCCTGCATGAGCTATCTGCTGGCTTTCAGGGTGGAATTTCAAGGAATTCCAGTGTTATCTTTCACCCTGCTGGAGAATGCTAAAAGGGGGGGGGGGGATGTCACAAGACATGCAGGAGAGCAAAGTCCTGAGGAACTTTTAAGCCCTATTTACAAGGAAAATGGAGTTTGGAGTTTACATTTTAGAAAAAGTTCTTAAAGTTTGCTGTTTTAGTAGTGGAAAGCCAGGGTTCCATCCCAGGTCTGCAAAGTAAGTAAGTAGTAGCCTGGTCATGTGACTCAACTCTAGTGTCAGCACTGGGCTACATAATAAAATCTTCTGTGGGGCATGAGGTGGGGCAGCCTGGCAAGTATCCTGAGTTTTCACGATCTAAATATAAACTAGGATTTATGAAACTAGTGCAATTGAGTTAATGTATCCCTGGCTCTCTTAGCAGACAGTGTAGCTAAGGCTGGCCGCGAATCCTGCTCCTGTAGTTGGCTCTGTGCCCCCGGGTAGGTGAGATTGGGAGTTGCCTCACTGAGTGAGGTTATATTTTTCTGTTTTCTGTTTGCTTTGTAACAAAATAAATGTGGTGTTCCCTCCCTCTCCCTCTCCCTCTCCTTCTCCCTCCCCCTACCCTCTCTGTTTTTCAAAACAGGGTTTCTTTGTGTAGCTTTGCCTGTCCTGGACTCATTTTGTAGACCAGGCTGGCCTCCAACTCACAGAGATCGGCTTGCCTCTGCCTCCCAAGTGCTGGGATCGAAGGTGTGCGCCAAAATGTGCTGTTTTCAAGATCAATGTGCTGTCACCTGCCAGCGAGCCCAGCAATTGGAAGGACCAGGCAGTTAGGTTACCATGAGGTTAAGGCTACCTTGGCCTAAAGATAGATCATATCTCAAAAACACTAATATGGGCTATGATGAAACGTTTTGAATATCAGAGATTATACTGTTTCATAGGTACGTAAACACTCATGTTGGAGTGTTGTATTTAAGTTGCAGGCATCTATGACAGACTCACGTGAACTCAGTAAATATTGATAGCAGTCTGTCTTCTAGGGCTGAATGGAACGTCCACTGTGTATGAATACCATATTTTCTTGATTCCTCTCGAGCAGCATGCAGGCTGGTGCCTTTTACCTTGGTTACCGTGACTAGAGCCACAATAAAGATGGATGGTGTGCAGGCATCTCTGTTCATTTAGTTTTCTTTCCTTATTTTCATTACATTTCATGTCTTGACAAAGCCAGGCTCTCTCAGCAAGCAGCTCTGCCTAGAGAGCCCTCTTGACTGCACTCTGTTCTCTGGAATGAAGATGTGGTACTTAACGTTTTCTCCATATTGATTTAATAGTGCCTGAGAATTTCCTGTGATGTCATTATGAACTCAGTTTTTAATTTTTATTTATTTATTTTATTTAGGGCTGGAGAGATGGCTCAGTGGTTAAGAGCACTGCCTGCTCTTCCAAAGGACCCTGGGTTCAATTCCCAGCACCCACATGGCAGCTCACAACTGTCTCTAACTCCAAGATATGACACACTCACACCAATGCACATAAATTAAAATTAAATAAAAAATATTTATTTATTATGTACACAGTGTTCTGCCTGCATATATGCTTGTACAACAGAAGAGGACACCAGAGCTCATTATAGATAGTTGTGAGCCACCTTGTAGCTCCTGGGAATTGAACTCAGGACCTTTGGATAAGCAGCCCAGTGCTCTTAACCTCTGAGCCATCTCTCCAGCCTGAACTCACTATTCTTAAGGAACAATGAAAATCTGGGCTATAGAGATGGCTCAATGGTTAAGAGCACTGGGCTGCTCTTCCAGAGGTCCTGAGTTCAATTCCCAGCAGCCACATGGTAGCTCACAACCATCTGTAATGGAATGTGATTTCCTCTTCTGTTGTGCATGAAGACAGAGCTTTCATATACATAAAGTAAATTAATAACTCTTTAGAAAGAAATGATGAAAGCCTTGAGGCTTGCCTGGAAACTATATGAAGCCCAGGCTAGCTTGAGCTTTCAGGGTGGTCCTCCTGCCTCTGCCTCCAGAGTGCTAGGGTTACTGAAGTGAGCCGACATGCTTGGTTTAAGGGAATTTGCATGAAGAAGAGGGTCAGCAGGCTACAAAGCTGAGAGCTCACGATTAGCTTTGTTTTGGGGATGGAGGTTGTGTGAGCGTTCTTTAACAAAGCTGTTAAAGTTTAGGTCCAAAGGGCACTCATGTTTTGAGAGGCTTGCTTCATTTCTATACTTTTTGAGGCAATTCTCTAATATAACCACCAGCCGGGCGTGGTGGCGCACGCCTTTAATCCCAGCACCCGGGAGGCAGAGGCAGGCGCAGGTGGATCGCTGTGAATTCGAGGCCAGCCTGGTCTACAAAGTGAGTCCAGGACATCCAAGGCTACACAGAGCAACCCTGTCTCAAAAACAAAACAAAACAAACAAAAAATAATAATAATATAACCACCACGCCTCCCCAGCAAGCTGGAAATGGATTTGCTTTGGCTAGGTGAGAATGAAACATTAAGGTAAAAAAGAAGTGTCTGTAGTCAAGCCTCCTGAGATCTCTACGGTGACTCACTTCAGGCCCAGATGTGCAAGAGCCTCTAGATTTTGACAGTCACTAGGCTTGAGTCTCCCTCCGGGCGCCAGGTTACTAAAGAAAAATAGGAATTGTGCATAGGAGATACCCTCTAGCACTTAGTTAGGCAGCTGACTTTTTGGTGTGTGTGTGTGCGCGCGCGCGTGCATGTTCCAGGTACACTAAGGTGTAGGATTCTTTTTTTTTTTTTTTAGATTTATTTATTTATGTATACAGTGTTCTCCTCGCACATACACCTGTAGGCCAGAAGAGGGCATCATATCACATTATAGATGGTTGTGAGCCACCATGTGGTTGCTGGGTATTGAACTCAGGACTTCTGGATGAGCAGTCAGTGTGCTTAACCTCTGAGCCATCTCTCTAGCCCATAGGGTTCTTCTTGAAGCTGGATTTATACGCAGTTGTAAACTGGCACCTGACCATGAGCCTCAGTATTCTGGCTGGGTATGATAATGCATGCCCGTAATTCCAGCACTCAGGAGACAGAGGCAGGTGGATCACTGTGAGTTTGAGGGCAGCCTGGTCTACAGAGTGAATCTAGGAGAGCAAGGGCAACACAGAGAAACTCTTGTCTCAAAAAACAAAACAAAACAATAAAGATCAGTATATCGCCACTCACTAAGCTGTCTCTCCAGCACCTTCTGTGTTTTTGCGTCTCTGTCTCAGCTGGGCCAAGCAGATGCACAGCTCAGTGATTAAATGCTTTGAAGTTCTTGAGTGGGCTTTGCATTTTACTTCTCAGAAAGGAAAAAGTTGATAGTTTGTGGGGTTTTTTGTTTTTGTTTTTGTTTTTGGAGCCCAGCTTGTTTTGTTGTTTGTTTGTTTGTTTGTTGTTTTGGTTTTTCAAGACAGGGTTTCTATGCATAGCCTTGGCTTTCCTGGACTCTTTTTGTAGACTAGGCTGGCCTTGAACTCACAGAGATTCATCTGCCTTTGCCTCCCAAGTGTTGGGAGTAAAGGCATGCACAACTACCCCCGCCTGGCATTTATTTATTTATTTATTTATTTATTTATTTATATAGGGTTTTACTGTGTAGCTTTTGCTGTCCTGGAACTAGTCACCACTGCTTGGCTTGGTTTGTGTTCTTTTCAGGAACAATGCTGCCTTTAAAGCTTTGCTTTAGGCTGGGTGTTGGTGGTGCGTGCCTTTAATCTCACTACTTGGGAGGCAGAGGCAGGCAGATTGCTGTGAGTTCAAGACCAGCCTGGTCTTGAAACCATGCCCCCCCCCCCGAAAAAAACAAACAAGAACAAAACAAACAAACAAACAAAAAACCCAAACAACTTTGCTTTAGAAAGGGTTTGTTGCTATCGCTGCTGTGGATGGAACCAGTGGCAGGGAGACAACTGAACTACATCTTCCAATCCTCAACAGAGAATTTCCGTTGTCTTTAATGTTCTTTTAAAAATTATTTAATTTTCTTTAATCGATGGCTATGAATATTTTGCTTGCATGTATTTTAAATGCATTGCACACGTGCCTGGGACTGGAAGAGGCCAGAAGAGGGAGTTGAATTACTTGGAATTACAGTTACATATTGTTAGCCTTGTGTGATGCCAGCACTGGGGGGAGGTAAAAGCAGGAAAGATTTCTGTGAGTTCCTGGCCAGCTTGGTCTGCAAAGGGAATCCAGGACAGCCAAGACAACACAGAGAAACCCTGTCTCAAATAAACAAACAAACAAGAATTGAATTACAGATGGTTATAGACCACTATGTCTTGAAAAACAGAAAAGAAAATAATAATGCTTACTTGGGGGTGCAGGCCAGTGGGAGAGCCCTTGCCCAGCCTGCACAGAGCCTCGGTTTTATTGCTTTGTCTTCTGGTATTGGTGATAGAATGTAAACTACAATGCCTAGATACTCTCTATGGCCCAGGCCCGTGAATACACATCTGTAATCCCAGCCATTGGGAGGCTGAGGCAGGAGTCCAGCCCTGGCTGCCTGGAAAGTTAAAGCCACGTGGGGCTGTATCATGAGGTTTTGTCTCATGCCCTCCTTGCCACCACTCAGAAGCAAATGGGGAGGGCCAGGCTTTTTACAAAAACTGGGCATCTATATAACTTTTACTGCCATCAGAAGATGAGCAAGTGGGGCTGGCTCAGTGGATCCAGTTTCAGTTCTGCGCATGCACGCGACGGCTCACAGTACCTTGTACTTCCCCTCCCAGGGGTTCTGACACCCTCTTCTGGACTCAGCAGGCTCTGCACACATGTGGTGAGCATTCGTGCATCCAGGCACATAATACATAAAATGCATAAATACGAAATAAGCACATTATGGGCTGGAGAGAGGACTCAGTGGTTAAGAGCACCACCTGTTCCTCCAGAGGTCCTGAGTTCAATTCCCAGCACCCACAGAGTGGCTCATAGCCATCTATAATGAGCTCTGGTGCCCTCTTCTGGCCTGCAGGTGTACATGCAGGCAGAGCACTGTTTATATAATAGATAAGTCTTCAAAAAGAGAAAAGAAAAAAGAGAAATAAGCATATTATTTCTTCAAAAGCCTTAATTCACATATATGCATAAATATAATAAACCTACTGCTAATTATAATGTATAGTAATTTGAACATAATTACTAGTTTGAACATTTCCTAAAACCACTAAAGCTGAATATGCATACAATGCACACTGCATGACTCAGAGAACTTCCTGTCCATCCTGTGTGTGTGTGTGTGTTTTACCAAAAGAGGACATAAGATTCATAGCCATATAGTTAAAATATCCAATCCTAACAATAGCCAAAATCTCCATGCCTAGTAGTATAGGTGAGTAGAATATTTGGTGAAATGAATGAAGTACACTCACACTTTACAAATGTTACAGATGTAACGCACAAGCATCATAGTCAATGAAAGGAAGTCACATGATGCTAATCTCAAGAACTGTGGTTTGCAGGCTGCATTCACGCCTGTGATGTGGTTACAGGGAAAATTCAACACGCTGTGCGCTGGGGATTTGTACCACACCCCCATCCTTTGTGATGCTAGGTATTGACTTCAGCCCCCACACATCCTTTGCAAGTGTTGCCTACTGAACCAGAAGTGTTACTGATCGATCGAATGATTGATTAGCTGGCTCTCTCTCTAGGTGCCCTTAGCTGGCCTGCATGGTACATGCTATATAGACCAAGTTGGCCTCAAACCTTGAGGTTTGCCTGCCTCTCTACCTGCCTGGGTTTACAGGTGTGCACTACTATGTGTAGTTTAAATTGGGGGTGTGGAGGCTGGGGCTTAGGCTCAGGACTTCACCCAAGCTATTGAAGCAATACCTCTAGACTCATTTTAGTGCTGTTGAACTATGGAATTCCAGCTGGGCATAGCCGCCCTCTCCTGAAATCCCAGTCCTAAAACCGAGTCAGGAGGATTGACAAAAATTCCCAAAGAAAGATGCTATCAACAACCACTACCACCACCACCACCACCACCACCACCACCACAACAACAACAACAACAACAAAAAGAAATCTTGTTATTTCGACATTTCAGCAGGTAATGAGAGTAATCTTTGTGCTTACTTTACAGACAGACATTAACAACAAATCAGTAAATGGCCCCAAATCGGAGTCCATGGAATACGGTAGATGTGGTCATGGGGAAGAAGAGCAGAGACTGGATTTGATCACACATCCTCCTGAAAATGTAAGGGAAAATGCAGGAAGTATGACGGGAGTAGAGGTGGAGAAGTGGACCCCAAACCAGAAATCACACTTAGTGGGTCAAGTCAAGGGAAGCCTTGGTGCGAATTTAACCGGGGTTGAAAATTCCCAACCCCCTGAAGATGACAAGCAACAAATTAAACCTTCCCCGACGTTTGCACAGACCATAAGAAACGGCATGAAAAATGTACACTGTTTACCCACGGACACAAACCTTCCCCTGGACAAGTTCAGTCTTGAAGAATTTAGCAAGGTATTGGGAAATAACTCCTCTAAATTGCCGACTAACCCCTCAAACTGCAGCGATGCCATGAGCTCCGTCACTTCCGAGGGGGGTTGTGATCATCTCAAGGGAACAGGGAACATCTTGCTTTTCCAGAAGCCGGGCTCGCACCGCAGATCTGGTGCAGAATCTGCCATCTTTAATAATCATGCCAATATACACAGTGCTGGTGGTCAACCTCAAACGCCTGAGAAGTTACTCAGTAAAGAGCCCAAAGACGGCTCTCCAGTTCAGCCAAGTCTTTTATCCCTGATGAAAGACAGGAGGTTAACCTTGGAGCAAGTGGTCGCCATAGAGGCCCTTACTCAGCTTTCAGAAGCTCCGTCAGAGAACTCCTCCCCATCCAAGCCAGAGAAGGACGGAGAAACAGACCAGAGGACGGCTAGTCTGCTTAACAGCTGTAAGGCTATCCTTTGTTCAGTGAGAAAAGACCTCCAAGACCCAAACTTACAAGGAAAGAGTCTTCACCGTGACACCGTCTTTTTCAATGGCCAGAACAGAGCGTTCAAGTCACCTGACAGTTCAACTTCTAACCGGGTACTTACAGAGTCACAAGGCCATTCAATTTCACCTATAGCTGATAGGAAATGTGCTGCTGGAGGTCAAGATCCCCCTCCGTTGCCGATAGAAGGGCCTAATCTAGAAAACTGCGGTCGGGTACCGAACAGCGATCAAAAATTGAAGTCCCACGATCCACCATGCCAGGATGCTGCACCCTACAGTCAAATCGAAGAAGATGTCGCAGCACAGTTAACCCAACTTGCATCCGCAATTAATTGCAATCACATAAAGCGAGAGGTCAAGGATGCTGAAAGTACACCGGGAAGCCTCGCTGCAAAGACCGCACAGCAAAAACACAGTCAGGAGAAAGGCCTGGTACAACCGAAACCACCTTCAAGTATACAGAGTAAACCTAGGGTGCCGTCAGCAAAGCCAAAGAAGAAGACCCAGAAAAAAGCAAGGCCGACCCCGTACGCAGACAAGCGGAAAAAGAAACCCCCAGTCCTGGACTCTCAAGACAATGATCAGAAGATACGAGAGCACCTGGCAAGTCAGTACAGTAAGATGCATGACATTTGGATGTCATGCAAATTTCAAAGATTCGGCCAGTCTGGTCCACACGATTTTCCTGCTCTGTTGGGAAGTATTCCTATCTTTGACCAAATACTAAAGCCGGTGACTCACAGTAACCCATCCTTGCAACAAAATAAGTTATTTCCTCCTGTCAGTCAGATAAAATTCACAAGATGCCCTGAGTTGGCAAAGGAGAAAATGAAGGTTGACCCATCGGATTCTCTGCCAGCGTGCCAATTCAAGACGGAGCCCAGCTGGCAGGCATGCGCAGAGCCAGCGGATAACTCTCAGGTACAGCCTACTGTGAATGTCAATCAGAAAGCCCACCCTCTGCCCCAGGCCCCTAACCAGTGTGCTAACGCGAACCAGTGTGCTAACGTGACGGTCGGTGCTGCTCAAACACAGCTTCATCTAGGCGCTCAAGAGAACCTGGTGCATCCGATACCACCGACGTTGCCTGGTACCTCTCCTGAGACACCCTTGCCAGACCCAGCATCCATCCTCAGGAAAGGGAACGTGTTAAGTTCCAATGGAATTACAATCGTTACTGCAAAGCGTGAAGCTCAGGCATCCAGCAATGGACCACGGGGTGATACTACCGCACACAGCGCACGGGCAAATTTTAATGAGAGCGTCATGAACTTCCTTAGCGAGCCCGCAAAAAATCTGCTAGCTGGAGTGAGTGACTCAGAAGACCCAACTTGTCACTGTCTTGGTAAGTGCTAACCTCTGTGGACATTTTCCGATGTATCTTTTTTTGAGAGGGGTGGGGTGGGGGATGGGGCATCTTTGGCCTTTTCTAGTCTAGCTGAGACTTAGTAATTCTGTTCCTGTTTTTCTCTTGAAATTTTATTTATTTTACCCAGAAAAGTGGAAATTTCAACTCATGAACTGAGGAAAAAGAGGTAAACTTTCACAAGTGGAAAATACGCTGAGTCCTCCCAAGTGGTTCATTTTTCATGACTAAGCATAAACTTCCTCAATGCTTAATTAATTACAGTTGTTTGTTGTTGCTCTGCCGATATTCAAAGACGTTTCAACCTGCAAGGATTACGTTTATTTATTCTTTTCTTGCGAGATACAATATGCATTCAGAGAATGCAAGAACAGGCAGAGCTGCAGTGATGGCTGAACTCGTCTACAGCTTCTGTGTCTTGCAGTAAGAAAGGTGCACCCACATAAAGAAATTCTATTAACTGGCTGCTGAGATGGATGATCTAGGACATCATAATCCTGCTTATTTAAAGAACTTGCACAGGCTGAAGAGATGGCTCTGCGGTTAAGAGCACTGTCTGCTCTTCCAGAGGTCCCGAGTTCAAATCCCAGCAACCACATGATGGCCCACCACCATCTATAATGAGATCTGATGGCCTCTTCCAGCAAGCAGGTGTACATGCAAATAGAGCACTGTATACATAAAATGAATACATCTTTAAAAAAGAAAAGTAAAACCAGGCATGGTGGCACATGCCTTTAATCCCAGCACTTGGGAGATAGAGGCAGGTGGATCTCTGTAAGTTCGAGGCCAGCCTAGTCAACAAAGTGAGTCCAGGACAGTCAAGGCGACACAGAGAAACCCTGTCTTGAAAAACCAAAAAAAAGAAAGAAAAAAAAAGAAAAGTGCTTGCACAGTCCTGGCCCCTGAGTTCTGTGTCCAGAAGCCATGGTGGAGGCTCTCTGACCTTTACACGTAGTAATAATAAAATATCTTGGCTTAAAACAATTTGTTAATTTTGCTCTGAAAGTACTGCTTTTTCTATTATTTTGAGAGGGTTTGATGGCACCTGTAATTGGGAAGCTGAGTGAGGAAGAAGGGTTTTGAGTCTAGCCTGGGCTTTCTAACTAAACGTGTCTCAAAAAAACAAAAATAGGGCTAGAGAAGTGACCCAGCAGTTTAAAGCTCCTGGAAAAAACCTCAAGTTCAGTTCCCATCAGTGTGTGCAGTGGCTGGCAAGCATCTGGAACTCCGCCTGCAGGAGATCCTGCATTCTCTATTGGCTACTGCAGTCATAGACTTGCCCTACCTGTCCTGGAACTCACTCTGTAGACCGGGCTGGCCTCAAATCCAGAGATCCCTTTTGCCTGTGCCTCCCAAGTGCTGTGACTAAAGGCATGTGCTGCCACCACCACCTGGCAACTTTTTTTTTTTTTTTAAAGTTGTAGGAGCTGGAAAAATGCTTCAGAGGTTAAGAGCATTTGCAGCTCTTGGGGATGACCCAGGTTCAGTTTCCAGTTGTGAGTTCAGTGGCTCACAACTATGTATAACTGTTCAAGGGGATCAAATGCCCTCTTGACCTCCAAGAGGATAGTCATGTTTGTGGTACACATATGTATACATACATACATACATACATACATGCATACTTGGAACACATCCATATATATGTATGTGTGTATACGTATACATGTAAAGAAAAAGGAAAGCTTTTCCTTAAACTGACAGATCCACATGCCTCTGCTTTCTTTCTGGGTGCTGTGGGAAAGGCATTTGCTGCCACGGCCAGCTGGACTTTTCTGAAATAAAAGGATTCTATGGTTTTTGTTTTTGTTTTTGAGATTTATTTATTTATTATGTATACAACCTTCTGCCTGTGTGTGCCTGCCTGCCAGAAGAGGACATCAGATCCCAGTATAGATGGTTGTGAGACACCATGTGGTTGTTAGGAATTGACCCCAGGACCTCTTAACCTCTTCCAGTGCTCTTAACCTCTGAGCCATCTCTCCAGCCTGGATTCTACATGTATAAAACATAGTTCCTGCTGGTGTAAAGATCTTTATTTCTTTTCTTTTCTTTTCTTTTTTTTTTTTGGTTGTTTGTTTGTTTTGTTGGGTTTTTTTTGTTTGTTTGTTTTTTAGAATTTTGCTCAATATAGAAGCCAGGTGTGGTGGGGCAGCCTGTAATCCCAGCTCCAGGAGGCAGAGACAGGGGAATCTCTGAGTCGATATTCATTCAATCCAGCCAATACAGAGACCAACAAAATAAAACACCACCATGGAGATGGCACAGATTCTGTTTCTGCAGTTTGTCTTGGTTCTTGAACCCTCTTCTTACTAAATGGAGTTTATAATATAGACCGAATTTCTTCACTGCAGGCTTAGTTATTAAAACCTAACGTTACAAGAAAGTACTTTTCTGTGTGTCTTTGCAAAAGGAAAAATAGATTTCCATTTTTTAAAAAGGGGGGCCCCCTCTATGTTTCTGTGCTAATCTAGATTCCCTGAGTACAGGGTTAACAGGGTCCTTATACAAAGACCCTGGTGGTCATTTGACAGATGGGGCAGCCCATTACTGAACACTGAGTGTGTTGCATTTTCTGATTGCTAGAAGTCAGTGGTTCTCAACCTGTGGGCTGTGACCCCTTGGCTCAAACTGCCCTTTCCCAGGGGTTGCCTAAGACTATCAGAAATATCAGGTATTTACAATTCATAACAGCAGCAAAATTTCAGTTATGAAGTAGCAATGAAAATGATTTTATGGCTGGGGGTCACCCCAGCATGAGGAGCTGTATTAAAAGGCCAGAATATTAAGAAGGTTGAGACTCACTGTAGCTGAGGGCCTTGCTTTCAGGATAGCCTTGAATAGAATAAGCCATTTCCGGATCAGTGCTTGTCCAAACCTAGTTAATAGGGACTGTCCTGCCATGTGTAATTTCATAGTCTCCCTGGCCACTTTCCAGTAGATGGAAGCCATAGTGCACCCACATACCTACCTATCCTTGACAGAACCAAAAATAATTAGAACTATTGTCAAATGTCCCTGTGGTCAGACTCACCCTGTCCTAAATCACCAAAGAAAATAATAAAGTCTTTTCTATATATCTTGCTAGGAAAGGAGCTGGAGAGATGGCTCAGGGCTTCAGAGCACTTAATGATCTTCCTCCAGAGGAGGCGAATTCAATTCCAAGCACGGAAGCTCACAACCTTCTTTAACTCCAGCTCCAGTGGACCCAACACCTTTCCAGGCAACTGCACTCATGTGCACACTCCCACAAGCATACAAACGCACCCACAGATCATTAAAAGACAAACTGGGGTTGCCCTAGGCTCATCCCTTTTGTTTGTTTGTTTGTTTTGAGTTTTTGTTTTTTTTTCGAGACAGAGGCTCTCTGTGTTAGCCTTGGCTGTCCTGGACTCGCTTTGTAGACCAGACTGGCCTCGAACTCACAGCAATCCCCCTGCCTCTGCCTCCCGAGTGCTGGGATTAAAGGCGTGCGCCACCACGCCCAGCTTGTTTTGTTTTTTAATTGTAATTATTCTCTTGTTTGTTCTGATACTTACTCCCCCACTCCCCCCTCCCAGCCCCCCACCCCCACCCCCAAGTCCTAGTGGTTCCACCTAGAGCCTGTACGCGCTAGGGAAGCACGCCACATTTGAGCCACACCCTTCAAACAGAATAATGACTTCTTTTTTTTTAAATATTTATTTATTTAATATTTATACAATATTCTGCCTGCGTGTGTGCCTGCATGCCAGGAGAGGGGTACCAGATCTCATTATAGATGGTCGTGAGCCATCATGTGGTTGCTGGGAATTGAACTCAGGATCTTTAGAAGAACAGCCAGTGCTCTTAATCTCTGAGCCATCGCTCCAGGCCAGAATAATGACTTCTGCAAAAACACCAAGGCCAGAGGTATATAAAATACAGAAAAGACTGGGCGGCAGGTGATCATAAGAGGCCAATTTGAGCAAACTACTCCCAAACTTCACAGACATTCCGAACATGTAGGTGCCTCATTCTTACATGGGCTCAATCTACAGAATTAAAGACCTAAAGAATTTAGGTCTTTAAACCATTTTTTCAGGCAGACTTTTTTTTTTTTTTGGTATGCTTTAACAAGACAATTATAGCCGGGCGTGGTGGCACATGCCTTTAATCCCAGCACTCGGGAGGCAGAGGCAGCCAGATCTCTCTGAGTTTGAGGCCATCCTGGTCTACAAAGTGAGTCCAGGACAGCCAAG
The DNA here is from genome assembly GCF_964271855.1 of Acomys minous. Classification (NCBI taxonomy): domain Eukaryota; kingdom Metazoa; phylum Chordata; class Mammalia; order Rodentia; family Muridae; genus Acomys; species Acomys minous. The sequence continues at coordinate 90,573,784 of NC_140495.1, read as the reverse complement.
GCTATTACACAGAGAGACCCTGTCTCAAAAAAACAAAAAACAAAAAAACCCCAACAGGATAATTATTATATAAGGCGGCCTGGTCTGGGCCCTAAAACACTTTTCCAGTTGCTCTTCCCCAGTCCTAGGGCTATAACTGTGCCTAATCCCAGCTAGCGGCTTGCCTTCTGCAGTGAGCTCCTGTGCGTTAAGATCGGCCGCCCTGTAGATGAGGCTACCCTCCAGCTCATTATGTGCTCCAGCATCCGAATGTGTGAACACCCCTTTCCTTTTTTCACTAAAAAAATGTCAGTGCTACTAAAAGTTTCTGGTCATGTTACTATAAAATTGCCTATCACTTATTCCCCATGAGCAGGTGCTAAAGTTGTCTGTCTTTTGAGATTACCAACAATTGCAACAAGTAACTTTCTTGTGTACTTTTATTATTATAAATACATAGTTGTGTTCGTGTAGCAGGGTAAGTCATTATCGTAGCCACTTTTAATAGGATACTGAAGCCAAGCTTTTCAGATTTATTGCTCTTTGTTAACAGTTATATGGAAAGTTACAAAGGCAGAAGAGGAAGCCAGGTGGAATGCCAGTGTTTTTTGGAAGTAGAGGCAGGAGCAGCAGGAGTTCAAGGTCATCCTTGGCTACTTAGTGAGTTGAGGCTCTCTTGAGAGGCCTCATCTCAGTAACTCAATAATTGTTAGTCATCTTACTTTTAAAAGGTAGAAAATGGGAGCATAAATACAGGTCCCCTGAACGATGTTCTCTTCTCTCTTTTGGCTGCTAGGAGAAGAATCAGGGACCAGAAGATAGCAACAGGGCAAGTCCAATGCCAGCACCTGTTGTTTCATACTTTAAAAGTCAGAACTGATGAAAAAAGAAAAAGAAAAAAAATTTAAAAATTAAAAAAAAAAAAAAAGAAAGAAGAAAAAAGCCCCCGTGCTATTTTGTAAAACTGGGTCTAATAATGTTATTCCTTCCACAGATCGAGGTACACAAAAAGACAAAGGCCCATATTATACACACCTTGGGGCAGGACCAAGTGTTGCTGCCGTCAGGGAGCTCATGGAGACTAGGTGAGGAGCTGTGCTTCCCTGTAAAACCATTCTTCCCTGTGGAGCTGGGTCAATGCAGTGATCATGAGGAGATTGAAGACGTTCAGGAGTGTGAGTCGGATGGTTCTTAGGGCTCAAGGTGTCCTGCCCTCCTGAGTCCTTCCTCCCAGGAGCCGGGGGCGCTGGAAACATGCCTTCACACAGCAGAGCGATCTGATAAACCAGGGACACGTGGCTTTTCTCTTACCCTGCAGTGGTAGAAGCAGCTCAGTTGACCACCACCAACACTATAACCCTCACGTCCCAGCGTTCCCAAGACTTGTGTTGAGGCCAGGCCTTTTTTTTTTTTTTCAGAGTAAGTAAATAAGTAATTAAGTAAATAGACATGGGTAACCAAAGCAATCTGCCACATAACGGCCGGCTCTTAGCCAACGTAAACGGACATCTGTTTCTTAACTGGTGCTTGTACGTGTCTTCACTGCTAGATGTGAAAACATGGGGTTTCAAGTACAGATTGTCATTAATTAGTCCCACCTGCCTACTGTGTTCTGTACTCAGGTATGGCCAAAAGGGAAAGGCAATCCGAGTCGAGAAGATAGAGTACACGGGGAAAGAAGGCAAGAGCTCTCAGGGCTGCCCAGTCGCCAAGTGGGTGAGTACCACCACTGGACCCTTCCCGCTACTTTGGAGAATGGAATTTTCCCCACCTGTTACATTAAAAGTTTTTTTTTTCCCCGTTTGGGCAAGAAATGGTAGACTAGAAAACTTGCCATTCCCATGGGAGGGGAAGATTAGAAGGAAGTCGTGTGTCTTCATTAGGTTTTGCATTTTGCTGGTAGGATGTTTAAACGCATCGGACAGTAAAGTAAAAGTGTAGCCCCCTCACCACGGTTTCACAGGGGGCGCTTTACAATCTGGATCGTACACTCGCTCTGGAGGTTTTGTTTCTACGGTTACTAAGTGTTTGCATTTTTTCAGTTTATTGGCTTCATGAATCTTATCTGTGTAATGAGTAAAACATACGTCAATAGATTTAATTCTCCACGAGACCCTACCTCAAAATACAAAACAAACAAACAAACAACAACAAAAACAAGGAGAAATTTTTCTCCAGAATGAAGTAGTCCCACATTCTCCTTCCACGTTCATTGTGCTTTCGTAATGGTCTCGTCTTGCCTCCCTCGTTTTTTCATTAATCCTTTTAGAATACTTCCGTTAAGATGAGTAATCAAGAGATTGTATAAAGACAACTGGCTGAAGCTGAGCGTGGCATGGTGGCGCATCATCTCAGCCTGTGAAGATAAGGCCATCCTCTGCAATAAGGGGTGGGGCTAGAGAAGGGAGAACGGATTCAGTAAAGGAAAGCCTTGAGTACCCCCCCCCCCCCCCCGGCATTAATTTAAATTTTTATTTACTTGGAAGTAAGGGCCTTGCTTAGTAGAGAAAAAGCAAATACGAAGGTCTTGGGTTAAGGGGAAGGGATCCTAAAAACAGTGAGGCAGCAGGCACCAGTGCCAGCCATCTTCATCCCGTCCTGGAGGTCGCGTAATGGAGGGGACAGAACCAGTCCTCCCAGCTTGACCCTTACACACATAACACAGCCATGAAAAGTAACCCTGGGCGGATTCAGCCTGACTGAGAACATTGAGAAGGTGAGGGTAGAACGGTTCGACGAAGCCAGGTCTGGAGTGGTTTTATTGCCGTTGTGGGGGAGTGTGGTATCGGAAAGGTCTTATGAGAGAACAGGTGAGCTTAACCCACTAGAAGACCAACTGCCCCGTGCAGGAGCTTGATTGTTGTCAGCTGAAAAGATCCTGTGAGCAGACTCTGGGAGGAGATATGTAAATGAGCCCAAAACAGGAGGCGGGGCTTTTTGGAGACTTCGGATAGTTTTGGCTTTTCATCGCTCTTCTTCAAGAGGCTCCTAGAGAGAACCTCTCGAGGGGAAGGCTTCAGGGCTCTGGCTCCTGCTGAGGTTCTGGGTTGTGGTTACTCCAAGTTCCAGCAGAAGAAATCCTGCTGATTACGCCCGGAGAGTCGTTTCTCGAAACCGATATCCTTATGGTTTTGTTATTGTGTTCTTTAATCCTCTCTTACTATTGTTTTGGTTAGTCGGGTTATAAGTACACTCAGTTAATAAGTTGTAATAAAATATATTGGTTAAGAAAATTGAGGCTACAGGGGCATTGCATATTCTGTATACAACTGCAGCCTTTGAAGCCTGTTTGATAAAGCCATGTTGTCTGGTTTCTAAGTAGAGTTTTTAGGAATCAATTGTGAATTCTTTTACTGAATGGACTTCGTTTTCAAAGCTTAGAAGCTTTGAACAAGAGAGAATTATTTCAGGTAGCTTTTATGTGGGGGCAATCATGAGGCGGGGAGCTCTGGTTGCTTCCAAGCTCGATTTCCACCAGGAGCTTCGACCCTGGGAGGAGTAGTGTGGCAGGGTCACTCGCAGGCACACTTACTGCATGAAGCCATCTTTTCACCTGGCCTGTCTGGAGAGCTTGTGTCTGTCTTGTCATCAGCAGGGTGTGGGAGGCCATGTCACTCTTAAAATTAGATTGATGTCATGATCGAAACTCAGACTTTCATCTATGTCCCACAAGCACTCTTTTTTTTTTTACCGAATCAGCCACCTCTCCACTCCTGAGGTGTTTTGTTAGGATATGACTGAGTTTGGTTGTAGCGTTTAAGCCAACTGAGTTATCAAAGTCACTAAGTCACCTTGCTTAGGCTCGTGTACACATATCTATATATGCCTACCTGTCTTTAAGTCTGTCTTGGGGCTATACCATTGTGCATGCCCACAAAAGGCACCTCCTTTTTTGAGTCTTAACATGGTTAACAAAACATGCAGCCAACGATATCTTTCTAGTAATGATAGCCATCTCTCTGAGTCACTGTTCTATTGCTGTGAAGGGGCACTTCCTCCAGTGGAAACTCTTTATTTTTTTATTTTTATTTCATTTATTTATTTATTATTTTATTTTTATTTTTATTTTTTGAGGGCTTTTCTTTGTGTCTGGGAACCCCAGCCCGCGTTTTAAAAAAAGCATTTGATTGGCTGGGTCAAGGTTTCAAAGACTTAGTCCGTTATCATCACGGCAGGAAGCATGGCCACGTGTCAGGTGTTACAGTAGTAGCTGAGGGTTCTACATCCTGGTCTATCTATAGGCAGAAAGAGAAGAGACAGAGACAGAGAGCCGCTGGGCTTGTCGTGGGCTTTTCAAACCTCAAAGCTCATCCCCAGTGACACATTTCTTCAACAGCAACGCCTCCAAATCCCGTCAAATAAAGCCACTCCCCGATGACCAAGCATTAAAATCTATGAGCCAGTCGGCAGCCCATTGTCGTTCAAACCCCCCCACCATTATGTGAGTCAGTGAGTAAGGTTAATGCGGTAGTCCCTGTTAGTCAAGCCAGCGTCAGGTGGCCAGCCCCCACTTTCAATTTACCAAGGCATACTAACGTAGCGTATTTTAAGTTAGGTTTAAGGGACAGGGCGTGGTGGTGCATGCCTTTGATGGCAGCGCTCAGGAGGTAGAGGCAGGTGGATCTCTGTGAGTTCGAGGCCAGCCTGGTCTACAGAGGAAGTCCATGACAGCCAAGGATACGCAAAGAAACTCTGTCTTGAAAAACCAATAAATAAATAAAGTAAGTTAGGTTTCAAAAGCGCCATTTATTTATTGGTTTATTAGAACGAGTGCTACTGATGCTTGTGTTGTAGTGCACATGTCTTGGTGTGCTTGTACACACACTTACCTGTGACAACGTGTCCTCAGTTACACCAAACATTTCTGAGACAGAGGCTTTCCACTGGCCTGGAGCTTGCCGGTAAGCTCCAGATATATTCCTTTCGCCACTCGCAGTGTTGGGATTACAGGTGTGATGTCGCTCCTGGTCTTTGTACATGGGTCCTGAGGGCTTGAACTCAAGTCTCTCAAACATTTCCACATAAGATATCCTATTGGGTATATCTAATGACAGAAATTGTATCTTACTCTTTTCAATTTTTAAAAATCAAATTAAAATATAATTTCATAGCCGGCCAGGCCTGGCCCACATCTTTAGTCCCAGCACTTGTTTGACTGAGGCAGGTGAATGTCTTGAGTTGAAGGGCAGCCTGGTCTACAGAGCAAGTTCCAGCACATCCAGGGCTACATGGTCAAACTCTGTCTCCAAAACACCAAACAAACAAAAGCAGGATGAGCAGCTGGGCGTGGTGGCACACGTCTATAATCCCAGCACTCTGAGAGTCAGAGGCAGATGGATCTCTGTGAGTTCGAGGCCAGCCTGGCCTGGAAAGTTGTATCCAGGACAGCCAAAGCTAAACAGAGAAAGCCTGTCTAGAAAACAAATAAACAAGCCAACAAAAAAAAAAAAAAAGGCAGGCTGCGCAAACCAGTAAGCAGCGATTCTTTGTGGCCTCTGCTTCACTTCCTGCCTCTGGTTCTGGCTTCATTTCCGGCTCCGGCTTCTCTCGGGGATGAACTATAACCTGTAATCCCAGTGAATCCATTTCCCCAAAGTTTTTAGTCATGATCTTTATGAGAGCGAAGGAAAAAAAGTAAAACATATGGTAACTGTCATAGGATTAGACCCACAGTCCGTGGAACAGAATTAATGGTTGACAGATGACTTTCAAACAACGATGCATGCCCATGTGATCCTGGAAAAAAAAAAAAAAGTCTTGCCAGTAAATGTTTCTGAAGTGGCTAGATAACTGTATAAATTATTTCTTAGAAGAAACAGTGATAGTGCAAAGGTACTAAGAAAAAGTGTGGTGGTTGATACTTGTAATCCTGTCACTGAGGTCTGAGGATTAGTATTGGCTCAAGGTTGCTTATCAAAGCAGCCGAGCAAAAGAGAGTAAACCCCACCAACATTAAATTTTTTTGCTACAGAGGTCCTACTAATAGAGAAAAGCGAGTTTAACAGGATGGGAGGAAATGCTTACGAACCATGCCTATTATAAAGGACTTATGTCATATGCATAAAGTTAAAACTAACTGAAAATAAAGCTCGGGCTAGAGAGATGGCTCAGAGGTTAAGAGCACTGGCTGTTCTTCCAGAGGTCCTGAGTTCCATTCCCAGCACCCACATGGTGGCTCACAACCATCTATAATGAGATTTTGTGCCCCCTTCTGGCCTGCAGGCAGGAAAACTGTATACATAATAAATACATTTTCTTTTTAAAGAAAGAAAATAAGAGATTTCAGTCCCCTTTTGCCACACACAGCATATAGATGGTAAAGCCTGGCAGCTTCTCAGTAGCTTTAGTAATCATTTGCAGAAAGGCACCATGCAATTCCACCAAACATGGCAAGAACCGAACAGGAAAATAAGAGAAAGGTTTAGGAAGGAGAAACCATGGGGAGCGTGTAAAACTACAAGTCACCTTTGGTCCCCACTAGACTCAAGGAATGGCGCATAATCTGACAGGCTGACTATGTAAATGAAGCTTAGGGCTGGAGAGATAGCTCCATAGTTAAGAGCACTGGGAATCTTCCAGAAGACCACATCCAATTCCCAACACCACACAGCGGTTCACAGTTGTCTGTAACTCCAGTTCAGGGATATACAGAGCCCCTTTCTGGGTGATGGGTGTCCTGTATTCATGAGGAGCAAACATGCAGGCAAAAACACTAATAGCAGGAGACTAAAGAAAAAAATTAGTGTGTGTGTGTGTGATCAGCTCAGGCTGCTCTCTTTGTCTATACAGCCCACGTCATCTGTCACCTTCAAACATGTGATGTTCTTGCCTTAGCTTCTCAGATGCTGTAATTATAAAAATGGCCACTGAGAACAAATAAATGCATGTATAAGAAAAGGGGAGCTGGGAATGGGGGTGCATACCTGTAATTCCAGCACTCAGGAGGCAGAGCCAGGCAGCTCTCTGAGTTGGAGGCTAGCCTGGTCTACAAAGTGAGTCCAGGGCAGGCAAGCCTACACAGAGGAATCCTGTTCCATAAAAAAGGGGTAGGGTTGCTGGAGAGATGGCTCAGAGGTTAAGAGCACTGGCTGCTCTTTCAAAGGGCCTGTGTTCAATTCCCAGCAACTACGAAGTGGCTCACAACCATCAATAATGCGATCTGGCGCCCCCTTCTGGCCCTCAAGTGTACATGCAGGCAGAATGCTGTATACATAATAATAAATATTAAAAGAAAGAAAGGGGGTTTTGGTTTGGGTTAATTTTTTTCTTTTTCTTTCTTTTTTTCTTCAATTTTGGTAGTGTATATGTTCATGTACACATATATGCTGAAGAGGGAACAGTCATTCTTATACCATGGGACTCAGGGACCCACGGAGCTGACCATTACTCATCTTTCCAACTCGAAATGTATTCACATATTTTCTGTTTCTAAAAGCTTTATTTTTACTTGTTCTAAGACTTGGGAGGAGCTTTAGGGTGGTTACGAAACTGCCTGGAGGCTTGAAATGTTCAGGTGGATGTCCTGAGCCTGGCTAGTGCAGAGTTGAGGAGAGAGCCCCTTAGGAGGCTGGGAGACCTCGAAATTGTGCCTGAGTTGCTCAGGGATGCTCGCCCAGAGCTGGCTGAGGCACACCAGTCTGCGTTGCCTGTGCCTCTGCCAGGCTATGGATGTTGGTCAAGTGGCCGCTCATCTTCTTAATAAGCTTCACCTATTCATCCAGGAAGTAGAAATCACACACGTGAGGGTCTATGCGGGCAGAACCCAGGAAATAAAGATCCAAGAGGGTCTGGTTCAGGTTCTTTTCTGGGGCCCAGCCAGCTTCCATGAACCCCTGGGGAGGTAGGGGCTGAGATCGTTCTACTTCCGCCTATTTGCGGAAGAAGTGTCCTACATCCTGCGGAGCCATGTCATCCGGATCAAAATAGCCCAGAGAGATGTAGGTTTAGGAGGCCTTCGGGTGCAAGCTGACTAGGTGGTCCACGGCAGCTTCTACTTCGGTGGAATAGTTCTGCTGAATATGGGAGGTCGTCACTGATAGCACAGTGTGAAGTTAACCCCAATGAGCCGAAGGCGGAGATAGTGGGGGGATCGCGGTGAGACTGTTAACTAAAAGCTAGCGGAGTCCCCCGGTCTGTTTCACCCAAAGACTGCTGAAGCAAGACACAAAATCCAAAGGACCTCCAAAGTGCTTCTCTCTTAATTGATTTTTTTTTCCGGGGGTGAGAAGGGGGGGAGATGGGGACCTTTACTAAAGTTGTCCAAGGTTTAGAAACTGTAACTTTATCCACCATTGATGGGACTGGTTTCTTCACTTTGGCAGTGTTCAGATGAAGCTACTTGCCTTGACATACCTTCTCATAGGAAACACAGATTTACACACACACACACACACACACACACACACACACACACACAAATCTGTATGTAACTGTATGTAGCAAGAATCAGATTGTCAAAAAGGTGGGAACCAAAGTCCATCAACAACGGGACGTAGCAACAAAATATGGTTATCCACGGTGTGAACTACTACTATTAACCAGTAAAAAACAATGAAATGATAGCCTGCGGTTAGCTACGATCAGGCTGACCTCACACTTAAGCTGACATTAAAGGCAAGCACCACCACTACAAGCCCAGAGAGAATTTTAAAGTTACCTATCGACCTATTTAGCTGTGATTTGAATATTGAATCCAAGACTTTACCACATGCTGGACAGATGCTATGCTATTGACACACACACACTTAAAAGTGTTAGCTTGTAGCGATCTGGTGATGGTGGTGGTGCAGGGTTTAATCCCAGCACTTGGGAGACAGAGGCAGGCAGAGCCTGGTTTACAGAGCATGTTCTAGGAGAGCCAGGGCTATGCAGAGAAGCCCTGTCTCAGTGTGGTGCTGGAGCTGGAAATGTGACATTGTACATGCTTCACTGAGCTGTATCCCTGTCCCTCAGACTGCAGGCTGGGACAGCTGAGGAAACAGGGCAGGTGTGCTCATCCGGCCCTTTATGGACCAATCAATACAAAAATAAAAGGGCAATTCTATGGCATGCAAAGTACATCTCTAGGACTGATATGGAAACAAGAGAGTGCCGGGCATGGAGGTACAACCCCTCCATCCTAGTGTTCAGGAGGCCAAAGAGGAAGACCCCAAGTACTGGACCAGCCTGCACCCTGCAGCAAGCCTCACTCTCCGGGATAACAATAGAATGCAAGACACTTTGACAACTGTTGTTAGTTTCATAATACATAGCGCATGTTATGAAAAATAAGTCTTGGATGCCAGGCCGTGGTGGCACGCGCCTTTAATCCCAGCACTCAGGAGGCAGAGGCAGGCGGATCGCTGTGAGTTCAAGGCCAGCCTGGTCTACAAAGTGAGTCCAGGACAGCCAAGGCTACACAGAAAAACCCTGTCTCGAGGAGAAAAAAAAAAAAAGAAGTCTTGGTTTGGGCGTGGTGTGTGTAGGAAGTGTGAGTGTGAGTGTGAATACGTGTCACTCATGTGTGGCAGAGGAGGGACCGCAGATTACTTCCTCTTGCCGCTACATTACTTCCCCTATCTCTGGTCTGCAATGCCCGGGCTAAAGGAGTATGTGGCCATGTTCAACTTTTGGGTGCTTGGTAGAAATTTAAATTCATATCCCTGGCTGAGCGTGGTGGCACACACCTTTAATCCCAGCACTTGGGAGGCAGAGGCAGGCGGATCGCTTTAAGTTCGAGGCCAGCCTGGTCTACAACGAGAGTTCCAGAATAGTCAAGGCTACACAGAGAAACCCTGTCTCAAAAAACCAAATAAATAAATAAATAAATTCCCATTCCTGTGTTTGCACAGTAAGCAGGCTTGTTCAGTAAGAACTGGGACTCCTGGGCCCCAAATCACACAGACAGACAGACAGACAGACAGCCATAGATAGAAGCTTATGAAGTAACAATATTCATGAGGAGACTTAAGGCGTTAGGGAAACATTTCTCTCCTCAACTCATTGCCATTTGGCTCCTACAATTTACAAGTTGACATGTCCTGTTGGGTACAAAATAAGGAGATTTGGTTTGACGGTCTCAGCTCTGCCTGGCCTTACCTGGGCCTTGGGTTTCACCTGCCTTATCCTTGAGTAAACATATACTATAATTTAGTTCTGATATTCTCTGTCTAATTAACAGTATCAGCTTTAAGGATTGAAATCCAACCCCACTATAAGACTTTGTAGGGTTTTGTTCTGTGTAGCCTTGGCTGTCCTGGATACCAGGCACACATGTCTCTGTGCATACATATTCGTGCAGACAAACATTTACACACACAGAGAACAATTTTTTAAAAAAATAATTTCTCCCTCTGTTTTTGGTTTTATGAGACAAGGTTTCTTTGTGTAGCCTTCGCTGTCCTGGACTCACTTTGTAGACCAAGCTGGCCTCGAACTCACAGCGATCCACCTGCCTCTGCTTCCCAAGTGCTGGGATTAAAGGTGTGCGCCACCACGACAGCTGTTTTGTTTTGTTTTGTTTGAGATAGGATTTCTCTGTAGCATTGGTTGTCCTGGACTCACTTTGTAGACCAGGCTGGCTTTGAACTCAGACATCCCCTTGCTGATTTGCTGGGATTACAGGCATGAGACATGGAGTCCTGCTTGGCTTGTTTAACAAGTGTTTGTGTCTGAGCTGAGTCCTGCCTTTGGAGCCTCAACAGCAGCAAGTCCTGAAACAGCGGAGAACATTCTCTGGGCTGCTAGAGAAAGCTTGTCAGTGTGTGTGAGAACCAGGACCAGTTTTCAGTGTTCTTTTCAGTGAACCCAAACCCACAAACTATGCATATCCTTAGGTATGTTTTTATGTTGCTTGGAATGTGGTCCCTTTGGACTCCTGATCCTGTTGCCTGACCTCTGAAGGGTTAGGAGTATGGATGAATGTCCCCATCCCCAGCTCATATATTTTAGAAAGTACCCTCACTGTTTGCGAGCAACCTTTAGGGGTCTTGCTTCCTGAAATACCCTAGGTCTAATACTGCGGCTCTGAGATAGGTCACTTGCCTTCATCTTATTCCACCCTACAAACAGTCCTGCTAGGGCTAGGAGAGGGGAGGGGGGAGGGTACATTTTGTCACTGCAGCAAGAATTTCCTGACCTTTGACTTCCTGTTCGTGATGGAGTTTTCTTGGTCATCAGAGTAACTACGTGGAATGTGCACACAAGGTCACTCCCTTAATGCTTTGGTATTTTGTGTCTTTTTCATTTTAGCTTTTTTTTTTTCCAAGATTTTATTTTTTGTGTGTGTGTGTGTATGAGAGCTCTATCTGCCTGTGCAGAAGAGGGCATCAGATCTCATTATAGATGGTTATGAGCCACCATGTGGTTGCCGGGAACTGAACTCAGGACCTCTGGAAGAGCAGCCAGTGCTCTTAACCTCTGAACCATCTCTCCAACCCCCTAGCTTTTCTTTCTTTCTTTCTTTCTTTCTTTCTTTCTTTCTTTCTTTCGTTCTTTCTTGTTTTGAGACAGGGTTTCTCTGTGTAGCCCTGGTGTCCTAGACTCACTTTGTAGACCAGGCTGGCCTCGAACTCACAGAGATCCACCTGCCTCTGTCTCGCTGAGTGCTGGGATCAAAGGCATGCACCACCACACCCAGCTTCATTTTAGTCTTTCTATTGGAATTTCGTGCTTTCACATTTGTGAGGGGTGTATGGTAGGGTAAGGATTTATTTTTTTCTTTTTCCCTTAAGGCCTGGTCTATGCCAAGAAAGCACTCTACAACTACGATAGGCCGTCAGATACTTTAGACAGCATTTCCCTCTGTCTGCTTAGCTGGCCAGGAACTTTGTAGACCAGGAATCCTGGGATTAAATGTGTATGTCACCAAACCAAACTCCATGTTGGTTTTGGGAAATCTAACTCAGGTACTTTTATATGCTGAATCTCCTTGCTAGTTCTACCTCCAGATTTTTGTTTGTTTGTTTGTTGGGTTTCTCTGTGTAGCCTTGGCTGTCCAAGACTTGCTTTGACGACCAGGCTGGTCTGGAACTCACAGTGATCCACCTGCCTCTGCTTCCCACCTGCTGGAATTAAAGGCATGCGCCATCACACCTGGCCCAGAATTTTTACACATGTACGTTTCTATATATGTACATTTTTGCATTTATATATAACATATGTAGTTTACACTTTTGTTATTAGTGCGTAGCAGTGGTTGGCTGGCTGTCAGTGCACATATTTCATGGCACATGTTTGTTTTCTGGAAGACAACAATCAGTAGCCCGTGCTCTGCAACGCATAGGTTCCATAGATTAAACTTTGCATCTTTTGCTCTTTCTTGGTTTTGTGGTTGTTGTTGTTGTTGTTTGTTTTTGTTTTTGAGACATGGTCTCACGGTGCAGTTCTGGCTGGCCTGGAACTCCTATGAGGAACAGGCTGGGGACAACCAGCCTCTTCCCTCCAAATGCTGTGTATGATTAAAGTCATGCCCCCCACACCTAGCTGCCTGTCTGTCCTGATGGCAGGCTCAGAGCAAAACTGACCCTCTGCGTCCCCTCTCACAAGGACAGCTAGATGATGACATTCATTGCCAAGACGATTATTACTGTTTCTTTGAGACAGGGTCTTACATATGCCATGCTTGCGTCCACCTGGACATGTAGCCAGCGATGATCATGACCCTTTCCTTCGCTGGTCCCACGTTAGGGATGTGGGGATTGCATGACTCTGCACTGGGCTCCTTTGGTGTTGGGGACTGAACACAGAGACTGAGACTCAGGCGTGCAAGGTGAGCACGCCCACCGGTTGAGCTGCGGCCCAACCAAAAAGACTGGACTTGGTACTGTGCAGGTCATCTTCCCCTTGGATCATTCCAATTCTGCATTAACTTGGTAGAAACTTTCTTAAAAATCAAATACACAGATGGGTGTGGTCACACACGCCTTTAATCCCAGCACTCGGGAGGCAGAGGCAGGTGGATCGCTGTGAGTTCGAGGCCAGCCTGGTCTACAAAACGAGTCCAGGACAGCCTAGATAACATAAAGAAACTCTGTCTAAAAAAGAAAAACAAGAAAATCAGACACACATTTCTTAGGGTTTTGTTTGAAGCACCAAGAAATCCAGACAACTGTCTTACTGTGCGGTGGGTCACTACATTTCTTTGGCCTTCAGTATTTAGAGCTCGTAACTAGTATGTTTAATTTATTTTTTCACTATAGACTTCTTCAAAGAAGACAAGTGTCCTTAATCTAAAGCAGTTTTCCTGAACATAGAGCCCCTGTCTCAGCAACAGGCAAAGCAACTTAGCCTGTCCAGTGCTATATGTTGCGTCCAGGCTTCGAGAGATGCCTCAGTAGTCTAAGAGCATTTTCTGCTCTTACAGAGGCCTCAGGTTCAGTTCCTAGCACCCACATGGAGTTCTGAAACCACATGTAACTGAGAGTAGCTCACATTTGTTAACACATACATATTCACAGGTAAAACACCACACACATGGAATTTAATGGAAAAAAAATTTTTTTCATTTTATTTATTTATTTTTTACAATGAGTCTGAGGCCTGTCCTTTAATGACACCTTTCTCGAAAAAGAGAAAAAGAAAAAAGAAAGGAAAGATAAGGACAAGTCTGCCTTCTGCCGTATAAAGCTTTAGATGAATACTTTTTTTTTTTCTTCAGGTGCTTAGAAGAAGTGGTCCTGAAGAGAAAGTCCTTTGTCTGGTGCGAGTGCGCGTAGGCCACTACTGTCAGACAGCTGTGATGGTCGTGGTTATCCTGCTGTGGGAAGGCATCCCCCGCCCGATGGCTGACCAACTGTACAAAGAGCTCACGGAGAACCTAAGGTCCTACAGCGGCCATCCCACTGACCGAAGATGTACCCTCAACGAAAAGTAATGAGAGCTGCATTTCCTTTTCCTTTCTCTGTTGTATGCGGTAAATGTATTTAAGTACTGTGCTAGGAAGGCCAGCCTTTCCCGGGTGTGGTGCTGCGCACCTGTGGAGGAGCTGAGCCTCTGTGTGGTGCTGCACACCTGTGGAGGAGCTGAGCCTGTGTGTGGTGCTGCACACCTGTGGAGGAGCTGAGCCTGTGTGTGGTGCTGCACACCTGTGGAGGAGCTGAGCCTGTGTGTGGTGCTGCACACCTGTGGAGGAGCTGAGCCTGTGTGTGGTGCTGCACACCTGTGGAGGAGCTGAGCCTGTGTGTGGTGCTGCACACCTGTGGAGGAGCTGAGCCTCTGTGTGGTGCTGCGCACCTGTGGAGGAGCTGAGCCTGTGTGTGGTGCTGCGCACCTGTGGAGGAGCTGAGCCTCTGTGTGGTGCTGCACACCTGTGGAGGAGCTGAGCCTGTGTGTGGTGCTGCACACCTGTGGAGGAGCTGAGCCTGTGTGTGGTGCTGCACACCTGTGGAGGAGCTGAGCCTGTGTGTGGTGCTGCACACCTGTGGAGGAGCTGAGCCTGTGTGTGGTGCTGCACACCTGTGGAGGAGCTGAGCCTCTGTGTGGTGCTGCACACCTGTGGAGGAGCTGAGCCTCTGTGTGGTGCTGCACACCTGTGGAGGAGCTGAGCCTCTGTGAGTTGGAGGGCAGCTTGATCTTCATGGTGGTCTAGGCCAGCTAAGTCGGCAGGGTGAGACCTCCTGTTATTTCCTCTTCCTCCTCCTCCTCACATGCATTTAAGAGTATTCTGCTGGGGCTAGAGAGACGGCTCATGGGTTAAGAGCACTGACTGGTCTTCCAGCGCTGGGTTCATTTCCCAGCATCGACATGGCACCTTACATCCATCTGCAACTCCAGTTCCAGGCCTTCTGACACCCTCACACAGATATAGATGCAGACAAGGCAGCAGCTAGCATAAAATCATAAAAAATTATTTTAATAACAAATTATAAAGAATAATTTTGATCTAGAATTTATTGAGGTGGGTCCTAGTGATTGAACTTAGGGTCTTTTCATCTTTTTTTTACTTTTTAAAAAAGATTTATTTACTTACTTATTTATACAGTATTCAGCCTGCACGTGAGCAGAGGGCACCAAATCTCATTATAGATAGTTGTTTTGTTTTCATTATAGATAGTTGTGAACCACCATGCGGTTGCTGGGAATCAAACATCAGGACCTTTGGAAGAACAGCTAGTGTTCTTAACCTCTGAGCCATCTCTCCAGCCCGGGCTGGAGACCCTTTTCATCTTAATCAGCCTATATATCTATCATGTAAATATACGCCCCCAAGACCTAGTGTGTTCTTATTTTTTGTCTTTGCATCTGATCCAACTCATCATTAGAGGATGAGGAAAGGGTCTTTAACAGAATATCCTTCATCAGAATGTGAGGCCTCTTTCTGATTCGATACGTAATTAATATGCAATTCAATGCAGAATTGACGCCAATGGGATTTCGCTTTAGCTTCCACTATTGATGACTTCACCCTGGCCCCTCCGACTAAGAACTACTTGTCATTCCTTTTTGTTTCTTTGGAGTTTCGCCCTGGCTGATCTGTAAGCCTGGATCATAAGTGATTCTTCCTCACGGCCTTTCACGACTGCTGACCCCTTGAGCTTTCTACCACTATGAATTGACGAATCAAAGCCAGTTTTCTAGTAGTTTTGTTGTTGTTTGTTTTTTAAGATTTATTTATTACTATGTACACAGTGTTCTGCCTGCATGTACACCTGCAGGCCAGACAAGCGCACCAGGTCTCATTAGAGATGGTTGTGAGCCACCATGTGATTGCTGGGAATTGAACTCAGGACCTCTGGAAAAGCAGACAGTGCTCTTAACCTCTGAGCCATCTCTCCAGCCCCCTTTCTAGTAGTTTAATTTTTTTTTAATTTTATGTGTATTAGTATTTTGATTGCATGTATGTCTCCATAAGGGTGTCAGGTCTTGGAGTTACAGACAGCTGTGAGCTGCCATATGGTTGCTGGGAATTGAACCTGGGTCCTCTGGAAGAGCAGTTGGTGCTATTGACTGTTGCGCCATCTCTCCAGCCCAAGGCCAGTTTTCTTTATTTTTTTTTAAATTAATTAATTAATTTATTTTTATATAGGGTGTCCTACCTGCATGTGTGACTGCAGGCCAGAAGAAGACACCAGATCTCATTATGGATGGTTGTGAGCCACAGTGTGGTTGCTGAGAATTGAACTCAGAACCTATGGATAAGCAGTCAGTCCTCTTAACTTCTGAGTCATCTCTCCAGGCCCCAAGGCCAGTTTTGTTTGTTTGTTTGTTTCTTTCTTTCTTTTTTTTGCTTTTGTTTGTTTGTTTGTTTTTGTTTTTTTGGTTTTGTTTTTGCTTTTCAAGACAGGGTCTCTCTGTGTAGACCTGGCTGTCCTAGACCCACTTTGTAGACCAGGCTGGCCTCGAGGAACTCACAGTGATCCACCTGCCTCTGCCTCCCTAGTGCTGGGATTAAAGGCGTGCACCCCTCACCACCTGGCTAAGGCCAGTTTTCTAAAGGACTGCTTTCCCTTTTTCTTTTTTGAGATAGATTTTCAATACATAGTACAGAGCTTGAACTTACAATTCTCCTGCCTCTCTGTAGCATGAGTTTCGTTCTGCTGCCCTTCATCTGTTATATTTTTTAATCCAAAGAGCATAAAATGAATGGCCTGGGGCTGAAGAGATGGCTCAGAGGTTAAGAGCACTGCCTGCTCTTCCAGAAGTCCTGAGTTCAATACCCAGCAACCACATGGTGGTTGATAACCACATATAATGAGATATAGTGCCCTCTTGTGGCCTGCAGACATACATGCAGGCAGAGAACTGTATACAGAAATAAACCTAAAAATTGAATGGCACAGCTGAGAATATGTAGCTCAGTGATAGATTCTTTGCCATTTGTGGGCAAGGACCTGGGTTTAGTCCACTGCACTGAAATTGCAAATAATTTGTAATACTACATATTAATTAGTAGATGACTAATTTATCCTTTAATCCCTTTAAGGATTAAGAGCTGCTAACCAGGCCAGGTGTGGTGGTGCACACCTGTTATCTCAGCACTTGGGAGTCAGAGGCAGGTGGGTCTCCGAGTTCGAGGCCAGCCATGTCTACAAAGCTAGTCCAAGACAGTCAAGGCTACACAGAGAAACCCTGCCTCAAAAAAGGAAAAAACAAGAGCTGCTAATCATTTTCTTTTGGCTTATAATGTTAAACGTGTCAGATCACTTCCCCAAAAGTTCATTCCCTGCTATTTATTTATTTAATTGTTTCCCTTGAGACAGGGTTTCTCTGTGTTGCTTTGGCTGTCCTAGTCTCACTTTGTAGACCAGGCTGGCCTCGAACTCACAGCGATCTGCCTGCCTCTGCCTCCCGCATACTGGGATTAAGGTTGTGCACCACCACGCTCAGCTCATTCCCTGTTTAATCTTCTAAATCAATCAGATGAATTTTTTTGTCTTGAGAACAAAACATTAGAATATCACATCTTAGCATTATGTCATCTTTTTAAAAATTGGACATAAATTATTATTATTAATTATATATAATAATAAGTTATTATTATGATGATGATGATGATTATTATTATTATTATGATTATTATGGTTGTGAGCTTAGCCTTTAACAGCTGAGCCATCTCTCCAGCCCCATAAATTATTTTTTTACTTGTCTATCAGATTAGCTTCTTTCTGTATCTAATCTGACCCTTTGGACCGGAATCAGTCCCACTTGTCCTTCTTTGCAACTATTGCAGAGCCTTGTGCGCTGGCAGGTGTCTTACGACACTTTGTCGTTGTTGCCTGTGCATTCTTGTGTGTTTGTTTTCCCTGTGCATCCCTGGCGGTCTTAGAACCCACTCTGCGCTGGGATTAACGGTGCAGGCCACCACCGCCTGCTTGGGCGCTTTTCTTTATTGGTTTGTGTGTGAGGCATGGCTCTTTGTGTACTTAACATCTCATTTGCTGTCAGCCTCTCAAGTGCTAGGAGGAGAGGCGACTGTATGGTTTCTGGAGCACAGGATCAACCAGCAAACCTCTTCTGTGCTAACTGTATTTCTTCCATATAGTCTTATGTCATTGTGTTGCCTTTTACATCTAAAAATAAGAAACGGTTTTGATCTATCAACTTTGTCACATTTTCATTAATTTTGAATTAAACACTGAACTTAGGAGTGTCCCATGGGTAGTGAGATACTGGCTAATTTGTGGAAGGCCCTGGGCTCAATCCCCAGCACCAAAGAAAATAAAGAAGTATATTGATAAAACTAAGATGTTAAGGATTTTCCTGCCCTCCCCCAGGGTGGAGCCAGGGCTCTAACAAAATCCTCTTCCAGTTATTTCTACTTTGCTTATTTATGTATTTATTGATTTACTTTTGAGGCGGGGTCTGGATAGCTAGCCTGGAACTCTAGACTTGTTCATTTAGAATCTACTTTAGTGCTTCATTAACACTCCAGATAAAACAGTCTTTCTTTTCATTATTGCTGTTGTATGCTTGTAAAGTCTTTTCATTAAAATTGACAGGGATTTTTGTTTTGTTTTGTTTTGTTCTGTTTTGTTTGAGACAGGGTTTCTCTCTATCGCCTCGGCTGTCCTGGACTTGCTGTGTAGACCAGGCTGTCCTTGAAGCCACAGAACAGAGATCCACCTGCCTCTGCCTCCTAAGTGCTGGGATTAAAGGTATGCACCACCACGCCTGACATAAAACTGCATTTTAAGAAATCAGAAGGGCTGAAGAGATGGCTCACAAGTTAAGAGCACTAACTACTCTTCCTGAGGTCCTGAGTTCAATACCCAGCAACCACATGGTGGCTCACAACCATCTATAATGGTGCCCTCTTCTGACCTGCAGTTGTACATGCAGACAGAGCACTGTATACATGATAGATAGTCTTTAAAATTTTGGCAGAAATTGTATACTTTCCGTATTGCACTCTCCTTTCCAGTTTCACTAAAGGAAAAAACATTATGCCAGTGTTATGTTAGAAAAAGGGAACTAGCCGGCCATGGTGACTCACACCTTTAATCCCAGCACTCGGGAGGCAGAGGCAGGTGGATCACTGTGAGTTCCAGGCCAGCCTGATCTACAAAGTGAATCCAAGACAGCCAAGGCTACACAGAGAAACCCTGTCTTTAAAATCCAAAAAAGAAAAAAGAAAAAAGAAAAAGGGAACTAAAGACAAAAAAGGAAATGAAATTATTTTCGTTTGTGTTGAAGCAAGATTTTAATTTTGTACCTTTCATTTCTCCAGTTTGTTGCCTGCTCGGCTATAGAACCTCGAACAATCATTTTAGTTGAATAACAAGCAAGAATGGGTTCGGGGGAGAGAGGATTGCTCGTAGGCTTGGGGCTAAGTGCAGCTAGGGTGTGCCTTAATGACAAGAGTTAAATGGAATACCTAAATACTGTACCCTGGCCATAAGCCTTACATGTCTCTGCGTCTCTGTGACACTGCCTAACGTCCTGCTGACGGTTTTCCAGCCGTACCTGCACCTGTCAAGGCCTCAATCCAAAGACATGTGGAGCATCTTTCTCCTTTGGCTGCTCGTGGAGCATGTATTTCAATGGCTGCAAGTTTGGGAGAAGCCCAAACCCCAGAAAATTCAGGCTCGCTCCAAATTATCCCTTAAACGTGAGTTTCCTTTTTAATTTTCAGCATACCGTCTACTATATCTAACCATGTATATAGTTCCTAAAAAGCTCACGGAAGACAGAATGAGCTGTTTGTTTTTTTTTCTTAACGTCATAAATTACTAAAATATGTATGTAACTCCTTAGATTTTAAATACGTCATGTAAAGCCTTCACCTAGTTCAGTTGTCCATGAGTCTGTCTTCCTGCTCCCTAAGCCCAGAGGGAACCCGTATTAAAAGAACTTAGCATTTTACGGGCAGCCAGAGTTGAAGAAACCCATTTGCCAACATTTGAAGTTCTAAGAAAGTTTGCTACCCACAGAACTACTATAAGAGAATTACTGGAATCCGCTCTGAAAAAAGAAGCCGTGCGAAACCTACAAAACCCAGACGGATCATTCCAGAACACAAGGCCCTGGTGAGCAGAGAAAGTAGTCAAATTTACTATTTAGGTTTTTTTTAAGTTGGAGCATGAAGTTGTAAGTTTTGTTGTTGTTGTTGTTGTTGTTTTGTCATCCTTGTTGAACAGGAAGGTGGGGCAGCGAGAGGGCTCCTGGCTGAATAGGTACTTGGTGTGGTAATGGTTTTGTTGGGGCAGAGATTATTAGGGATCACTGCCATCACTAAATAGCTACATTTGAAGTATTACGAATAAAGTACTTCATCTAGTTACCTGTACGAACGGCTTTCTCTGATGCATCTCAGTATTTTCATTGAACTGTGCTTCCCAAATTGAGTGTGGTGTCTCACATCTGTAATCGTAGCCAAAGACACGGAGGTCACTGCCATTTCTATGCAAGCCAAGGTTTCCTAGTGATATCATGTCTCAGAAAAATCACATGCTAAAAGGCTACATTTTCTGCTGTTACATTGCCTTAATACGACAGTATGAGCTCGAACTTAATGGCAGCTGTTTCTTCTGCTTCCCAGAAAACATGTTTTTGAAAGCAAAGATCAGTGGTCTTTTTTTTTTTTTTTTAAGATAGGGTTTCTCTGTGTAGCCTTGGCTGTTCAGGACTCACTTTGTAGACCAGGCTGGCCTCAAATTCACAGTGATCTACCTGCCTTTGCCTCCCGAGTGCTGGGATTAAAAGCGTGTGCCACCACGCCCAGTGATCAGTTATCTTTTAATAGACAGAGATAT
The DNA here is from genome assembly GCF_964271855.1 of Acomys minous. NCBI lineage: Eukaryota > Metazoa > Chordata > Mammalia > Rodentia > Muridae > Acomys > Acomys minous. The sequence goes on along the minus strand of NC_140495.1, from coordinate 90,553,136 downwards.
AAATTATGTTTAGATTAAGTCTTCAACGAAAACCATATAACTCTGCACACCGGAGTCAACCCATTTTGATGGAGGGAAATAGGAAAGTTTAGAAGTCGCAGCTGTCAACCAGCGTCTATATCTCATAGATAATTCATTTCACTGCACTGTATGTAATGCCTCAGAACAAGCCTAACGAGGTACACTTGACCTGTAGAGAAGTATAAAGCTTTGCTAAAGGATGTGCAGTATCTGTAACTCGGAGCAGGATTCACCTTGGAGCAGTATGAGATCTGTGCCCCTGAACTCTGGCAGGTTTGAGCTGGGTGTAGCGGCACACACCTTTGGCACTTCAGAGGCAGAGGCAGAGACAGGGAGATCTCTGAGTTCAAGGCCAGGCAGCGCTACATAGTTAGACATTGTTTCAAAAAACAAACAAACAGGGGCCTGGAGATGGCTCAAGGGTTAAGAGCACTGCCTGCTCTTCCAGAGGTCCTGAGTTCAATTCCCAGCAACCACATGGTGGCTCACAACCGTCTATAATGTGATCTGGTGCCCTCTTCTGGCCTGTGGGTGTACATGCAGGCAGAGCACTGTATACATAATAATAAATTAATCTTTTTTTAACAAACACGTGCTGAGATTAAAATTTTTGTCCTACACGATTACTGAATTCTTTGCTCACATATTATAAAAGGTATTGGCATAGCTATTTCTTTTCTTATACTCGAACCTTAACACTTCAATGTTAGTTAGTCTTCCCATCACCTGCCCCTTTTGGTTTTTGACCCAGGGTCTCTCTGTGTAGCCCTGGCTGTCCTGGAACTCCCTCTGTACACCAGGCTGTACACCAGGCGTTACAGACGTGTGCCATCGAACACTGCTTAGATTTCTCATGTTACGATTTCCATTTCAAGAGATATAGTTAGACCATAACAACTTCTAGTGGCTCAGATCATCACACTTATCTTCTGTTTATCTACTGCATTATGGTAATTATGACTTGTATGTCAGCCACATATGGAATTATTTGTAGTGGAGTTTTCTTATACCTGTGTCTCACTTTATGCATTTTAAGGTTACCTTACATGGCTTATCTTTTATTCCAGGAAAAAAAGCTTGAAGAGAATTTACAGAACTTGGCTACAGAATTAGCTCCACTTTATAAGCAGATGGCTCCAGTTGCTTATCAGAATCAGGTATTATTATTATTATAAGTTTTTTTTTTTTAGAATCTTTCATAATGGCCTTAAGAATACTTCAAATTAAAAAAATAAAACATAGAAAAAAAAGAATACTTCAAATTTTTATCTCAAAAAAGTTATTAACAAAAGCTTTTCAAAATTGATCTTAAATATGTGCCCTTTTTTTAGAGACAGGGTTTCTCTGTGTATCATTGACTGTCTTGGACTCGTTTTTGTAGACCAGGCTGGCCTCGAGGAACTCACAGCGATGCGCCTGCCTCTGCCTCTGCCTCCCAAGTGCTGGGATTAAAGGCGTGAGCCACCACCACCTGGCTGCATCCTCTTTTTTAAAATAGTTGTCAATTTATGTGCTTGTGTATGAATATATGTGTTTAAGGCCAGAAAGTGGGGCTCAGACTCTTCTTTAGCATTCTATACCCTTGAGACGGGGTCTCTTCCTGAACTTGGTTCTCACGCTTACTGAAAGCCCTCAAACCCCAGTGGTCCTCCTTCCCCTGTGCAGTCTCCTGGCAACAAGCATACCTTGGGAGGCAGGCTTTCTCTAAGGGCGCTAAGATGCAAACTCCAGTGTGCAGGCTTGCATGCCAAGCTTTCTCAAGCCCACAGCCACCTTATCCAGCCTCAAATGCTCTTCAAATATACATTTTCTTATTGCTAACATGCTAAGTGCTCAAGTAGGGTTTCAAGGGCACCTCCTGTGCTCCTATTTAGCTTAGACCTCACATTTTACTCTCAATGGTTGAATTATAACTGTTGGGCAAAAGTGGGGTGTGCAACTTAGTGAGGTACTGCTTTGCTATCCTCTGTAGAGTCCCCAGGACTGCCAATAATAAAACTCTAGGGGGGAACAGAACTAGGTGGGAGTCCAGCTTTGATGTATAAGCAATCTTGTTTCAAAGTAAATAAAATGGGTTTGGAAAGATGGCTCAGTGGTTAAAAGTGCCTTCTAAGCTGGGAGCCCAGTGTTTTGGAAGTCTTGTAGAGGCAGGCAGACCTCTGAGTTCCAGGCCAGCCTGGTCTTGAAGGAAACTCTTTCTCAACTGTCCACAAAAAACGGTTCCTTGCTGGGTGGTGATGGCACACTCCTTTAATTCCGACACTCTGGTGGCAGATCTCTTGAATTTTTAAGCCAAGCTGGTCTTCGGTTTGAGTTCTAGGAAAGCCAGGCATAAACAGAGAAACCCTGCCTCAAAAATAAAAACAAAAAACAGTACTACCAGGCTGGAGAGATGGTTAAGAGCACTGCCTGCTCTTCCAGAGGTCCTGAGTTCAATTCCCAGCAACCACAACTATCTATAATTAGATCTGGTGTCCTCTTCTGGCCTTCAAGCACACATGCAAACAGAGCACTGTAAACATAATAAATAAATAAGTCTTTTTTAAAAAAAAAAAACAACTACCACCATGGAAAAAGAATTCTTGCAGCTTGCAGGTTCCGTTCCTGACACGATGGCTTACAACCAGCTTTGTTTTCAGGGGATCCTAGCCAATGATTGTTTCTTGCTTCTGCATCAAATGAATGTACATGATTCGCTACACACATACCACAGACAAGACATATGTATAAAATAAGTGTACATTTGAGAAAAATAAACACAGTGTGCTGTCCTACAGACGGGCCTAGCTGCCTTTCAAAATTAAAAGGTGTGCAAGTTCACTTTATGTTCAGCTCATGAAATTAGCAGCACAGCCGTAGGTGTCCTGGAACTCACTCTGTATGCCTGGCTGGTCTGGAACTCAGAGACATGGCTGCCTCTGCCTCTGGAGTGCTGGGATTGAAGGCGTGCAGTACCACTGCCAAGCATATTCTGATCCTTAAACACTGAACATGGTTCGTGCATTCATTGCATTTGTGTGGGGGTGGGGGTGCATGCCTGTTGCTGGTTTCTGTCTCGTCACCAGACACAGGAGCAAGAGCCTTCACGCACTGAGGCATCTTGTTTGCCAGCTCGCATTTGGATTGTCCTACCTGGGTATTTGTACATATCTAGACACAAAACCAAACTCATACACAGAAATTTAGTGGGGGGAAAATCTGGGTCAGATAGATGGTTTCAGCGTTTTGAAGGAAGGCACAGGTTTATTACCCAGTATGCACAAGGTGGCTCAAAACTGTCCCTAACTCCAGTTCTTTTCCTTTAAAAAAAAAAAAAAGATATCTTACCACCTTTAAAAAAATTTTACCTTTATTTTATATGCATTGGTGTTTTGTCTGCACACATGTCTATGTGAGAGAGTGTCTTGGAGTTACAGATAGCTGTGAGCTGCCATGGGTGCAGGGATTTCAACCTGGGTCCTTTGCAAGAGCCATCAGTGCCTTTAACTGCTGAGCCATCCATCTCTCCAGCCCCCTTAACTCCAATTCTGTCACTGTCTTCCAACACCCAAATAATGCATGCAGACACAACAACCCATACACAAAACAAATCTCTGCTCTTTTTTGTTCTGTGTTGTTTAAGGTGGAATATGAAGATGTTGCTGGAGACTGTCGACTTGGTACTAAGAAAGGCCGTCCTTTCTCCGGTGTCACCTGTTGCATGGATTTCTGTGCCCATTCTCACAGGGACATCCACAACATGAATAACGGAAGCACTGTGGTACGTGCCTGAGTGCCTTTTCATCCTGTTTGCTCTAGGTGGGCTCCGAAAAAATGTAGTTGTGTTGAAAAATACTGACATATTGTGAGATAGTCAGATACGCATATAGAAAAAATATTCGTTGTTGGACGTGGTTGCGCCTGCCTTTAATCCCAACAATCAGGCGATTAAGGCCCTCCGATCTCTCTGAGCTCTATACCGGTGTGGGTCTATAGTGAGTTCCAGGTCAGCTGAGGCTAGACCCTTTCTAATATACAAGCCTTGGGGTGGGGTGGGGGGGCATTCTTTCTCGACCCACCCCGACTGCTGTCTGCGAAGCCAGGCATAGCTAGAATGAATGGATACATGCCTATTTCCCCTCCTTCTCCCTCAGGTTTGTACTTTGCTTCGGGAAGATGGCCGTGACACGACGGTTCCAAAGGACGAGCAGCTCCACGTCCTCCCTCTACACCGGCTCGCAGACACTGACGAGTTTGGCTCCCGGGAAGGGATGGAAGCCAAGATCCAATCGGGAGCCATCCAAGTCAATGGACCATCCAGGAAGAAGCAACTACGTTTCAATGAGCCTGTTCCGCGATGTGGAAAGAAGAGAGCCAAAATGATGGAGCAGAACAAGAAAGCAGCTGCCGCAGGCCACAGAAGGAAGAGGAACCCCGCCTCCAGTAAGGGTGCCGCAGGTGAGCCGGGCTGCTGTCTGTGCCCCCACGACCCCCACCCCAGGTTCCAACCCTGGAGAGGCTTGAATTTCATTTTCTTTTTTGTTTTGTTTTGTTTTGTTTTGTTTTAAGATAGTGTTTTTCTGTGGAGCCTTGATTCTGGTGGAACTTGCTCTGTACACCAGGCTGGCCTTCATCTCATAGAGAGAGATACCTCTGACTCTGCCTCCCAAGTGCTGGGATTAAAAGTGTATGCCACCACCGCCCAGCAGAATTTCAAGTTTCCTTTTTCACTCTTCTCTTTGCTGCACCCCTCGGAGAAATGACTACATTTTTATTTTTTTCGTCCTCTCAATACCTTTTGTATTAAAATGTAATTTTCTTCGCATCTTGGTTTTTTGAGATGGGGTTTCTCTGTGTAGTCCTAGACTCACTTTATAGAGCAGGCTAGCCTGGAACTCCGAGTCATCTGTCTGCCTCTGTCTCTGCCTCTGCCTCTGCCTCCCAGAGTGCTGGGATGTACACTACTATGATCACAACTTATCTTCACAGCTTTTTTAAAAAAATAAATTTATGTGCAGTAACGTGAAGGTATCAGATCCTTTGGAACTACAGTTACAGATAGGTGTGAGCTGCCATGTGGGTGCTGGGAATTGAACCCAGGTCCTTTGGATGGTTTGGAAGAGTAGACAGTGCTCTTAACCACTGAGCCATCTCTCCAGCCACATTATCTTTACAGCTTGAAGCTCATAGTGCATAATGCTTCATACGGATTTTTTGGTAAAGTTTCTGCCTAATTCATTGGCTAAGGTTTCAAAAACAATCCCTCCTTCCCCTGCCATCTTGGTCTACTTCACAAGCTCGTTGACTCCATAGTTTTGTTTTTTGGTTTTTGTTTTGGTTTTTTGAGACAGGGTTTCTCTGTGTATCCCTGGTTGTCCTGGACTTGCTTTGTAGACCAGGCTGGCCTCGAACTCACAGCGATCTGCCTGCCTCTGCCTCCTGAGTGCACCACCACACCAGGCTTGGATTTCTTTCTTTTTCTTTTCCTTTTCTTTTCTTTTTTCCTTTTTTTAATTCTCTGAATGATTGGAACAATTTCTTTCTTTTTCTTTTTCCAAGACATGTTTCTTTGTAGACCAGGTTGGCCTTCAACTCAGAGATCTGCCAGCGTCTGTCTCCTGAGTACTAATAGGATGGAAGATGTGCACAACCACTGGCCAGCAACAGTCTCTTTTCTTTTCTTTTTTGTTTTTGTGTTGTTTTGTTTGTTTGTTTGTTTTGGGATTTTTTTGTTTTGTTTTGTTTTATCAAGACAGGGTTTCTCTATGTAGCCTTGGCTGTCCTGGAACTTGCTTTGCAGACCAGACTGGCCTCCAACTTACAGACATTGACTGCCTCTGCCTCCTGAGTGCCAACAAATTCTTGTACAGTGCCTTCTTGATTCCTTTTCCTCTGCATGCTGATTAGTTTTTTCAAGTCAGGGTTTCTCTATGTGTAGCCCTGGCTGTCCTGGAATCACTCCGTAGACCAGGCTGGACTTGAACCTGATTTGTATTTTTAAAGTGCCTCAGAATGTTCATTTTCTTGTTTTAATTTATAGAGACTTTTCAAGCTGAATTGGATTTTTTTTTTTTTTTTTTTTTTTTTTTTTTTTTGAGACAGGGTGTCTCTGTATTAGCCTTGGCTGTCCTGGACTCTCTTTTTAGACCAGGCTGTCCTTATTCACAGCAATCCACCTGCCTCTGCCTCCTGAGTGATGGGATTAAAGGAGTACACCACCCTGCCTGGCTCTGAATTAGAAATTTTTATCACAGACCTAAGTGTTTGTGATAGCTTCTCTTATAGTGGAATGTCCAGAGTTTTTCTCTCACTTTGAAATGAATGTGATGAGAGAGGAGAGAGATGGCTTACTAGGTTACAGCACTGGCTGCTCCTAAGGGGAGGAACTCTTTTTTTGCCTTTTTGGTGACAGGGTTTCACTGTGTAGCCTTGGCTGTCCTGGACTCCCTTTGTAGATCAGGCTGGCCTTGAACTCAGAGATCTGCCTGCCTCTGCCTCCCGAGTTCTAGGATTACAGGCGTGTGCCACCATGCCCGGCTCACAGGGAAGAACTCTTTAAGGGGAATTGCCGAGTAAATAAGTACAGTCGGCTGTAGTGGAGCTCTGAGGTCAAGTACTTAACTACCTCTGTGGGGTGTCCTGGGATTCATCCCCTAACAGGACCCTCAAACGTTAGCAGGCTGGGTGTTTTTTTGGTTTATGCTTGTAATCTCAGTATTGAGGCGGGAGGACTCTGTAAACTGCAGGGTAACTGGTACTATTAAGACTGTTTCAGACATGCATTTTGCCTGTATGTATGTCTATGCACCGCATGCATACCTGGTGTCTGAGGAGGTCAAATGAGGATGTTGGATCCCCTGGAATGGGCAGCGGTGGTGTACACCTTTAATCTCAGCACTCGGGAGGCAGAGGCAGGGGGATCTCTGTGAGTTAGAGCCTAGCCTGGCCTAACAGTCAAGTCCTGGACTGCCAGGTCTACACAGAGAAGCCCTGTCTCAGAAAACAAACAAACAGCAGCAACAGAAACTAGTTCTCTGCAACAGCAGCAAATGCTCTTAACTGTTGACAAAAAGTGAAAAGGGCTGGACAAGTGGCCCACGCTTTTACTTCCAGTACTAGGGAGGCAGGCAGATCTCTGAGTTCCGGGCTAGCATGGGCTAGGTCAGTGCCTCTCAAGCTTCCTAACGCTGCAACCGTTTACTGCAGCTCCTCATGCTGTGGTGACACCCAATCATGAAATTATCTTCATTACTCCTTCATAACTGTAATTTTGCTGCTGGGTTGTTGGACACCCCCTCTACCCGCCACGGGTCTCTATCTGTAGATTGAGAACCGCTGTTCCACATAGTGAGTGCCAGGTCAGCCAGGGCTACGCAGGGAGACATAGTCTCAAACAAAACAAAACAAAGCTTTCTATACGCCGAATTACATCAAGTGATAGAGTGCTTGCCTACCCCGGAGCTAACACCAGGAGGCAAAAAGCATTTTAAAACACTTTTTGACAGCCAGGCATGGTGGCTCATGCCTTTAATCCCAGCACTCGGTAGGCAGAGGCAGGTGGATCTTTATGAGTTCGAGGCCAGCCTGGTCTACAGGGCGAGACCAGGACAGCCAAGGCTACATAGAGAAACTGGGGGGGGGGGGGGGGGGGGAAGAGTACTTATGGACAACCAACAAGTGCCAAATACCTTCTGTGTCTTCGTATTTGTTGCAACTTTCTGTTTGCGAACCCAAAGTGAGATAACGCAGGCAACCTACAGTCAAAATTGAAACCAAACCCCATTTTATTTTTAAAGGTTCAGACAACACTAAAAGCTATTCACCAGACTCATCGACTCCTCACCCAGAGAAAGACCAATCAACAGACTTCGGCCCCCTGCAGGCCTCCTCCACGAAAGCATCTACCTGTATGTACAATCAAACAGCCTCAGGCGCGTTTCCAGAAACAAGTAGCATTCTCCACTGCGCAATGCCTTCTGGAACACACAGTGGTGCTAATGCAGCCGCTGGGGAGTGCGCTGGCATGGGACAGCCTGGGGCAGCGGCTGTTCTTCCTCACCAGTCTCTCCCTCCAGCAGACCCCCCTGTTCATGCTGAGCCTCTCACTAGTCCGCCCGAGCAGCTAACTTGTAACCAGTCAAACCAGCAGCCCCAGGTCCTCAGCTCTCCTCATAACCTGGCTCCCGGTCAGGTGAAAGATGAACAGCGCCCTGAAGCAGATCGGCCTCTGTCAAATGACCTGTCCTCCGACGAGGATAACGTCCCTCAAATTGACGAGTTTTGGTCAGACAGTGAGGAGATCTACTTTGACCCCAGCTTTGGTGGCGTGGCGATAGCCCCCATTCACGGCTCAGTGCTGATTGAATGCGCCCGGAAAGAGCTGCACGCTACCACCTCTTTGGGATGTCCCAACCGATATTGTCCTCTTCGGGTGGCCCTTGTATTCTACCAGCACAAAAACCTGAATAAGCCCAAACACGGTTTTGATATCAATAGGATTAAGTATGAATCTAAAGTTAAAAAGAAAAAACCCGCGGACCGCGAGGGTCCTGATTTATCCCCAGAAGCCAATCGATCGTACCAAATTCCTTTCCGTGTTGCTTCAACCTTAACCCACGACAATATTGTCACTGTGTCCACTTACGCTCTCACTCATGTTGCAGGTCCCTACAACCATTGGGTCTAAAGGCTTTTCTCCCATAATGCCTTTGCTAGTTCGGTGTAGTTTTTACGGTGCTGTTCAAAAGAAAGTCATGGTGTTGTTTACTGTATCTTTCATTTCACCCGTTTTAACTCTGAGGTTAAAATTTAAACAAACAAACAAACAAAATGGGGTGGGTACTTAACTGTGACTATATTTTGAGAATCGGTAGAAGGTGCAGTTTTTCAGCAAAAATAAAATTTTTATAGTTTTAAATACATAAAGAAATCTCTTGGTTAGGTGTTGACCGTGCTAGAACCAGGGTTTGGTGCTTTTACATTAAGCTCGTTTACTATGAAGAGGATTTTAACAGGTTCCTGCAATAAGATGTAAAAACCAAGATGCACAGTGTTAACTCTATACAGTTCCTGGTGCTTTACCCACCCACATCAACACATGTAGGAATGAGCTGAACGGTTGTTTCATGGTGCCGTTGTGCAAGCATCTTCCAATCATTGCTATCACGTCTGCACATTTCTTTGAAATAAACCAATGAGATGCTTTTTTTCCCTCTTAAAATATTTCTCCTGTATAAAGGAATTCTTTATTCTAGTGATGGTTGGAGGCTGTTCGTTAACTGTAAATATATATATTTTAAAAAGCACTTTCTATTTTTAAAAGTAACTTGAAATAGTATAGCCGCAGAATCCTGTTGTCTGTTATGTGTGCATATTTGCATACCAGAGACGTCTTTTGTTCTTGCTGTGTGAGCTCCATCATGTTAACCGCAGCCTGTATTCAAATATTCTATGATTGGTGTTCTTTACCTATAAAATAGAGGATCTCTAAGAAAAGGAAAATATAAAATACCACCAATGTCAATTTCTCCTTTTGAACTAGAAAAAGTATTGTCTTCTGAAGGAACCCCACGATTTAAGTATATGACCCATGACAGGTGTTTTCAAAGAGAGAGAGGACAAATTTGGATCAGTCAAATGTTTCAAGATGAGTTTGGGTTTTTTTGTTTTGTTTTGTTTTGGTTTTTTTGAGACAGGATTTCTCTGTGTAGCCCTGGATGTCCTAGACTCACTTTGTAGACTAGGCTGGCCTCGAACTCACAAAGATCCACCTGCCTCTGCCTCCCGAGTGCTGGGATTAAAGTCGTGCACCACCACGTCCGGCAAGATGAGAAAATTTTAAATTAAATAACCTTTCCTTCCCAAATGAAAAGAAAGTATTCTGTAGAAATAAATGAAGGGGAAAAAATCCTCTCCTATCCTGGAGTCACATGGTCAGATTATTACTGTAAGCCAGCTAAGATCCCAACTACTGATTGGGTTTAGAAAAAAATGGTAACTCTGACTTCTTTAGTAATCCCCTATTTTGAAGGTGACAGACAAAACTGGCATTCTGGTTATTTTAGTGTCCCATTACTCTGCCTACTGTTTAATTGACTTATATATCAAGAAAGATTTCCCCAATTTTAGTATATGTGCTGCTCAAGCGAGCATGAAAGACTCCCCCAAACAAAAAACCTACATCCAAGAGACCTTTCAGTGGAATCCAAATGCACAGGTGCTATGACCTTCAAGGCGCTGGATTCTTTGGGAATACAGGAACCCTAATGGTGCTTCTCGGGGATGCCATAGGAAGCCCACAACAACTACCACAGTCTTGGTGCAAACGTAAACAGTTCCAGTAAGCTCTCTAGAGAATAACTTATTCAAATGATTATGGTGCCGAGTCAGGGAGAGGAAGGGGTTGTAAATAAGGAAATGTCCGCTGACATTCCATCCTGTACAAGTAGACTTATGCTTCTGGGACATTGTACAATAGGGGAATTTGTTGACCTGATTTAGTATTTTGTGTGCCTTAGATTCGCATTCTAAAACATGTCTATATTTTAAGCGTAGGGTTTCTTACACGTGTAAGTGTATCAATGTGATCCTTTATTGCTTCAGCTAGGTATCTGTTAGTATAGACCATCAGGAATATTCCCTTGTGAAGTTACCTCTGAGGTATTAGGCCTTAGCTCCCACTACAAATTGTTTCCTTGCCATTATGGGATAAAATCTTCTCCCCCCTGCCTTTATTCATCCATTGACCTACCCCACCCCCCCAAAGCACGTTTAACTGAATGCTTCTCAATTAAATTGGATCAATTGTGATTTTTGTTTTTCCTTGAGTCACCACCTACGATGCAGTCTTATAAAGAATGCTTTGCGATAATTTTCTAATGGAATAACTAATTACCTATAAACAAAGAGCTACAGTAATATATGTTATAATAAATTCCAGCTAACATGTTTTGAATGTTAAAGGCCACATTCTTAATGCTTAACTAATTTAAAACACCAGTGTTGATTAATGGGGCTGTTGGGATTTATGAAACTAGTTGCAGTTTGACAAAAATAACCAGTTTCAACAAGAGTGTTGTCCTTCCATTGTTAAAATTAACATTAGGACTGTTAGGCCTCGGCCAACAGCCCACTGTGGGAACCTCGTTCTGTTATTTTCTGTGGACTCCCCGGCGTTGTTTTTTTTTTTTTTCAGACGCCCTCTTAGCCAGTGTTCAGCAGCCCTGGCGGTCGGCTGTCTGCCTGCCGCTTGAAGAATGGTCTTTATTACTGAACAAAAATCAACTGGTTTGAGATGAGAGTTCCCACCAGACTTATCTACCACTCTTTCTGCGCCTCTGTTGTTTTGTTATAATTAGATTCCTATTCTACTCACGTGTGAAGATCTAGCTGAGACTGTGTCCATGGTGTGAACTTCGAATGTTACATAGGACCGCCGTGGTGGCCCAGCAGATGCTATAATTCTTGCCTATTATAGAATTCTATATTACCTGCCCTCTAAAAATTCCTTTTTTTTTTTCTTGGTGGGAGTGGGCTTTGGTTTTGTGAGACTGAGTCTCTGTATTCTTGGCTGTCCTGGAACTCTCATGGTAGACCAGGCTAGCCTAGAATTCACAGAAATCCTCCTGCTCCTGCCTCTGTGCTGAGAGGGATTACACCTGTACCTCACCACTCTCCTAATTGTTTTGTTATTCTTGTGCTTGTCAGCCTCATGTGTATCCTGTTTCCAACTTTCTACAAGGTACCAAATAGACCGTTTCATACCAAATAGACTGTGTCCTACATTTCATTGAAATATATTGTTGTACTTGAAGCTAACAGAGGTAAATTTTCATGACAAGTTCGCTTTTTTGTTGTTTTTCGAGACAGGGTTTCTCTGTGTAGCCCTGGCTGTCCTGGACTCACTTGGTAGACCTGGCTGCCCTCAAACTCACAGTGATCCACCTGCCTCTGTCTCCCAGAGTGCTGGGATTACAAGCTTGCTCTACTGTGCCCCGTGTGTAAGTTCACTTCTTAAAGGACTTCTCCAATGTAATCAATCATCGCATTTGTGAGCGCGTCATTAGGGAAAGCTGTGAGCCGTTCTCTTACCTTCACCCCCATTACGTAGTTAGCTGAACGGCTCTCCTTCTGGAACTGATGCCCTGGCTTGGTTCACACAAGAGTAACCTACACTCCAGAATCCTTACTCCTGACCATCTTTCCACAATTGCACGTACAAAACCAACCCCAAATCAGTCAAAGCTGTCATATTATGGCATGACATCTTCTCCTCAGCTGTGAGCACATCTACCTTTGTGCCAAATAAGTAAGTGTATGCAGTCTTTAATACACAGTTACCCTGGGGGTCACCCCTCAATGCTTGAGAATCTTTTTTTTTTCCTTTTTTTTTTTTTTTTTTTTTTGAGTCTAGATTTTTGTTTTGTTTTCAAGATAGAGTTTCTCTGTGTAACAGAGCCCTGACTCTTCTGGACTCTCTCTGTAGACCAGGCTGTCCTGGAACTCACAGAGATCCGCCTGCCTCTGCCTCCCAAGTGCTGGGGTTAAAGGCGTGCGCCACCACACCCAGCTAAATCTAGGTTTAATACAACTGAATTTTCATCTTTAACTGGTAATTACGTGGTGGCTCTCGCTGCCCCAGAAGCCTCCTTAGAAGTCCGTCTCTGCGCTCACAGCACAGATCAGCTTGTAGCTGCCTCGAGGCCACTCCGTCCTGAGGAGACCTGCACAACACAAACTTTACTTTCTCACCCATGGAGGGCTGCATCACTGAGAACTATTCTTGGTTTTGTACAAGTCAAAAATAAAACAGCTTTTCTGTCCTCTGGTGAGGTTCAGGACAAGAACAGTAGAGGTAAAATTAGGTCAAGATTCCCTTGGCTATGGATACCTTAGGCTTTGTGGGGAGAAGTTAGCTGACTTTTGCCTATGAAGCTAACCTATTAACTCTTTCCTTGCCTTTGCCATTCCCTATGGAACCTAGTATTAGGAATACATAAGGATTTCTGAAGGACTGGCTGGCAAAACAATTGAGGAAGGCATATTTCATTGTATATACTCCCTAGCCGCCCCTCACCTACTTAGGCGCCGGCGGTTAATTGTGATGTGGCTGTTGTTTTGTAAATGGGAATGCTGTGCTGTTACTTCAATGTACTAGTCACTTCGGCATATTCGGCCATGTGGTGTAGTCATTGCTTGGTTGTTGAAAACAACTAAAATTTTCCAAATGAAATGGGTGTTGCATATCGTCTTTCTACTAGCATAGAAAATAACGGCAGTCCTGTGTCGGGAAGACCACTCCAATAGAGTCTGCGTCCTCCCACAAAGCTGGAGTCTGTATATTTTCTTCAAAAGTATTTAAATTCCTAAGCATGGTTTTTTTCTTCTTCTTTTTTTTATTTTTTTAAGATTTTTTTTATTATTATGGATACAGTGCTCTGCCTGCATGTACACCCACAGGCCAGAAGAGGACATCAGCTCACATTTACAGAGGGTTGTGAGCCACCATGTGGTTCCTGGGATTTGAACTCAGGACCTCTGGGGGAGCAGTCAGTGCATCTGAGCCATCTCTCCAGCCCTAATTTTGTTTGTTTTCTATATGTTATAGAAGATGGGCCTCTGTAGTAAGTTGTAAAACTGAACTTCTGAGAGTCTTGTGGTCTTGTGTAGCACACAGTCTTGAACTATGGCTGAGGATGTTGAGAACTTCTTAGCTTTCTTTTCTTTTCTTTTTTTAAAATTTGAGACAGTGGCTGGCCTGGACTTGCTTTGTAGCCCAGGCTGGCCTCGAACTCACAGCGATCCACCTGCCTCTGCCTCCCGAGTGCTGGGATTAAAGGCGTGCGCCACCACACCCGGTTCTTGTTCCCTTTCTTTTTCCTTTGAAACTGAGTCTCACTATGCAGCCCTGACCTGGCAAGTACATCAAGCTGGTCTTGACCCTGCAGAGGTTCTTCCGCCTCTGCCTTTGACTGCACCACCCCTGGTTTCTATAGTGCTGGGGACTCAACCCTGGCTTTGTGTGCTGGGTAAGCATTCTATCAACCTTACCTCATCCTAGATCTTGGTTGTTGTTTTTGTTTTCTTGTAGGGAACTGTCATTTTTGTTTGCACTCAGCTCTACAGAATCTTAGCTTGTTCTAAGGCTTCTTCCAAAAGGCCTGGTTTAGATGATCTCTTTTCATACTTGCTAGAGAATAGACAAGGGCACTGTGCCTCCCTAACATATATTTGGTTTCTGGTTTTTGGTTTTTCAGTCTTTGGCTTTTGGTTTTGTTTTGTTTTGTTTTGTTTTTGTTTGTTTTTTTTTTTGAGACAAGGTTTCTCTGTGTAACCTTGGCTGTCCTGGACTTCCTTTGTAGACCAGGCTGGTCTTGAACTCAAAGAGCCTGCGTCTGCCTCCACAAGAGCTGGGATTACAGTCATGCACCACTGAGCCCAGCTTGCTAGTGTATATTTGTTTTAACCCCAAGTTCTTTTCCCAGTTTACTCAAAATCTGTGTTACTCTTAATCTCGGTTGACCCAGAGGCCCCATTTTGTTCAAATTATCTTGTGGCAGTCTGTAATATGCTTCTAGCTTCGAACTTACAAATTTACTAATTTATTTATTCCTTTTCTACCTTCTGATCTCTCCTACACGAATATTCTGGCCCCATCGCCCAGATCACCCCTTTATTCAAATACACCTGGTTCATTTACATTGTTATTTCATTCCTCCCTTGCTCCTCTGCCTTTTTGAGACATCAGGCTGGCCTCAGCCTCCTTAGTTTGCCTCAGCATCTTGGCTTACCTTTTTAAAATCGTGTGTCACAAGCCAGGCATGATGGCGCACGCCTGTAATCCCAGTGCTTGGGAGGCAGAGGCAGGTGGATCTTTGTGAGTTCGAGGCCAGCCTGGTCTACAAAGTGAGTCCAGGACAGCCAAGGCTACACGGAGAGACCCTGCCTCAAAAAACAAACAAACAAAATCCTGTGTCACAAAGCCCAACACCCAATTTGGCCAAGTCTATAATCTCAACTGTTTGAGGCAAGATGATAGAAAAGAAAAGAAACACCAAGAGGGCACAGTGCTGCCACAGAGCTCAGTGACACAGTGTTTGTCATCCTTGCTGGAAGCGCCCTGCTCCAATCCCTAGTACTGGAGAGAGAACAGAGAGCGTTTATGCAGACCTTTTCAATTAAGGTAAATAGAACCTAAGTTAAACATCCTATTCTCTCTGTGGTTTTTCCGTCTCTATCTGCTAAATTACAAATCTGCCAGGCAGTTTTAGTCACCAGGTCTTATACTCAGAGAGGCTTTCTTTTCCTTACTCTCCTTTTCTACCTTTTGTAGAGATAAATACCTTTTTACCATCAACCCCGTCCGTTCTGTTAATGGGAACCTGTTTCCTAAGGTAAATTTACTTTTGAAATTCTTCAGCCGTAATAATAGGATGGGAATGGCCATGAGATGCTGGAATTAGAATCTTCTTATCTCAGATGCCCAGGTCAGACATCACAGTCCCACATCGCTACACGTGATCGAGTTTCAGACATGGGCTCGTGGTGATGAGCCACCAGGGGTCCTGGAGATGAAGGCACAGAAAGGGAAACTATGTTTCCTTCAGCAACCAAAGGGTGCTTCCTTGCACCTCCAGGTCAAAAGCAAGGAATTTCTTTGTCTACCCTCTTCTAACTTTAACTGGAAACAGAGTCTAAAAATAGGTAATGTTTGAGAATAAGCCAGACATTGACAGCAACAACAACAGAGGAGCATCTCTCCCTTGGTGTGAACACCTGTAATCCCTGATTGTTGGGAGGAGGATGAGCGAGGGGAGGCAGGAACATCTCTCCCTTGGTGTGAACATCTGTAATCCCAGCTGGTGGGGAGGAGGATGAGCGAGGGGAGGCAGGAACATCTCTCCCTTGGTGTGAACACCTGTAATCCCAGTTCGTGGGGAGGAGGATGAGCGAGGGGAGGCAGAAGCCATAGGGAGAGACCCTGTCTCCACTGATTTGTGCAAGTACTTCTTGCCAATATTGAGCTCATAAAACACAGCTCCCTTTGCAGCAGCAGGTGATAAGAATAGCCAGTAGCTTATTCCACGTCACACAGCAAGTCAAGAAATAGGAATGAAATGGTGTGTGTAGGTGTTTTGCCTGCGTGTATGTGGGTGTGGGTGTGTCATATGTCTGAATTGAGCTAATAGAGAAAGGTAACAATTATAAATGCTGTTTTTCAAACACCCGGAAGGCAGAGGCAGGCAGATCTCTGTGAGTTCAAGGACAACCTGTTGTACAGAAGCAAGTACAGGACACCCTGGGCTACACAGGGAAACCTTGGCTGTCCTGGAACTCACTCTGTAGACCACGCTGGCCTTGAACTCACAGAGATCTGCCTGCCTCTGCCTCCCGAGTGGTGGGATTAGAGGCATGGGCCACCACACCCAGCAGGTTTGTGTGGTGTGTGTGTGTGTGTGTGTGTGTGTGTGTGTGTGTGTGTGTGTGTGTAAGACAGGTTCACAATATAGCTCTAGCTGGCCTGCAAAATTCTGTGTAACCCAGGTTGCTGTGGTCCTAGATGCAGAGATTGCAGGTGTGAATCACCCTATTCAGTGATTTCTTTTTAATCATAGAGAATATTCCTTTATTAATAGGAAGACAAATTTTCCCACCAATTTTTTTTTTTGCTTTTTTTTTTTCCTGGGGGGTTTTGTTTTTTGTTTGTTTTTGAGACAGGGCTTCTCTGTGTAGCCTTGGCTGTCCTGGACTCACTTTGTAGACCAAGCTGGCCTTGAACTCACAGTGATCCACCTGCCTCTGCCTCCGGAGTGCTGAGATTAAAGGTGTGTGCCACCACAGCACAGCCACCAAATAATTTTCAAAATAGGACCTTTAAAGCCCTTTATAGTTTAATATATTTGCTTAAATATATTGAAATGAAGGTTTTTTTGAAGGAAATAGTGCTAGCTGAATTATTTTATTTCCTAGCCCTTCATTATAAATATGCAAAATTATTATTGTTAACAGGTTTTATTGTCTCTAGGTTGTTTGTCTTGTTGGGTTGTGTCTGTTTTGTTTTGTTTTACTGTGTGTGTCCCTCTCTGCCTCGTTTGTAGCCATATAAATCTTTGGAGCAAATATACTTATACCTAGAGAGTTAAGAATGCTGAGTTGTATTTGTAAAGTTTCTAGTAATCTCTATAGGTTATTTTCCCAGCCTCTCTATATAGAGGTGGTATATTTTGACTACCCTGATACATTCTTTGGCACACAAAAGGGGGAACAGGCCAAATAACCTTGAATATCCAAGTGTGACCTCCTTTAGTTGGTGGCTTTTCTTTCCAACCCGTGTTTGCGCTGTGATAAAATGGCTGACTGTATTTGACTTTACAAACACAGCTCATAGGAAAGATTAAATATTTTTATCGCAATGTACGGTCATATTTTTTTTAGCCTTTATGGAGTTAACATTGTGATAGGTGCTTTAAGAGAAATATTTTTCCAGAAATGGTTTTATAGCTAAAAACTATGGGCAGCTTTTGCATTGTGATGTGTGTGGGTCGATGGTTATATTTGGGTTACTAGGAAATCATGAAGTGTTCCCTAAGGAGGAAGCTGTAAGATTCCACGGCAGAGATAATCGAAGTGACCTTCTCATTGACTCGCTTCCTCTCATGGTGATCTAGCGTGTGGTCAACATGTGTGGCAGGACCTTGCTTTACAGGAATCAGCAGGATGTTTATCAGAGTAGGAATAAACCTTCCCCTCCACAGTCGTGCCGAGGAGTTCCTACCAGGCCAGTCATCCCGCTCCCGTGTTCAGCCTCCCCTCCTGAGCCCTGGAGCATGGTTACTGTTCATTTTCACCTGTTGATATCCTAATGTTGGATCTCACTAACTGAGGTTTGTTGGTTTTTTGTTTTGTTTTGTTTTTCACTGTTAGAAAATGCTGTTAAAATTCCAAAAAATTATTTGATTCAGTTCTTCACATATGAGGGAAACCATTAAGGAAAGCACTTCATTACATTAAAGGGAAGGAGAATCTTATAACCGTGATGGTTTTAATACATGATCAATATTGAGTCCTCTGCACAGAATGGAACACTTCCTAGCAGTACTTGAATACTTGTGAGTTGGAATTGCATGTTACTTGAAAGATCTAATTAAGCTAAATTTTGGTGCACAGCAGTTGTACATGGTTTCATGTTTATGTAGCAAGATACATTGAGATGTACTAGTATTGAAAACAAATGTAAAAATAGAGTTTTGGGAATTGTCTTATTTTCCTTATGTCTCATTTGTTTAAAGCATACATTTTTTTTTTTTAAATTCTAAGGATAAATGAATACTGTAATTGAAAATATATTTTAATTCTTTGTCATGTGTTGTTTTTTTTTTTAAGCTATTGCAAATTGTATCATTCCTGATTATATAGAACTTTGTGGGTGGTATAAAATAAATTTTATACTTCTATTTTGCACCTGGTAGTCTAATTTTTCTTTCCTCTTAAAAATCATATTTTAAAATACAGGCTTAAAAAAAAATACAGGCTTAAGCTTAAGAGCACTGGCTGCTCTTCCAAAGGTCTGGTACCCTCTTCTGGTGGGCACGCCCACATGCAGGCATGATATTGTATACATAATAAATAAATAAATCTTTAAAAAAGAAAAAGCAGGCCACCGGGCGTGGTGGCACACCTCTTTAATCCCAGCACTCGGGAGGCATAGGCAAGCAGATCCTTCTTAGAGGCCAGCTTGGTCTACAAAGCAAGTCTAAGAAAGCCAAGGCTACACAGAGAAAACCCTGTCTCGAAAAACCACAAAACAAAACAAAAAAGGGCAAGGGTGACTTTTTAAACAAAATAAAATTTAAAATATGTAATATCTAGGTGGCTGAAGAGAAGGTTCAGCAGTTAAGAGCACTTTCGCTCTTCCAGAGGTCCTGAGTTCAATGCCCAGCACCCACATGGTGGCTCACAACCATCGTTTGAGCGCATGTTTAAGTACAAAATCAGTGCCAGCTGTTGATACAGAACACATACTTAGCATACCCAAAGCCCCAGTCAATACATATCACCAAAAGCAAGCCTTGTTTGATTGATTTTTGCTTTAGTTTTATGTATCTGAGTGGTCTGCCTGCATATCCATCATATACGTAGTAGGAAACCCAGGTCTTTTGGAAGGGCAGCCAATGCTCTTAACCACTGAGCCATGTCTCCATCTCCCTGAAACAGGTCAGGTTTCCATCACCTCCTCAAATGGTCCCAGTGTCTTTGGGCATCTGTCAACTCCTTTGTGACAGTTCTTGCTAATGGCTAAAATGATTTCAATTTGTATAGCTGTTTTTTGTTTTTGTTTTGAGACAGGGCTGCTCTATGTAGCCCTGGCTACCATGGACTCACCCTGTACACCAGGCTGGCCTCGAACTCACAAAGATCTGCCTTCCTTTGCCTCCAAAGTGCTGGGATTAAAAATGTGCGCCACTAAGCCCAGCCCAATTTGTATGGCTTTTACCTGTTTTAGAACAAAGAAGGAATGCTAGAGTGAGCAGTTTATTTCACTTAGCGTATTGTTCTCTAGATTAGCCCACACAGAGTGCTTGCTTTGTGTTTGTTTTGGTTAAGACAAGGTCTTGTGATGCAGCCCAGGTTGGCCTCAGACTGGGTGTCCCTCACTCCTGCTTGAGCTTCCCGAGGTTTGCGATTATAAGTGTGAGCATGCCGTCAACTTGTAGATAATGACCAAATGTTGCCCACACTTTTACCCAGTCCTTTGGGTGGTGATTCATGTACCTGAGCAGAAACATTTTTGTGGCATATTGTATATAGCACTAATGATTTCTACATATGAATGTACCTAATCCTCCTCAGAATATAGGCCTTGTAAAGTTGTCACATCCAGTGTGCACTGAAGGAGGAGCCAGGATTGAATTTAGGCATCACAGTGCATGTTCTTTTTTGTGGTTTTTGTTTTGTTGTTTTGAGACAGGGTTTCTTGGTGCAGCCTTGGCTGTCCTGGACTCTCTTTGTAGACCAGGCTGGCCTCAAACTCAGTGATCCTCCTGCCTCAGCCTCCCAAGGGCTGGGATTAAGAGCATGTGCCACCACGCCCTGCTGTTTTTATTTTGGTTTTTCAAGACAGGGTTTCTTTCTAACAGCCCAGGCTGTCATGGACTTGCTCTGTAGACCAGGCTGCCCTGGCTGGGAACTCACAGAGATCTGCCTTCCTCTTCCTCCCTAGTGTTGGGGTTAAAGACGTGCACCACCAGCTGTTTTTGTTTTGTTTTGTTTTTTTAATGGGAGCATATTCTTTTGTAAAAATATATTTAATTTTAATTTATGTGCATTGGTGTGAGGGTGTCAGATCTTGGAGTTACAGACAGTTGTGAGCTGCCATATGGTT
This sequence comes from Acomys minous, assembly GCF_964271855.1. Taxonomy (NCBI): domain Eukaryota; kingdom Metazoa; phylum Chordata; class Mammalia; order Rodentia; family Muridae; genus Acomys; species Acomys minous. The sequence continues at coordinate 90,532,756 of NC_140495.1, read as the reverse complement.
GCTGGGAATTGAACCTGGGACCTTTGGAAGAGCAGACAGTGCTCTTAACCACTGAGCCAACTCTTCAGCCCTGGTGCATATTCTTAGCTTTAGTGTCTGTCACCTATCCTACCCCATTTTCAAATGCATATGGCATAATATTTACCCTAATTTTATGATAAGTTCCATCTATTGTTCTCAATATGAATAATAATAATATGTAATTTGTTTCTCCTTTCTGCTGTGTTTCCTCCCCACCCCCACCACCACCCCCTGCCCTCAAGGCCAAAGCATATTTGCATAGTTCAGGTTGCTGGCTCTGAACCTCAAATTCTGCAGCATCCTTATCCAGAGTACTAGGTTTACTGGCCGCACCACTTAGTGCCCACTCCATCTCCAAACATGGACCCTACATGAGCTCTTTTTCCCCTGTAGAGAATCAAATCCAAGGCCCCAGGCTTACCAGGCAAGTGCTCTTAGTACTGTGATATAGCATGTGTGCGTAAAAATTAATGTGAGGGTCGCATGGTGGCACACGCCTTTAATCCCAGCACTCGAGAGGCAGAGGCAGGAGGATCGCTGTGAGTTCGAGGCCAGGCTAGTCTGCAAAGCGAGTCCAGGACAGCCAGGGCTACACAGAGAAACCCTGTCTCGAAAAACCAAAAAAGAAAAAAGAAGAAGAAAGTGAGAAGACAAAGAATGACAACGTGGCTTCTTCATTACATGTATGCCCCGCCATCCCTGGCCATAGAATTTCTCTACTTTTCAGCAGAGTGATGCAAGGTAGTTACTACGCCAAGACTCTCAAAACAAGATACTACAAAACACAAACTAGATCATTCTTTTTTTAAAATAATTTTATTTTATGTGCATTATATGTCAGTAGGTGTCAGATTTAGGAGTTACAGACAGTTGTGAGCTGCCATGTAGGTGCTGGGAATTGAACCCGGGTCCTCCGAAACAACAGTCAGTGCTTCCAACCGCTGAGCCATCTCTCCAGCCCTAGATCAGTCTTAAAGTAAAAAGTGATTCTTATTTTCTTTACTTAGTTGTGTGTCTGTCTGGTGTGTGTGTGTGTGTGTGTGTCTTTGGTTTGCTTTTTCAAGACAGAGTTTCTCTGCTTGCCTCTGCCTCTAGAGTGCTAGGATTAAAGGCGTGCGCCACCACCGCCTGGTTGTTTTTTGTGTCTTATAGCCCAGGCTGGACTTGAACTCAAGAGGAATCTTTCTTCAGCCTTCTAATTTCTGGAATTTACAAGCGTGGTGCCCTGGCCCCAGCCCTCCATCTAGACTGTTTCATGAGAATGAAGTGGCCTGTTGCTCTCTCTATGATCCACGGTTGCTTGAGTACAGGTTCTTGACTTAGATGGTGAAGCAAAATTATTGGCAAAGGACCAGAATGTTTTCCATCTACTGGTCCTGGACTGTCCTGAGATGGAGTAGCATGCCACCAGAGCCCCAGTTTTGACAGTTGAAGGTGAGCCCAGAGCTGCCACTGCCTTTCTCACTTTGGCCTCCAACACTCCCGGCTCCTCATAGTCTTTTTCTATCTTCCAATTCCCTTCGTTCACAAGTGTTGACAAGCGTTTCTTCCTCAATACTGGGTCATTGTATCAGTCTCTAATTATACCAGTCTCTGACATAAAACAAACAGAATTTACCTTTGAACCCTGCATCCTATTGTAGCAGCACCATTTCTCTTTATTTTACAGCTATATTGTAAGATGGTTTTGTACATGTAATCCTTTATAAAAATGAACACCACTTTGGCCCACATCTAATCATCCAGGATTTATGAGCTCTCCAAGTATTATTGGTTGACTATCTGCCCTCCAGCGACAAAATTGATATATTGACATCCTAAGCATTAAGTTAATGATCTTGGCTGGGCGTGGTGGTGCACACCTTTAATCCCAGCACCCCAGAGACAGAGGCAGGTGGATTACTGTGAGTTCAAGGCCAGCCTGGTCTACAAAGTGAGTCCAGGACAGCCAAGGCTACACAGAGAAACCCTGTCTCGAAAAACAAACAGAAGAGTAGAATTCAAAAAATAAAATCATTGACCTTATAAAAGAAGCTCCAAGGATGACGCTTTTACCTAGTTTGTGGAGTGCTTGCCTAGCAAGCATGGAAACTTAAGAGGTTTTTTTTTTGTTCATGCTGTTTTGTTTTTGGTTGGTTGATTGGTTGGCTTTTGTTTTTTGAGACAGGGCCTCTCTGTGTTAGCCATTGCTGTCCTGGACTCGCTTTGTAGACCAGGCTGGCCTAGAATTCAGAGAGATACGCCTGCCTCTGCCTCCCGAGTGCTGAGCTTACAGGAGTGTGCCACCACACCCGTCTGTTTTTGTTTTTCAAGACAGAATTTCTCTGTGTAATAGCCGTGTCTGTCCTGGAACTAGCTTTGTAGACCAGGCTGGCCTTGAACTCACAGAGATCCACTTTCCCAAGTGCTGGGATTGTAGGCGTGTACCCACCATGCCAGGCTGCAACAAGGGCTCTTAACCACTGAGATAACTCTTTAGCCCCTGATCTCAGACTTTCAACTTTCAAGAAGTAGCAGCAATCATTTGAGTTTGTTTAAGGCACAAACTGGCAAAGAAACCAAGAACCTGTGGAAATAATCATACTTTGGAGGGGAAAAATAAGACAACTACTAATGACACCACTCACCTGTTGCCAGCCTGCCAGGGGCTGAAGAGGAAGATCGCTGGAGCCTAAGACCTGACTGCCATCCTCAGAAACACACTCAGACCTTATCCAGAGCAAAGTGAGGGAGCTAGCACACTAGGGATGGAGTTCAGTTGGTACCTAAGGCCCCTAAGGCCCACCATTGTTAGTGCATAAATGGAGCTTGGTGACATATACCTATAATCCTAGCGCCTGAAAGATGGAGGCAAAAGGATCAAAGGTTAAAGGTCATCATCAACCACACAGAGTTCAAGGCTAGCCATGGCCCATCTGACCCTGTGTACAAAATAAAGCAAAACCTGAGATGGTGGAGTGAGTAGAGGAGCTTCCTATCAAGCCTGACCAGGGTCTAAATTCAGTCTCTACAACACACATGGCATCAGGAGAGACCCAAACTTCCCCAGTTGTCCTTTCACCTCCACACGCATTCTGCATGAACACATGCACACAGACACACACGCCTCATGATAAATAAACATATTTTGAAAGATTATGAATTATTGGTTTGATTTGGGGTTTTGTTATGGTTGTTGTTTTTGTTTTTTTCGAGACAGGGTTTCCCTGTGTAGTCCTGCCTGTCCTGGACTTTATAGACCAGGCTGGCCTCGAACTCACAGCAATCTGCCTACCTCTGTCCCCTAGTGCTGGGGTTAAAGGCATGTGGGCACCACGCCTGGCAAGATTGTGAATTATTTTAAAAAAAACCTGTTAATCCAAGCACTTGGGAGGCAGAGGCAGGTGGATCACTGTGAGTTTGAAGCCAGCCTGGTCTACAAAGCAAGTCTAGGACAGCCAAGGCTCCACAGAGAAACCCTGTCTCATAAAAACAAAAAGCAAAAGCAAAAAAAGCAAAACTATCAGTGTACTCACACTTTTCAAACACAATTAAAAGCTGTGAAGCCAGGCACGGTGGTGCATGCTTGTAATCCAGCACTTGGGAGGCAGAGGCAGGTGGATCTCTGTGAGTTTGAGGCTAGCCTGGTCTACAAAGCAAGTCTAGGACAGCCAAAGGCTACCCAGAAATGCTGTCTCAGAAAAAAAAAAGTAAAGTCCACAATTACTCCCATGTGTACACAGTCAGTTGTCTTTTAACAGTGGCAGAAACATTTTTTGTTAAGATTTATTTATTTAGGTACAGTGTTTTGCCTACTTTATGTGTATACTTGCAGGCCAGAAGAGGGCACCAGATCTCTTTATTGTCTTTATTGAAGGTTGTGAGACACCATGTGGTTACTGGGAACTGAACTCAGGACCTTTGGAAAAGCAGCTAATGCTCTCTTAACCTCTGAGCCATCTCTCCAGCCCCCAATGGTAGAAACACTTAACAGAAGAAATCACTAAATTTTCAATAATTAATGCTGAGGAAAGTCGGTTTTTACATATGAAACAACTGCATTGGAGTCTTTTTTCTTTTAAAGATATTATCTATTTATTTTATGTACGAGTGCTCTAACTGCATGTGCATCTGCCTACCAGAAGAAGGTATCAGATTCCAGTATGTGGTTGTGACCACCATGTGGTTGCTGGGAACTGAACTCAGGACCTCTGGAAAAACAGACAGTGTTTTTTTTTTGTTTTGTTTTGTTTGGTTGGTTGGTTGGTTTTGGTTTTTCGAGACAGGGTCTCTGTGTTAGCCTTGGCAGTCCTGGACTCACTTTGTAGACCAGGCTAGCCTTGAGCTCACAGCAATCCACCTGCCTTTGACTCCTGAGTGCTGGGAGCTGGAGAGATGGCTCAGAGGTTAAGAGCACTGACTGCTCTTCCAGAAGTCATGAGTTCAATCCCCAGCAACCACATGGTGGCTCACAACCATCTATAATGTGATCTACTGCCCTCTTCTGTCATGCAGGCAGAGCACTGTATATATAATAAATAAATAAATCTTAAAAAAAAAAAAAACAGAGGAGGCTAGAGCAATAGATGGCTCAGAGGTCAAGAACACCGGCTGCTCTTCTAATGCACTTGGGTTTGATTATAAGCACCGACATGGCAGCTTGCAATAGTTTCTAACTACAAGCTCAGGGACTCTGATACCCTCTTTTGGCCTATGTGCCTGCAAGGCACATTTGTGATGCAGACGCTGATAGGTGTTCTCTGCCAACAAAATGAGCCAATTCAAGCCAAATCAAAGAATGAAGGCAGGTTTATGGGAAACAGTTCTTGCTGGGTTCACTGACCTCACAGGAGTGGGTCAGTGAGAAAAAGCAAGGCTGTAGGGAGAGAGAGAGAGAGAGAGAGAGAGAGAGAGAGAGAGAGAGAGAGAGAGAGAGAGAGTGAGTGTCTGGGTTATATAGGGAAGAGCCTCTGGGTGAGAGGAAGCACAGTCTCTGGGCTGGAAATTCAAGTCGGGACTGGGGGATGCAGGAAGATCCTGGAGGCCAGGTCTGCTTTGGTACGTTAAGTAGACATCTCATACGTAAATACGATTAAAAATTCCATAAACATAAAAATTAAAAAAACAAAACAACTGCTACAGATCCAGGCATGGTGGCACATGCTTTTAATCCCAGCACTCGGGATGCAGAGAGGTAGGCGTATCACTAGGAGTTTGAGGCCATCCTGGTCTACAAAGCAAGTTGTGGACAACAAGGACTACAAGAGAAACCCTGTCTTGAAAAACCAAAAACACCAAATCAAAACAATTGCTCCAGGGCTTGGTGGTGGCACACGCCCTGTCTCAGCAGTGGGGAGGCAGAGGCAGGGGGATATCTGAGTGAGACACCAGCCTGTGCAGGGTACATGAGCCATGCACCAGCAGAACCAGCCTGGAACAAGAGTGAGGTCCAGACCCCAAAAATCTCATTTTGAGACCTGCAAAGAGTAAAGATTGCTCCCTCCCTGTTCTGGGCCAGCATATTGTAAAGCCACCTCCGCCACCCAGGTAGTCGGAGCCTGGTGGCCAGGTTTCAGGTTAAAACTTCTTTTTTCCTTACAATGACGTGTCCGGCTAGCACCTGAAATTCCTCTCTGTGCAAATGATGCAATCCCAGCACCTCAGCCAATGATGTACATTCACCCAGAAAACCCCCACCTTCTTCCTCGAGGTTTATAGAGCCCTTACTTGCCCCAATAAGGCAGAGCCGGATCTGATGATCCTGCTAACCCACCACCTGGTTAAGCTTCATTCTTTAAAATCCAGCCTCTGCACAAAGCTGCCTGCCCACCCCAGAACAAGCCTTGTCTACAGATCGATTTTCAGGACAGCCAAGGATACACAGAGAAGCCCCATTTCCACAGACAAATAACCAACCAAACAAAAAATATGGTTGGAGAGATGGCACAGTGGTAAAGAGCACTGGCTGTTTTCTTTTCCTAGAGGTCCTGAGTTCAATTCTCAGCACCCACATAGTGGTTTACAGTAATTTATAATGGAGTCTGATCCTTTTTCAGTGTGCAGGAGTACTGTCAGGTAAAGCACTCATTTACATAAAATGAACAAACAAAGCTTTGCCAGGTGGTGGTGGTAAATGTCATAAATCCCAGATCTCTGGGTTACAGACCACCCTGGTCTACAGAGCCAGTTCCAGGACAACCAGGGCTACACAGAGAAACCTTGTCTTGAAAAATAAAATAAACAAACAAAAATTGCAATAGAAGATATACTCAGTGCTGACCTCTGACTTCCAAACACCTGTGCCCTTGCAAGCACACATGCAAACATACATAAATAGATAAATAAATCAATAATAAAAATTTTTACTATTTTGTTTTTGTTTTTCAAGACAGAGTTCCTCTGTGTAGCCTTGGCTATCCTGGACTTGCGTTGTAGAACATGCTGGCCTGGAACTCACAGAGATCCACCTGCCTCTGCCTCTTGAGTGCTAGGATTACAGGCATGAGCCACCATGGTGCCCAGCTAATAAACCTTTTTCAAAAGCAGTAGTGAGGGTGGGGGACGTTGGCAAGAATGTGGCACATTTCTTGTGGGGATTCAAAATAGTACAGCCAATGTAAAAATAGCTGAACATTTTGTCAAAAGATAAATATAGAATTATCATACGGCCCAGAATTGCACCCTGTGTTCACTATATTCCCAAAAGGATTGAAAACAGTTCAAAGAAAAGATTGTGAATGCCCTATAGAGGAGGAAACAGAGGGACAAATTTTTTTTGAAGCAGGATCAAGTTATGTAATCCTGCCTAAACTGGTATTTACCATGTAGACAAGGCTGACCTCCAACTTGCCACAATCCTCCTGCCTGGGATCATAGTGATACACCACCATGGCCAGTGGGAAAAGTCTTTTCCATCCATCTAGATTCTTTGCTGGAGTTCTATAATGAAAGACAGAGTATAACGCAAAGGTTTGGTTATAAAGTGTGTTTATATAGCATCATAACATAGGAGTGATGAATTTAGAAGGAGGTGGGCGTGGTGAAACTCCATGACAACCAAAGCTGCCCCTTGTCAAAAAAAAAAGGAAGTTGAGATCGAGAAACAGTAAGCACGTTGCACAGGGCCGCTCTCTGAGCTAATCCAGGAACACAAGTTCAAGGCCTGGCTCTTACAAACTGAATTCAAGTTCAGCCCAGGCAACTCTGTGAGACCCTGCCTCAAAGGTACACAGAGGACAAAAATACAAAGAAGACTGGCTAATACACTGCTTTTGTAGAATGCTCAAGGCTGTGGGTCAATCTCAGGTAATATACTCTTTTTCTCTCTGTCTCTGTCTCTGTCTCTCTCTCTCTCTCTCTCTCTGAGGGAAAAAAAATATCATGACAAAAAAATTAGTTTCAAGTTTCTGTTTTTTTGTTTTTTGAGTCAGGGTTTCTCTTGCAGTCCTGGCTGTTCTGGACTCACTTTGTAGACTCACAAAGATCAGTCTGCTTCAGCCTCTTCAGGAATGTTTCACCATGACCGACTTGTTTGTTTGTTTGTTTGTTTTTCAAGACAGGGTTTCCTCTATGTTATCATTGCCATCCTGGACTTGCTTTGTAGACCAGGCTGGCATTGAACTCACAGTGATCCGCCTGCCTCTGCCTCCCGAGTGCTGGGATTAAAGGCGTGCGCCACCACACCTGGCTTATTTTTAATTTTTAAAAAGTTTTATGTGTATAGAGGTATTTTGTCTACAAGCATGTCTGTGCACAACCCACATGAATGCAGTACCATCGAGGCTAGAAGAGGAGACAGATTCCCCCATAGAACAGAGTTACAGAAGGTTATGAGCTGCCCTGTAGGTATTGAGAGTAAAATTCACATCCTTTGGAAGACCTGGCAGTGCTCTCGTTTGTTTGTTTGTTTCTGGTTTTGTTTGTTTTTTGAGACAGGGTTTCTCTGTGTAGCCCTGGCTGTCCTAGGCTCTCTTTGTAGACCAGGCTGGCCTAGAACTCACAGAGAGCCACTTTCTCTGCCTCTGGAGTGCTGGTATTAAAGGCGTGTGCCACCATGCCTGGCCCTGTCAGTGCTCTTAACTGCTGAGCGTTCACTTCAACCCCAAGCTTTTATTTTTATTTATGTGCATTTGTGTATGTTTGTGTGAGTGTATGCCACATGTGTGCAGTACCCTAGGAGGCCAGCAGATGGCCTCAGAGTTACAAGCGGTTGTGAGATGTATGGTTCTCATGTGGATGCTGCGATGAACTCCAGGCCTGTGCAAGTACACTAAGCACTGCTAAATGCTGAACCATTTCTTTAGCTCCCTTTTTGTTTTTCTCTATGTACTGTTGTTGTTATTTTGGTTTGGTTTGGTTTTTTCCGAGTCAGGGTTTTTCTATGTAGCCTTGGCTGTCCTGGACTTGCACTGTAGACAAGGCTGGCCTTGAACTCAGCAATCCACCTGCCTCTGCCTCCCAAGTGCTGGGATTAAAGGCCTGCGCTCAGCTTGTCTCTTTGTTTTTAAAACAGTGTTTCACTACACAGCCCTGGCTCTCCTGACTCTTATTCTGTAGACCAAGCTGGTCAGGAGGTCACAGAGAGATCTGCCTCAAAGTACTAAGATTAAAAACATCTGCCACCACTCATGGGTTGTAGGAACCAGGCTCGACTGGGCTGTCTATCTGTCTTGCTGTTTCATGTCCTGTTTCTAGCAGCTCCGTATCTGTGTTTGTGTTGGTTAGTTAGTCATGTTTACTGCTCTGAGAACGCACCCCTCCCCTCCTTGAGACTTTCTCTCCTGTGTGCAATCACCTCTTGAGGGATTTCACCTGCTAGTGGCATTCCTGTTTTGCTGCCTATAAGAAGGCTCTTTGGACATTGAATAAAAGCTGCTGCCGCTGCTGCTGCCACCCCTGCTGCCGCCGCTGCTGCCACCCCTGCTGCCGCCACTGCTCTCTTAGCACAAAGAACCCGCTGTTTTAGTGTGTGTGTGTGTGTGTGTGAGTTAAATCCTCAGTCCCTCGCCCCAACTCAGTACCGAGGTGGCCCCTCAATGCTTAAAAAACATTAAAGAGTCTGTAACTATGTAATCATAAAATTTAGTGGAAAAGATACATGGAACAACATGAAACTAAATGTTTCCTTACGTTTTTTGCAGAGACATGGTATCATATAGTCTAGGCTGGCCTTGACTACCTGGTCTTCCCTACCCCTACCTCCAGACTCTTAGGTTACAGGCCCTCATCACCATACTTGGGTCATAACCACAGGTGAAATTTCTAGCATAAGCTAATTCATATTGAGAACTCTCTGAATGGTACACTTTTAATCATTCCAGCCATAATGCTGAGGAGGTGGCACCATGATTAAAAGCACTGATCTCTCTTGTCAGGACCTCAGATCAATTCCCAGCATCCATGTGGTGGTTTACCACCATCAGTGACTCTAGTTTTAGGGGACCTGTCATACTCCTGTGACCTCCAGGAGCACTGAGCACACGTCTGGTGCACATATTGACATGCATGCCACATCCTCTGAGGGTGGGATTACTCCCTCTCTTCATGGTTTTGGGGACTCCCCTCTCCCTACCCACCCAATTGTCACCTTTCTGCACCCAACCCCAGCTGACAACCCCAGTCTATGTGACTGTGGCTGTTTCTTCTCCCTGACCTAAAACTAGGACTTTTTCACTGTGTGAACGGCCGACACAGCTCTTCTGCCGCAGCTGCCATCACCTGCTGCCACAAAATCCTAGTACTAAGGTGGGCTGTGTTGCCAGGCCCAGCTCAGTCTTTTTGGTCACTGTCCAGTACTGACTAGTAGCTGGAACAGTCTGTGCACCTGTTCTTTTTGAGTCGCTATCTGTTTTGGGGGGTGCCCTAACAGATTACTGGCTCCACTGCCCTGGGAAAAACAGTCCATCACTGCTCCTCCAGGCTCCTTTGGGATGGCTTCCGAGAATTTCAAACACCTATGCTCACATCAAGGGCTTCTAAGCTTACACGCCTCTGTAACCAAACTTGGACAGATCCAAAACTAAAGCCTTTAATTACTGCCAGCAACCCGGTAAAATGGAAGGAAGTTTCCCATGTTCAAACCTTTTCTTTCCTCTCCCAAAATTTCAGCCTTTTGATCCCTTATCGCTGCTCTACTCTCAGCAGGAAGTAGTTAAGACAATTACTTCGAGCCTTATCCATTTACAAAAGGCTAAAGTGGTGTGCTCCAGGCCCAGGACAGACAGCTCCAGGTTCCCCCAGCACTCCTCGGTCCCTATCTGCTGCAGGACATGGCTGACATAGCCTGCCCTCTCTCTACCTTAAATTTTCAGGACAGAACTTTTCCTTCCCCTTCACTATATAATCTGGACATTTTGTTGCTATTGCTTTTTTCTCTCTTACCTACATTTATATATTTCAACTTAGCTTATATATAAAAAAAAAAAAAACGAATCTTCCTTATTTTTTTTTCAATGTGGTATTTTATTTTATTTTATTTTTATTTTTATTTTTTACATTTTTTCTCCTTTATTAATTTATTCTTGTTACATCTCAATGGTTATCCCATCCCTTGTATCCTCCCATTCTTCCCTCCCTCCCAATTTCCCCTTATTCCCCTCCCCTATGACTGTTCCTGAGGGGGATTACCTCCCCCTCTATATGATCATAGGGTATCAAGTCTCTTCTTGGTCTTATTTTTTAATTATAGAAAAAGGTAGAAATGTTAGGATTCTGTTCCAGTCTGCCTACCTGTGATGTCATTGCCTACCTGCCATGGGGGCGTGGCCCTGCCCAGGGCCATATAAAAGGATACAAACCTTCCTCCTGGCTCTCTCTAATCCCTCTCTTCTGGGGTATCCCCTTTTTTTTTTCTCCCCCCATGAGCACTAATAAACTTCATATAATCTAATACCTGATATCTTACTATCTTACTGCCTTTTATCTGTGAGATCAAAGAATTAAAATCCGTATCTCAGGGCCACTGCGGCAAGGCTTTAAAAGATAAGCTTAAAGGCCAGGAACACTTGCAGGGAGGGCTGACCTTGCCACACTCTCTCCCTGCCCGCCTCATTGTCACTTCGCCCACTAGCAACAGCCAATTAGCACAGGATGGGACACTCAGCACTCCCCTCAGCAAGAAGGTGAACGATAGCCTATCACCTTAGGGCACAAGAACCCCCCCCCCCACCTTATGTATCTTTACCAATAAGTACTTGCCAAGCTGGGCCCCTTCCGTCCCCCCTCCCAATTTTGGGAACTGGGAGAAAAAAAGGACCTATTAAAAAAAAAAACCTGAAAACAAGAGCACAGGGTTGCTGCCAGATACTGCGGCCTGGCTCGAGTCATAATAAAGAAGCTTTTTGCTATTACCTCGGTTTTGCCTCCTGGAGATTCTCGGGGTACTTGAAACTGGCATATCATATCTTATCTCACTCTCGTACATAAAAATATAATAAGACCTTTAAGAAGCCAGGCGTAATCTCAGCACTGGGGAGGCAGAGGCAGGAGGATCACTGAGTTCAAGGCCAGCCTGGTCTACAAAGCAAGTCCAGGACATCCATGGGTACACAGAGAAATTCAGTCTTTAAAAACACCAAAAGGAAAAAAAAAAATCCTGCCTGGCTCAGCAGTTTGTACCTGAGAGTCGCGGGCACTATGAGGACGAGGCAGGAGGATTCTTGGAGTCCAGAAGTTTGAATCCTCTCACAGGGGCCCATGTGGAAAACATATATATACTTATGGATGTATGTGAGTATATATTCCAAATGTTGATGTTTTAAATGTTAATTATATTTCCATTAAAAAAATATTAAGACCTTACGTATTCATTCTTCCAAACAAATAGCATTAGAATAGAATAAGGACAGCCACAAGATGGCGGCGACCCCGGCCGGACCACGTGACGGCCGTTCGTTTTCTAGCTGCTAGCGAGGACAGCGTTTCCCTCACAGCCAGCACGAGGACCGCCAGCTCATTGTTCAGCGAAGCCAAGGTAACACGGCTGGGGCGCGCTCTCGCTCCGGCTGCCTAGTGAACGCGCACGCCGGAAGCGCGCACGCAGAACGTCCCTGCGCACGCGCCCGTTCCTCCCGGAGACGGGAGGCGGTGCGGCGTGGAGGCCGTAGGGTTGACGCATGCGCCTGAGCTTGACGGGTTTTGAAATGGCTTCGCTGTTCACCCGGATCCGACTCAGGTGAAGCTCTCCGATCGGTACTTTGCTGTGGAGAGGTGGGCGGCCGGGTCAGGGCGCGTCTGCTCTCTCACGGCGGGCCGGCGGGTGGGTAGGCAGCGCGTGATGTCGAGGCCGCGGGCGGGCGATGGCGGCCGCGGCGGAGCCGGCCAGCGAGGGACACGGTCCCTTTTGTGCGGGTCGGAGCAGGCCCCGCGCGGCGCGCCCTTCCCCCAGCGCGCCGGCTCCCGGCCCCTCTGGTGCGGCCTGCGCCCCTTCAGCCCGGCCGGGCGGAGGCCGTGCGTTCTCGGACCCGCGCTACCGCGGCGTCGAAACCCAGCCCGGCCCGGGGCGGCGGGGAGTGTTTTCCGTGGTTCGAGTCTCTCGCACTGGCCTTAGGGCCTCGGGCACTGCGACGGCTTGTGGGTGCCTGTAGGCGCTGTTGCCCTGGCATGGGGCGCTGGGTTCCATCTTCCGCGGGCTGCTGCCTAGAGAGGCTGGGGCGGGAGGGAGATGATGGGTGTCACAGCCCGGCGCATTGTGTCCCCGGCCCATCCTTCACTTTTCTCTTTGACTTTGGGGGATGGGGTCTTGACAGTGGTTCTTTTTTGAGGTATGCGTTCTCTCAACTGCCTTCTCCCTCCTTCTCCCCCCTTAGCGGAGACTAGGGTGACAAAGGCTATAGTGACTCCTTCGTCCTTAATGTTCGTTATTAAAATGGTATTCATTAATGCCTTCGCCTTTATGGGGGAGGGGGTCTCTCCGCAGTTTCCGTTATTGATTTAACCACCGCATGACCTCAGTGCATCGCCCGACGAAACACTCAGGGCATATACTCTGTGTCTATAAAGTTGCTGATTTCGTTTGTTTGTATACAGAGTCTCGCTATATAGATCTAGGTATTCTGTAACACGTTATAAATAAACAGCCCTGGCCTGGAGTTTATAGAGATCCCCCTGACTCTGCTGGGCTGAAAGGCTGCACCGCAAAGCATGGCCAGGCCTTTTTTAGAAAATGTCACTGCTAACAGAGGTCCTTTTAAGTCCACTCTTAAGGCTATCTTTTAAATAGGGTATGCCTAGTGATCTTGTTGATGGTGTGTTTTGTTCTATTTCAGATGTTTAGTTTGCATACACTCTACTTCCAGTTCTCCTTTGTTTTTTTAAAGTTTTTTTTTTTTCCGATACAGGGTTTCTCTATGTTTTCTTGGTTGTCGTGGACTAGCCATGTAGACCAGGCTGGCCTCTAACTCAGTGATCTGCCTGCCTCCGGAGCGCTGGGATTACAGGCGTGCACCACCATGCCCGGCCCAGCTCTCCTTTCCAGTATGTCTTTTTTTTTTTTTTTTTTTTTTTTTGAGACAGGGTTTCTCTGTGTAGCCTTGGCTGTCCTGGACTCCGCTTTGTAGACCAGGCTGGCCTTTAACTCACTGCGATCTACCTGCCTCTGCCTCCCAAGTGCTGGGATTAAAGGCGTCCGCCTGATATATCAGTCATTTATCTAAAATAGCCTTTTATTGTATTTGTAATTTGGTTTAACTCTGACACAGGAATCCTTTCTTTATAGATACCTGCTATAGAAGAGAAAAATACGTGACGTTTTCTTCCCATTTGCATCATGGCTCAGTTTGGAGGACAGAAGAATCCACCATGGGCTACTCAGTTTACAGCCACTGCGGTTTCACAACCAGGTCAGGCAGCTGCACACTTGTACTGGAAATGTGTTGTGTGTGTAGAGGCTGTCTCAGTGTGATTTAGTTTAATGTACAGGACAGTAAAATGATTGTAAATGTTGTATTCTTTTTTTATTTTTTATTTTTATTCTTTTGGTTTTTTGAGACAGGTTCTCTCTCCGTGTAGACCAGGCTGGTCTCGAACTTACAGCCATCCACCTCACAGACATAGATCAGATGCATGTATGTCAGTGTGAGGGTGCCAGATCTTCTGGAACAGGACTTACAGAGAGTTGTGAGCTGTCATGTGGGTGCCGGGAATTGAACTCAGGCCCTCTGGAAGAGCAGCCAGTGCTCTTAACCTCCACCATCTCTGTGCCATCTCTTCAGCCCCCTATTTTGTTATTTGTGTCTTTTGTTTTGTTTCTTTGTTTTTTTTTTTTTCCCCGAGACAGGGTTTCTCTATGTAGCCTTGGCTGTCCTGGACTCGCTTTATAGACCAGGCTGGCCTTGAACTCACAGCTATCCACCTGCCTCTGCCTCCTGAGTGCTGGGATTAAAGGCGTGCGCCACCACGCCCGGCTTTGTTTTGTTTCTTGAGACAGGGTTTCTCTGTGTAGCCTTGGCTATCTTGGACTCACTTTGTAGGCCAGGCTGCCCTCATATTCACAGAGATCCGCCTGCCTCTGCTTTCCAAAAGCTGGGATTACAGGAGTGCACCACCACACCCTTGTGGTTTTATTGTTATTTGTCTTGTTTTTGTTTTTTGTTTTTTTGAGACAGGGTCTCTCTATGTAGCCTTGACTGTCCTGGAACTCACTGTGTACACCAGGCTGGGCTCTAACTGAGATCTGCTTGCCTTAGCCTTCCAAGTGCTGGGACTAAAGGTGTGCACCGCCATGCCTAATTAAAATTTATTTGTTTATTTTATTTTATTTTGAGACAAGGTTTCTCTATGTAGCCTTGGATGTCCTGGACTTGCTTTGTAGTCCAGGCTGGCCTCGAACTCACAGCGATCCACCTGCCTCTGCTTCCCAAGTGCTGGGATTAAAGGCGGCCTGATTTAGTTATATTTTATAGAACAGTAATTCATTAGAGAGAATGAGCCAGCTAGCCCTCCCTTTCTCATTCCTTCCTTCTTTTGTGGTACTGGGGATTTCATCTGTCTGAAGTTCAAATGGAATATAGTTTGCTTAGCATATTTTCAGTTTAAGAAGATAAGTTTTAGGGGCTAGAGAGATGGCTAAGAGGTTTAAGAGCGCAGTCTGCTCTTCCAGAGGTCCTGTGTTCAATTCCCAGCAACCACATGGTGGCTCACAACCATCTATAATGAGATCTGGTGGGCAGTCACATATGTAGGCAGAACATTGTATACATAATAAATAAATATTTTTTTTAAAAAAGAAGAAGAAGAAGAAGGAGAAGAAGAAGAAGAAGATAAGTTTGAGGCCAGGCATGGTGGCACATATCTCAAGAAAACAAAAACAAAACCCAAATAACAAAACAGCAGCAAAACAACAAAAAACAAAACTAAAATATTTTAAAGTAAATATGTCTAAGTGCTGTAATTTATAAAATGTTTTATATGACTTTGTGTTATTCTTCCTGATCATGGTGGTGCGTGCCTTTAATTAATTTATATTTTTTCTGAGATAGGGTTTCTCTGTGTAGCTCTGGCTGTCCTGGAACTTGATATGTAGACCAGGTTGGCTTTGAACTCACAGGGGTCTGCCTGCCTTTGCCTCTTGAGTGCTGGGATTACAGACATGTGACATGACTGCCCCTCTCGTGCCTTTAGTTCTAACACTTTAATTCTAACGAAGAGGCAGAGGCAGGTGGATCTCTTTGAGTTTGAGGCCAGTCTGGTCTACAGAGTGAGTTCCAGGACAGCTAAGACTACGTATAGAAGGCCCTGACTCCATATCTCCCCAGAAATAATTTTGTTTTTTGTTTTTTGTAGACTAAGCTGGCCTCCATTCACCTGCCTGTGCCTCCAGAATGCTGAGATTAAAGGCGTGCACCACCATACCCAGCTATAATTTATATTTATTAAAGTTACATTTATTAATTATTTATTTATTTAGGCTTTTCGCGACAGGGTTTCTCTGTGTAGCCTGGATTCACTTTGTAGACCAGGCTGGCCTCGAACTCACAGCCATCCACCTGCCTCTGCCTCCCAAGAACTGGGATTAAAGGCGTGCACCATCACTGCCAGGTTTCAAATTACGCTTGTATGTGCCTCTGGGGTATGTGTTTGAGAGAAGGAAGGAGGGAAGGGAGAAAGACAAGACAGACTGACTTTGCATTTGGAATTCAGAGCCAAGTTGTAGAAGTTATTTCTTTTATTTTGTAGGGTAGGTCTTATGAATTTAATTTAGGTTGCCAGCCATGGTGGCAAGCACATTTACTCAATGAACCTTCTCAATGATTCCTTATTTACCTTTTTTTGTGCCTGTAGTGTATATGATTGCAGTTGTGTATTTGAGTGGAGCTTACAGGACAACTTTTGGAAGTGGATTCTGGGGATCTAACCCAGGTTGTCAGACTTGCATGGCAAGTGCTTTTACTCTCTTGAGTCGTATTGCTGGTTCAATTATGGTTTTCATTTGTTTGAATTTAATGTAGAAATACTGACTCTCTAAGAATTTAATGCCAGGGACCTTAAAGGACATGTTTTAGCAGTAAAGTGCTCACACAGCACCCACAAAGCCTTACGTTTGATTTCTAGCACATTATAAACTGGGTGTGGTGCTGCATTCATGAAACAAGCACTGTGTGGTAGAGGCAGGAGGATCAGACGTTCAAGTCTTCCGTTAGTGAGTTTCAGGTCACCCTTGACTGCAAGTGTTCTTGTCTTGTCTTATTTGTTGTTGTTGTTATTTTGTCAGTTCTGTCACAGCAGTTCCCCACTTCTGATACCATTCTGTTTTTAGATTTCTGTTACTGTGATAAAGACCATTACCAAACTTGGGGTGGAAAGAGTTTATTTCATCCTACAACTCTCAGGTTACACTCCCTCAGCGAGAAATCAGGGCAGTATCTCAAGGTGGGACTAAAAAAGAATTGCTGCTTACTGGCTGCTCCCGTTAGCTAGCTCAGCCCTCTTAGAGTACCCAGGACCTCCCAGCCAGGGTGGGCTACAGTAGGCTGCACTGTCCCACATCAGTTGCTAAGGAATGTGAGTATAGGCCAGTGTTGGAGGGGTTTTCTCAGTTGTTTAGTGAGGGTTTCTATTGCCGTGAGGAGACCCCATGACCATGGTAACTCTTATAAAGTTGGGGCTGGCTCACAGCACAGAGGTTTAGTCCATTATCGTCCTGTGGGAGCATGGTGGAATGCAGGCGGGGGCTGGAGAGGCCGCACAGAGCTCTACATTTGTATCTGCAGGCAGCAGGAAGACAGGGTGAGCCACTGGGCCTGGCTTAAGCTTCTGAAACCTCAAAGTCCACCCCCAGTGACACACTTTGTCCAACAAGGCCTCATCCTTTCAAATAATGGCACTCCCTATGAGCCTGTGGTGTCCATTTTCATTTAAACCACAGTTGTGGGTCATTCCGTTAAACATTACTATGGATTGTGTCAAGGTGACAAAAATAGCCAACCACGCCTTTTTTTTTTGGCCAGTCCCTCCCCCCTCTTTTTTTTTTTTTTAAAGATAAAATCTCATAGAGCCAAGGCCAGCTTTGAATTCCTGGTTTTTCTTTTTCTTTCTTTCTTTCTTCTTCTTCTTCCTCCTCCCCCCCTCCTCCTCCTCCACCTTCTTCTTCTTCTGTTTTTTTTTTTTTTTTGAGGGTTTCTCTGTGTAGCCTTGACAGCTGTCCTGGACTTGCTTTGTAGACCAGGCTGGCCTCGAACTCACAGCAATCTGCCTGCCTCTGCCTCTCTGAGTGCTGGGATTAAAGGCGTGCACCACCACGCCCGGCCCTGAAAATAGTTTTAATTTATTCAATTTATCTATACTTAGACCTAGCTGTCCTAGAACTTGGTATGTAAACCAAGATGGATTTAAACTCACAGAATCTGCCTGCCTCTGTACCCCACACCTTCTAGTCCTGGGATTATAGGTGTAGGCCACCACATCCAAGTTTGAAAAATCCTTTGTGTGTGTGTGTTTGGTTTTTTTGAGACAGGGTTTTTCTGTGTTTCCTTGGCTGTCCTGGACTCACTTTGTAGACCAGGCTGGCCACCATGCCCGGAGAAAAATACTTTTGATTAGACTCTGGGTCTAGGTGTTGTGTTACTGCAGTTTTTCTTTAGGTTTGTCATGGGAGATTGCCACACTGGAACCAAGTAATCTTGATTGCTCTCTTCTCTTTTAATCTCATTTTAGCCGCACTAGGTGTTCAGCAGCCATCACTTCTGGGAGCATCTCCTACCATTTATACCCAGCAGACTGCATTGGCGGCGGCAGGCCTTACCACACAAACGCCAGCAAACTATCAGTTGACACAAACTGCAGCACTGCAGCAACAAGCTGCAGCTGCTGCAGCTGCACTACAGCAGGTGAGTTTTCAATGATGCATGAGAGCATAAAAATGGTAGTCTGTACCAAGGCTGCTTTGTTCTATCTTCTTTGTTCTGTCACTTGTTCATTTGTTTTGAGACGGATTGTCTGTATTGTTTTTTGTTGGCCTTGAACTCATGAGTATCTTACTTAGCAAACCAAATGTGTGCCAGTATTACTAGCTGCTACCTCTATATTTTAAACAATGAAGAATCGTTAAATTTATACTATAGCTTTGCTTAGAGGCACATATTTATAATCAGCATTTGAAAGGACAGAGGGAGGGTAATGAATGTAAGGCCTTACCAGAGTAAGAGAAGATTCTATCTGAAGACAAAACAAATTAAAACACAGAAAGTTTCCATGCTTTGCACAAAGTATAATTGTATTGTCAGAAATCTTTTACTTTTGTTTTTTAGAGACAAGGTCTCACTATGTAGCTGGAACTCATTTTGTAAATCAAGCTGGCCTCGAATTCATAGAGATCCACTTGCCTCTGCCTCCTAAGTGCTGAGATTAAAGGTATATGCCACCCTGCCCAGCAGAATCTTAAATTCTTCATATATACCTCAACTATTTTATGAAACTTCTGGCTTCAGTAGCTCTCAGAGTATAATTAATCACTATTTTGTTAATTTTAGATGAAGTGTAGGTGGTTTAGAAAATTTTCAGTGTAGTAGTTTTTATCTGTGTGTGCATTACTTTGAGAATGAATAAGCCTAACCTTGTCTTTAATAATCTTTTTCAGCAATATTCACAACCTCAGCAGGCCTTGTATAGTGTGCAACAACAGGTTTGTGTAAATTTTTTATGTTAAAAATTGATTTTAAAACAGCCATTCCCCTGTTTCCCCAAATTAAAGTGATACACTTAAAAGAGAAAAGATTTCTTTATTATTTATACAGTATTCTTGCCTGCATGTATGTCTGCAAGCCTGCAAGCCAGAAGAGGGCACCAGATGGTTGTGAGCCACCATTTGGTTGCTGGGAATTGAACTGTCAACCTTTGGAAGAACAGCCAGTTCTCTTAACCTCTGAGCTATCTCTCTAACCCCAAGTGATAATACTTTTAAATTCCTTCTTGCCATCAATCTTAAAGTGTGATTTATTTATGTATTTATTATTTATATAGTGCTCTGCCTGCATGTACACCTACAGGCCAGAAGAGGGCATCAGATCACATTATAGATGGTTGTGAGCCACCATGTGGTTGCTGGGAATTGAACTCAGGACCTCTGGAGAGGCAGTCAGTGCCCTTGACCTCTGAGCCATCTCTCCAGCCCTTAAAGTGTGATTTTTAATCCTTTGGGTGGTATAGGAAACAGCTAAACTAAGCCTACACCACAACATACCATTTCCCTCATCCTCAGACAAATCAACTTTTTAAAATTTAACTTAATATAATTGTTTTTGAGACAGTCACACTGTGTAGCCATGGCCTAGGATTCTGGCGGTCTTGGAATTTACAGAGGTCTGCCTATGTTTGCCTCCCACGTGGTAGATTAAAGATGTGCATCATTACAGTGGTTTCCAGTTTCTTTATTCTTTTAGTTTATTTATTGTATATGAGTGCTTTTTCTGCGGAAGAGGGCAGCAGATCTCATTAAAGATGGTTGTGAGCTACCATGTGGTTGCTGGAGTTAAACTCATGACTATTGGAAGAACAGTCAGTGCTCTTACCTCTGAGCCATCTTTCCAGCCTCTTTTATTCTGTTTGTTTCTTTGTTTATTTTCCTGAGACAGAGTTTCTCTGTGTAGCCTTGGCTGTCCTGAACTCACTTTGTAGACCAGGCAGTCCTTGAACTCACAGAGATCAACCTGCTTCTGCCTCCCAAGTGCTGGAATTAAAGGTGAGTGCCAGCATGCCCTGCTCCCTTTATTCTAATCTAATGTAGCTTAATACTTATTGAATGGCTTACTTAGAAATATCAGATGTAGCTGGGCGGTGGTGGCACACGCCTTTAATTCCAGTACTTGGGAGGCAGAGGCAGGCGGATCGATGAGAGTTCAAGGCCAGCCTGGTCTACAAAGTGACTCCAGGACAGCCAAGGATACACAGAGAAACTCTGTTTCAAAAAACAACAGAAGATCTGATGTTTGCTAGATCTGATGCCCTCTGACACCACAAAGCATACACTTGGTGCAGTTATAGATCCCAGGCAAAACACCCATACACATAATATAAAATAATAGATACATTTTTAGACAGATGCCTCAGAGGTTAAGAGCACTGACTGTTCTTCTAAAGGTCCTAAGTTCAGTTCCCAATCACATGGTGGCTTATAACCATCTTCAATGAGATTGGTCTCCTCTTCTGGGATGCAGGCAGAATACTGTATACCTAATCTTTAAAAACTTTTTCAAAGCTGGGTGTTGTGGCGCATGCCTTTAATCCCAGGCTAGGCAGAGGCAGGCATATCTATGTGAGTTCAAGGTCAGCCTGGACTACAAAGTGAGTCCAGGACACCCAGGGCTGTTACACAGAGAAACCCTATCTCGAAAAACCAAAATAAATTCTCAGAATATCTCTATAAATCATCTCTGAAAGAGCAAAACTGACTAATCTTTTTTGTGTTTTATTTTCAGTTACAGCAACCCCAGCAGACTATTTTAACACAGGTTAGTTTGCTCTTACTTTTTTTCTTTTAAGTATCTGAGTTATTTCTGTTGTAGTTTTCATTAAGAGTTTAAAGATAATTGTTGTATTTGTATACTAACATTGCAATATTTATTTTTGCCTAAAGATGGAATAATGTGTTTTGTGTTGAGAATAGAATATTATATGCTTCCATTTCTTTTACTTGTTTTTGGTTTTTCGGTCCCGGAGCTCACTCTGTAGACCAGGCTGACCTCAAACTCACAGATACCCTGGAGTGCTGGGATTAAGGACGTGTACCACCACTGCCTACCTGGTTTGTTTTCTTGTATCCCAGGCTGGCCTCACCTGGCTATGTAGCCATAGTTGACCATTTTCATTTCTCCTTCTCTTCCTCCAGCTCTTCTGCTGTGGGGATTACAGCCATGTTCTTTCTTTCTTTTTTTTTTTTTTTTTTTTTTTTTTTTTTTTTTTTTTTTGGTTTTGTGAGACAGGGTCTCTCTGTATAGCCTTGGCTGTCCTGGACTCTCTTTGTAGACCAGGCTGGCCTCGAACTCACAGTGATCCGCCTGCCTCTGCCTCCCGAGTGCTGGGATTAAAAGCGTGGGCTACCACGCCTGGCTACAGCCATGTTCTATTGTATCTGCCTCTTTCTTTTTTGAAACTGGGTTTCTTTATTTATCCCTGGATGCCCTGGGCTTACTTTGTAGACCAGGTTGGCCTCAAACTCACAGCGATCCACCTGCCTCTGCTTCTGAGTGCTGGGATTAATGGCATCTACCACCACTGCCTGGCCTATGTCTGGTTCTTATAAAGTTCTGAAAATCTGTGTTAGTTAATTAGAGAGCATATGAAAAGACATCTTAGCCGAGTGTGATGGCTCATGCCTTTAATCCCAGCCCTCGGGAGGCAGACAAGGGCGGATCTTTGTGAGTTTGAGGCGAGCCTAGTTGCCAAAGTGAGTCCAGGACAGCCGGTGAGAAATTTTGTCTCAAAAATAACCCAAAAAACCCCTCCAAAAAACAAGACATCTCATGTCTTATTCTTGCTTCCATGTTTGTACACTTATGTGTGCAAGAAAGGTAGGATCCTGAGCTTGCGGTTGAGAGCAGGAGGATCAGGGAGCTGGACTTCTGCCCAGTCATAGGCATCATCTTTATTAGCCAATCAGGGATAATTGGGGAAGGTTCCTTGCATCATACGAGTACAGGAGATGGTTCACCATTCATAACAATGCGCATGGCAGTGCCAGATATTAGGGCACTAAAATCAGCATTTTGTCTGAAATATGAGGCCAAGTCATAGAGGAGCTGGTCCACAGGAACATTTAAAAACATAATGCACAAGACCCTCCTCCAACGCTCTGGTGCTCTCTTTTGACCACATTGGGTACCACTTGCATATAGTGCCCTTAATGCACACACACAAAAGGCAGTGGTAGTGCACGCCTTTAATCCTAGCACTCGGGAGGCAGAGGCAGATGGATCCCTGTGAGTTCAAGGCCAGCCTGGTCTACAATGTGAGTCCAGGACAGCCAAGGCTACACACAGAACCATGTCTCAAAACAAAAACAAAACAAAACAAACAAAAAATAAATAAATAAAACCTCAGCTGGGCGTGGTGGCTCACGCCTTTAATCCCAGGACTTGGGAGCAGAGGCAGCTGGATCTTTTTTATTTTGAGGCCAGCCTGGTCTACCAGTGAGAGCAGGACAGTCAAGACTACACAGAGAAACCCTGTCTCCAAAAGCAAAAACAGACAAATAAAATCTTCTGGGCTGGAGAGATGGCTCAGCAGTTAAGAGAAAAAAAAAGTTGTAGCAGCACTAAGCATATCCTCTCCCACTGAGACCAGACAAGGCAACCCAGCTAGGGAAAAGGCACCTAAAGGCAGGCAATGGAGTCAGAGACAACCTCCTCCACCCCCAGTTGTTAGGGGACCCACATATGTGTAGGGGTCTTCGTCCAGCTCATGAATGCTCTTTGGTTGTTGGTCAGTCTGTGTTACCTCCATGGGCACAGCTTAGTTGACTCTGTAGTCTTCTTGTGGAGTACTTGATCCCTCCAGCCCCTTCAGTAATTCTTCCTACTCTTCCACAAGACTCCCTGAGCGCTACCTTTTTTTTTTTTTTTTGGTGTGGGTCTCTGCATCTGTTTATCAGCTACTGGATGAAGCTTCTCAGAAAACAGTTGTGCTAGGCTCCTGTCTACAAGCATAGCAGATTATCATTAATAGTGTCAGGGGTTGCCTCTCTCCTATGGCATTGGATTCAAAGTAGGACAGCCACTGGTTGGGCATTCCCTCAATCTCTGCTCCATCTTTATTCCTACACATTTTGTAGGCAGGATACATTTTGGGTTGAAGGTTTTATGAGTAGGGCGGTGTCCCCCTTCCCTCTACTGAGAGTCCTACCTGGGTACAGGAGGGGTCAACTTCAGGCTCCATATCCCCTGTTGCTAGAAGTCTCAGATTAGGCTGTAATTTGGGTTACATCGGAGGTTCCTGCCTTAAAAATCAAGCAAACAAAAACTAAATTTCTGCTGGGTATGCCATTAATCCCAGCTCTCAGGCCGAAGCAGGCAGATCTCTGGGCCAGCCTAGTCTGCAAAGGAGTCCAAGACAGCCAGGACTACAAGAGAGACCCCATCTTGAAAAAACAAAAAACTAAACTAAACTAAATTTCCTCTGGGGTGCTTACTTAATGTGTTTGAAGCCCTAGATTTGATTCTTAGGAGTGGCAGACACATATTTGAACACACACCACGAACAAAAACGTAAATGGGCACATACTCAGTTTCTTTTGAAAAATTGCTTGAAGTTATTTACTTAAGTATGTGGTGGTGTATGTTTCAATGCATGTCAAGATCAAATGATGATTTGCACATGTCGATTGTCTCCTATGTGCATTCTGAGACTTGAGCTCAGGTATCAGGCTTGGTAATGAATCTGCTGAGCTTTATCTCTGACTCTTTTTTCTTTTTTTCTCTGAGACAGAGTTTCTCTGTGTAGCCGTAGCGGTCCTGAACTCTCTTTTGTAGACTAGGCTGGCCTCAAACTCACAGAGATCTGCCTGCCTCTGCCTCTCTGAGTGCTGGGATTATGGGTGTGTGCCACCATGCCTGATTTCTGACTTATATTTTCAATTCCTAACAAAACTCTCCAATTAAGTAGAAAAGCTATAGAAGTTTTTTTCCTTGGAACCGGTGTCTCCCATGCTATGCTTAAGAACATTGGCACCTTAGGAAACTAAGGAAGTTTGCTGAGACAGCAGCACAGACACTCCATGCAGGCTAGACTGTCTGGTCAGTGAGCCTGCTTCCATCTCTTCAGCACTGAGATTATAATCAGTCACCAACGCACCTAGTTTATTGTTTGTTTGTTGTTTTCTCTGTTTGGTTTGAGAATGGAGCTGTTTCTTACTAGTGTAATACCTGAGTTTACAATGATTTTTAATCTTTAGACAATTACAAGTCTTAATGTGATGTTGCTTTGTTTGATAGCCAGCTGTTGCATTGCCCACAAGCCTTAGCCTGTCTACTCCTCAGCCTGCGGCACAGATTACTGTATCATATCCAACACCAAGGTCCAGTCAGCAGCAAACTCAACCTCAGAAGCAGCGTGTTTTCACAGGAGTGGTTACAAAGCTCCATGATACATTTGGATTTGTGGATGAAGATGTATTCTTTCAGCTTGGGTAAAAATTTCATTAGATATTGATTGATGATGGGTGTAGTAACATTTTTTTAATCATGGCAAAATTTATAGTTTATAATTTTATTTTTAAATCACTATTTCTGTATATTTGTACTTATGCTCTTTTTAGATAAAATAACATTTGTGTATGTGTGTAAATATGTTTGTGAGTCGGTAGTTACACACTTGTGGAGATAGAGGTTCTCCCATGTCATGTGGGTTCCAGGCTGCTCAGTGTTCAAGCTTGCTAATAAATATTAATTCCTTTTTTTTTCCTTTTTTATTTTTTATAAATGTTAGGTGACAGTTCTAGTAATATATTCAAGTCCATCCAGGCTTAGAATAAAATTAGAGATTGAGGCAGGCATGGTAGCACACACCTTTAATCCCAGCATTGAATGGCAGATACAAGTGGACCTCTGTGATTTCCAGGCTAGCCTGATCTACATAGTCTAGAACAGCTGGGTCTTTATAGAAAGACCTTTGCTTCAAAACAAACAGATAAAATAAGGTGGGAGTTGAACTAGCCTATTAAAATCTAATCTTGATTTTATACGCATTTAATACTGACTAAATTTTTTTCTCAATTTTGTGTGATTTGAAGGAAATGTGTTGTGCCGACCAGAGGTTGTCTTTGTTCTCTATTCTTTTCTGTTCTCCATCATATATTTATTCTATGACAAGATCTCCCATTTACCTCTGCCTTCAAGTCCTGCCAGTCCTGTGGTTACAGGTATATACCACCATGTCCGCCTTTCATGTGGATTCCTCAAATGTGTATAGCAATGAATTATCTCCTCTGGCCCTAAAAGTAAGGGTGGTAGTAGTTACTTTGAAATAGCATCTCATTAGACAGCTGGCTTGGAATTCACTGTTAAAGACAGGCTTCCAGTGAACTAACTCACAGAGATCCCTCTGCCTTTGACTTCTGAGTGCTGAGCTTAAAATAAAAAGTGTTTGTCATGATGCCTGATGAAAGAATATTATGAGTTTTTGTTTTTTAGTTTGGTTTGGTTAGTTTGGTTTGGTTTTTCGAGACAGTGTTTGTCTCTGTAGCCTTGGCTGTCCCAGACTCACTTTGTAGACCAGGCAGGCCTCAAACTCAACGATCCACCTGCGTTTGCCTCCGCCTCCGCCTCCCGAGTGCTGGGATTAAAGGCCTGCGCCACCATGCCCGCCTTGCTTGTGTGGCAAGTGGTCCACCCACATGCTGAGCCAGGATTAAAGGCATGGGCCACCACGCCCAGCGGTTTGATTAGTTTGTATGCAGTGTTTACTATGTAGCCTTGGCTGACTAGAACTTACTATGTAGACCAGGATGGCCTTGAACTCATAAATATCCATCTACTTCCTTCTGGGCACTAGGATTAAAGATGTAGACCACCCCGTATGACAAATAGTTGTTTTTCTTTTTTCTTTTTTTCTGTGTAGGCTTGGCTATTTCTGGATTCACCCTGTAGACCTTGATCTCATAGAGATCCAAAAGCCTCTGCCTCCTTAGTGGTGTTCTGATAATAGTATTTCCTTCCTAGTTTTTGTGGCAGCAGTTGCAGGAAACAGGATTTTTTTTTTAAGATTATTTATTCGTGTGTCTGTGTGTATATGTGTATGTTTGTGTCTGTGTGTGTATCCTGTGATGTGTGTGTTGTATATGTACATGTAGGGAGTTGTTGCAGGAGTGTATGAACAGAGGAAGATCATGGGGTGTCCTTCTCAACCTTTTTTTTTTTTGGTGGGAGGAGACAGGGTTTTACTTTGTAGCCTTAGTGGTCTGGAACACTATATGTTGACCAAACACCAGACTGGACTTGAATTCACAGAAAAGATCTGTCTGCCTCTGCTTTCTGAGTGCTGGGATTAAAAGACGTACCACCCCTCCCAGCCCTGCCTTTGAATCAGGGTTTATCACTGATCGTGGAGCTAGGCTAGTGTCCAGCAAAACCCAATGAACCTTCTGTCTCTACTCCTTACAACACTGGGTACAGGTGTATGGAACCATGCCTAGCCCTTTATGTGGATTCTGGTGATTGGAACTCAGGTCCTTATGTTTGCACAGCATAAGGCTGTACCCACTTAGCCATCTTACCTTAGGTAGTTTTAATGGACTTCCTTAGAATTAAATACTATGTTAGGGAAACTAATTGTTATTTGAGATTTTCCTGTTGTTGGGCTTCTTTTTTCTAAAATCTTATCCTTAGGCTATTACAGTAGGACAGTTTTGTACATAGAGGAACACTGAGAAAATAAAAGGATGAATTGTTCCTGTACTTGAAGCCTTGCTTACATACAGTAGAAGGTGAAATGTAGTCAGCTTGATAAGGAGTCTAGGGGCGATGGCTCAGAGGTTAAGAGCACTGGCTGCTCTTCAAAAGGTCCTGAGTTCAAGTCCCAGCAAACGCATGATGACTCACAATCACATATAAAGAGATCTGGTACTCTCTTCTAGTGTACAGGCGTGCAGTCAGGCAGGATCCTGTAGAAATAAATGAATCTAGGATTTGGAAAGATGGCTCTACAGTTAAGGGCACTTCATGCTATTGCGAAGGACTATTGTTCAATTTCTAGCATCCATGTCAAGTGGCTCACAACTGCTTATAACTCCTAGGGTACCAATTCATGTAAGCATATATATGTACATCAGACCCATAACAGATAATTAAAAATAAAAATAAATCTTTAGGGGCTGTAGAGATGGTTCAGCAGTTTAAAGCACTCCTTATGCTTCCAGAAGACTATGTCTGGTTCCCATCACCTGATAGGTTCCTAACCATCTGCTAGTTTAGTTTTGGGGATTAGGTACCCTCTTCTGATTTCCATGACACAAATGTGGTGCATATAAAATCACTATAGCCTTTGAAAGACAGAGCTAGTTAGATCTCTGAGGCCAGCTTGGCGTACATAGTGATTTCTAGGCATGCCAAAGCGCATAAAGAGACCCTGTCTCCAAAAGAAAAGAAGCAAAACAAAAGGTGTATAAATGTTTTGTGTGGGAAGATCTTCTTATTGTATATAAATCTATTTGGAAGAATATTTTTCATACTTATATTTTTCTCTTTGTTTCTTCCAGTGCTGTTAAAGGGAAAACCCCCCAAGTTGGTGATAGAGTATTGGTTGAAGCAACTTATAATCCTAATATGCCTTTTAAATGGAATGCACAAAGAATTCAAACACTACCAAATCAGGTACATAATTATTGAATTTGGTACTATAGAAACTTGATACTTGGCTTTTATGTTTTACAGTGCAATTTCTTTTTAAAGAAATTATTTTATTTATATATTTATTTTGGTTTGTTTTTAGAATCAGTCCCAAACCCAACCGTTACTGAAGACTCCTACTGCTGTTATTCAGCCAATTGTGCCACAGACAACATTTGGTGTTCAAGCCCAGCCCCAGCCCCAGTCATTACTGCAGGCCCAGATCTCAGCTGCTTCTATTACACCACTGTTGCAGACCCAGCCACAGCCCTTACTACAACAGCCACAGCAGAAAGGTATTACATGTAATGCATGTTTGTTTCTTGTTTCCAATGAATGTGTAGATGTTTAAACTGCTTAAATAGTAAGAACATGCTTCTAATTCCAAAAGTATCATGGACTTGGGGAAAACATGAAAGGACGCTTAGGTATCATGAACAGAACCTTTTCTACTTCTGAAGTTTCCCTTCTCTTGCTGTCGTAAAACACCCATCCAAGGGGGCTGGAGAGATGGCTTAGAGGTTAGAAGCTGTGTCTGCTCTTCCAGGGGTCCTGAGTTCAATTCCCGCTAACCACATGGTGGCTCACAGCCATCGATAATGAGATCTGGTGCCCCTTGCTGGCATGCAGGCACCCATGTGGGCAAAATACTATGTACATAATAAATAAATAAATAAATCTTTTTTTTAAAACACCATCTAAAACCTACTTAAGGTTATAATCCATCATTAAGGGCAGTCAGGGCAGGAGCTGAGGCAGGAATTGAAGCAGAGACTGTGGAGGATGCAGCTTCCTGATTTGCTCTCCATGGCGTGCTCACCTCTTTCTTATACCTGCCCAATGGTGGGAGCACCCACAGTGGGCTGCGCCCTCCCACGTCAGTCCTTAGTCAGGAAAATGCCTCTCAGTCTGACGCAGATAACTGTCTTTGTTGCAGCTCTCTCTTCCCAGATGATCACAGCTTGTTTCCCATTGACAGTAAAGCTAACCAGTGTAATATGGAAGGCTTTTTATTTTTGATTTTGTTTTCTGATATTTAGAGTAAATATACATAAAATGGACACCATCACTTCCTCAACATATGTAATTGTCATACATTTTTTTTCATGCTTTCTTCCCACCCCTAGATGATTCCTTTTGTTCTCTCAGCCCCCCTTTCTAGTGTCCCGTGTATATATTCCACTGTATTCACTAGAGAGCCCCTTTTCTCAGTCTCGTTTATAGTTTTGTTACCCACAGTATAACACACACACACACACACACACACACACACACACACACACACACACACACACACTTAAATTGAGCATCGCCGTATGAGCAAACAACATGTAGTATTGTTGTTATGAATCTCTGCTCATTAAGATGGTTGCATCAAGTTGTGTGGATGTATATCATGCTATATGTCCCATGCTTGATGAATGTTATCTCCTATCTCTTGTGAGTAGAGTCACTGTAGACATGGGTGTGTGAGGGTCTCTGCTATATTGACTACCATCTTTTGTATGTATATAGAGTGCTGCAGGTGGGTCATATGGAAATTTACTAGATTTATTTATTTTTATGTGTGAGTGTTCTGCCTGCATGTATGTCTGTGCAACATGTCCATGCCCAGTGCCCTTGATGGCCACAGGAAGGTATTGGATCTTCCAGAACTGGAGTTAACAATTTGTGAGCAGCCACATGAGTGCTAGGAATTGAAGTTGAGGTGGAAGCCAGTGCTCCTAACAGACATTTTGCCAGCTTCCTTTTTAAAAAAAATATGATTTGTTGTTGTTTTGTTCTATATGATTTCTCTGTATGCATATACATCTGCATTCCAGAAAAGGGCATTAGATCGCTTTATAGATGGTCATGAGCTACCTTATGGTTGCTGGAATTTGAACTCATGACCTCTGGAAAACCAGCCAGTGCCATCTTACCAATGGTGCCTTCCCCCCGCCGCCCAATCTTTTCATTTATTTGTTTTTGGTTTATAGAGACAGGGTTTCTCTGTGTAGCCATGGCCTTGAACTCACAGGACTCAGCCTGCCTTTGCCTCCTTCAGTGGTGGGATTATAGGCATGGGGCACCACCCCTGCTCCAGCTGTCTATTTTTAATTAGTGTGTGCATGTGTACTGTGTGAGTATAAACATGTGTGTCAACAGTGCAGAGGTGAAGGTCAGAGGACAACTTTACAGAAAGGTTTCCAATTGTCTTCTATTTTTTGTTGTAGTTGGGTTTTTTTATTTTTGTTTTTCGAGACAGAGTTTCTCTGTGTAGCCTTGACTATCCTGCACTGGCTCTGTAGACCAGGCTGCCTTTGAACTCACAGCGATCTGCCCGCCTCTGCCTCCTGAGTGCTGGGATGAAAGGTGTCCGCCACCATGCCCGGCTTCTACTTTTTTAAGGTTCTGAGTATAGACTTCAGGATTGTGTGGCAAGTGGCCCACCGACATGCTGAGCCGGGATTGTTGTTCTGTTCTGTTTTTGCGAAGGGTCCTGTAGCCCAGACTGGCCTTTGATGCACGCTGCAGCCAAGCATAAGTTTGAACTCCAGATCCTTCTTCCTCCTCTTCTCAAATGCTGGGGTTATAGGCATGTGCTGCCACACTCAATTTTTTAAATTTATATATTTTGGATTTCTTTATTACATCTTATGGATTCTTTTAGAATGTTTACTTTTTGGATTTGTTTTGATTCCTTTTATTGTTTTTACCTTGTTCCTTTGTCATAGAAACTAAAGTGTAAGTCTAAATGTTTTGGCAAGAATTAGTTATGGTTAATGTTTTGTAAATTCCTGCTGCATTATTTTAGATGTTTTCTGTTACCCTAGTGTTAACTGATGCTAGATTTGATTATTTGCAGGTATTAGTAGCCATAGCTTTTCCTGGTGTGGTGTTGTTTTGTTTTGTTTTGTTTTTCGAGCTAGAATGAGTTCCAGGGCTTTATGTGTATAAAGCTCTTTGCCTGCATATATATGATACACACACATATATATATGCAGGCAATGAGCTTTATATGCAGAAAATAAACATTTTTAAAAATTGGTTAATAAAACAAAAACATAATTGGTGAGGTCCAAGAGACAGTTCAGTATTACACATAGGCAAGGTGCTTGGTGTGGTTTCAATCATCACACACAAACAAAGTGTTTAGTTTTTATGACATAAAACCAGCAAGCCAGTTAAAAAAAATTAAATAAAACAGGTGCTTTTGGTTTGCCTCCCCTTTCAACTGATTGACAACAGTCATCATTAATGGTTCTAGACAGGAGCCAAAGGCAGTTTTGTTTTGAAGAATTTCAGTAGAATTTCATTGGTGTTTTTTGTTTGTTTGAGATGACCTCACCATGTAGACCTGGCTGTCTTATAACTTGATTTATAGACCAGGCTGGATTTATACTCACAGATTCCCACCTGCTTCTGTCTCCCTAGGATTAAAGGCTTGAACCATCACACCTGTCAAAGAAGAACTGTGATACACAATGTTTTTTTGGCTTTTGATTTGTTTTTTGTTTTTCAAGATAGGGTTTCTCTCTGTAGCATTGGCTCTCCTGGACTTGCCTTATAGGCCAGGCAGGCCTTGAACTCACAGAGATCTCCTGCCTCTGTTTCCCTGAGTGCTGGGATTACAGGAGTGCACTATTGTACCTGGCCACGTTGTTGTTTTTTTTTTTAAAAACACAGATCCCTATTTTGCTTCCATTGTACCAAAGAATTTGAGCTTATTGTCCTATATGGGAAAATAGTTTGCTTTTTTTTTTTTTTGGTTTTTCGAGACAGGGTTTCTCTATGTAGCCTTGGCTGTCCTGGACTCGCTTTGTAGACCAGGCTGGCCTCGAACTCACAGCGATCCACCTGCCTCTGCCTCCCGAGTGCTAGGATTAAAGGCGTGCGCCACCACGCCCTGCAGTTTGCTATTTTAAAATGACAGTTTTTAGTTTTCAGTACCAGGAAATCACCAAGCAATACGTTTTCCTTTGAAAATAACTATGTAATTTGCTGACTTGCAAAAAAAGAACTTTGGTAAATCCTACCTGCATGTTTATATTTATCTTACACAGGCATGGAATACATTTTGAGTATTGTTTAACAATTTTGTTTTTTCTTTTGTGTCTATTGAAGCTGGCCTATTGCAGCCTCCTGTTCGTATAGTGTCACAACCACAACCTGCACGGAGATTAGATCCACCATCTAGATTTTCTGGAAGGAATGACAGAGGGGATCAAGTACCTAATAGAAAAGATGACCGAAGGTATGTTTGAAAGTAGCATTGTGTACTGGAGAAATAGCTTAGAGGTAAGAGCACTGTCTGCTCTTGTGTGCACCCCGGCTGGTAGATAACCATCTGTATGTAACACTAGTTTGGGGGCTTTCCATGCTCTTTTTTGCCTTTCTCAGGCATACATGGGGTACACAGACATACGTGTAGACAAAACACTCATATGCATAAAATAAAAAATAATTGGAAAAAAAATTGGAAGTTGTCCCAAGCCAGCCTGGTCTATATAATATGACTGTCAAAAATGAGTAAACAAACAAAGGAAAGAAAGAAAAAAATTTAAGAGAGCTATTTATTTGTATCTAACTATATAACCTTGGATGGCCAAGAACTTATACTAGATATACCTGCCTCTGCCGAGTGCTGAGATTAAAGGTATACGTCACCATGCCTGGCAAGGACTACCAGTAAATATTAGCAGTTATTTAATTTGTGTTGCCATGGTATATGTGTAAAGTCCAAAGGAAGACTTGGAGGAGTCTGTCCTCTCCTTCCACATGTAGTTTCTGGGAATGAAACTCAGGTTCTCAAGTTTGATAGCAGCACCTGCACCCGCTGAGCCACACTGTTGGCCCCAGAGTAATTTTTTAAATTCTTGCTTTAAGTCGTGAACGGGACAGAGAAAGACGCAGATCCAGAGAAAGATCACCTCAAAGGAAACGTTCCCGGGAGAGGTCACCCAGGAGAGAAAGAGAGCGATCCCCTCGCAGAGTCCGTCGTGTGGTTCCACGATACACTGTGCAGTTTTCAAAGTTTTCTTTGGATTGGTAAGTTTTCCCTTCTGTGCTGTTTAGTTTGTTGCTTAATTTTGTTATTAGTGACATTGTTTTATACAAATGTCCAAAAGATCAAATAAACACATTGCAAATAAAGTTTTAAAGCTTGTCTTCTGTAGCTGTAGAACTCAAAACTTCCTTACACTAACATGATTATGAGCTAGTGTGAGGGATATGAATTGTTTGTACTTAGCCACTGTTCCATTATTGATGTTACTCTTTGGAGCAAGATGTGACTTGAAAAAAAATTTTTTTTAAAAGATTTTTTTTATAACATATACTGTGTTCTGCCTGCATGTGTGCCTGCATGCCAGAAGAGGGCACCAGATCTCATTATAGATGGTTGTGAGCCACCATGTGGTTGCTAGGAATTGAATTCAGGACCTCTGGAAGAGCAGCCAGTACTCTTAACCTCTGAACCACCTCTCCAGCTCTGAAAATGTTTGTACATAACTTCCTTCCTTAAATTTTTTTTAAACAAAAAACCTTTGTGATATTTTTTTCTACATTTCTGTTATTATGACAATGATATTGTATCAGCAACTGTAAATGGTTTACCTCTACATAACTGTATTGATAGGGAAATATTGGTGGTGTTTTGCAACATAAGATCTTTTGGAGCTGGGTGAGGTGGCTCGTGCCTGTAATCTCATCACTGAGGAGCCAGAGGCAGTTGGATTTCTGTGAGTTTGAGGTCAGTCTGGTTTACAAAGGGAGTCCAGGACAGCCAAGGCTACACACATAGAAACCCTGTCTTGTAAAACCAAAACAACAATAACAAAAAAACTTTCAGATGTTCTGTAAGTTTTTTACTATTAAGCTACATCCACAGAAAATCTGTATTTCTTTTTTTTTTTTTTTTGGTTTCTCAAAACAAGGGTTTCTCTGTATATGTGTGCAGTCCTGGAGATGTCCTGGAACTTGCTCTGTCTGCCTCTGCCTCCCGAGTGCTGGGATTAAAGGTGTGCACTACCAACACCTGGCTTTAGTAATTTTTCTATTGCTGTGAAGAGACATCATGACTAAGGCAACTTATGAAAGAACACATTTAATTTGGGGCTTATGATTCCCGAGGGTAATAAATTGCACAACCTTCATGTCACGTCAAATGGCAGCAAGTACACAGGCATGGTTCTGTAGCTTATGTCAAAGTAGCTTATCTACAAGCACAAGTCAGAGACAGAAAGAAGTAATTGAGAGTCTTATAGGCTTTTGGAAGCCTACCCCCAGTGACACACATTTCTAATCCTTCCTGAAAATTCCCACCAACTGCAGAGCAAGCATTCAAATATATGAGCCAGTAGGGACCTTTCTTTCTTTTTTTTTTTTAAGGTATGAAGCTGTTTAATTAGGTTGTTAGCAACTTAGAATACCAGTGTGTGAGGATACATCCTATTTGTCAGAGAGAACTGAGATCGCAGTAGCCCTGCAGCTGAGGAACAGCTTTGAGCTTTGGCAAAACCTGCGAGTCCACAGCCTTGCGCTGCTTGGTAACCTCGTATTTCTCCTTGTCTGTGTCAAAGGTCTCGCCCTCCTGGTGCCTGGGCTTGCGCAGCTGCTGCTGCTTGAAGTAAGCATCAGTCAGTCGGTTAGGGATTTTAACCTCGCTGATATCAACTTTTAGGGGCCATTCTCTTTCATACTGCTCTAACTAGTCTTTTGTTGTTTTTTGTTTGTTTTTTAAGACAGGGTTTCTCTGTGTAGCCTTGGCTGTACTGGACTTGCTTTGTAGACCAGGCTGGCCTCGAACTCACAGCGATCCGCCTGCCTCTGCCTCCTGAGTGCTGAAAATATTTATTTTTTTATTTTATGTACGATGGTGTTTTGCCTGCATGTATGTCTGTGTGAAGGTGTCAGATCTTGGAGTTATAGACAGTTGTGAGCTGCTATGTGGGTGCTGGAAATTGAACCCGGGTCCTTCAGAAGAGAAGTCAGTGCTCTTACCCACTGAGCCATCTGTCCAGTCCCCTCACTGTTCATTTTTAAGGGGTTCTGATACCCTCTTCGGACCTCTTTAGGCAGCATGTATTCACCTGCTGTACAACACATACAGACAAAATATACATACACAGCTTTTCTTAGAAAGTCATTGTCAGATAGAAACAGCAGGAAACCCTCTTTACACACTAATCTGGTATAAATGCAGATCTTTTATATTGAGGGTATGAAGTTATATATAATCAATCTAAAGCTAATTTGGATTTTGCCTTCACACGAATTTTGCTTGAGGCCTCCTGCCTGGCTCTGCCTCTGGAATGTGTGGATTCAGGTTCCATCACACCTGACTCCTATTAACTTTTTAAGTTTAAGTATGTTTAATCTAGGCACTTTCTATAGAATAAAATGTAATTTTCTACATAGCATAAATGTGACTAAAAGGCATTTAAATACTAACTTGGTGCATCTCATTTTTTTAATACATTTTCTATATGAACTGTAATTTTTTTTCAAGTATACATACTTCCAACTGAGGGAGAAAAACTATTGTGCAGATGTCCTATAGAATTGGCTTATAGATATTTCACAGGGTCTTTCTAAGGAATTATAAGATGGACACAAAAAATAGAGAAGTAAAAAGTAACATTTAGAATATCATTTAGGAAAGTATGTATACAGACTTGAATCTGTTCATTTTTTTTTCCATCTTCTTTTTTGTTTGTTTGTTTGTTTTTTCAAGACAGGGTTTCTCTGTGTACCCCTGGCTGTCCTGGACTCGCTTTGTAGATCAGACTGGCCTTGAACTCACAGTGATCCACCTGCCTCTGCCTCTCAAGTGCTGGGATTAAAGGCGTGTGCCACTGTGCCTGGCCAAAACCTTTTTTTTTTTTTTTAAGTTTTTCTTTTTCAGTTTTTCGAGACAGGGTTTCTCTGTGTGGCCTTGGCTGTCCTGGACTCTCTTTATAGACCAGGCTGGCTTCGAATTCGCAGTGATCCACCTGCCTCTGCCTCCCGATTGCTGGGATTAAAGGCGTGTGCCACCACACCCGGCTGAATCTGCTCATTTTTACTTGATCAAATTTTATATAGCTTCAAAAGTGAGTACATATAAGCATAACCTTTATTCTTAAAGTTGTTTATTCACTATTTTTGTCTTTTTCAGCCCCAGTTGTGACATGATGGAGCTAAGGCGTCGTTATCAGAATTTATATATTCCTAGTGACTTTTTTGATGCTCAGTTTACATGGGTGGATGCTTTTCCTTTGTCAAGACCATTTCAACTGGGAAATTACTGCAATTTTTATGTGATGCACAGAGAAGTAGAGTCCTTAGAAAAAAATATTGCTGTTCTTGATCCACCTGATGCTGACCACCTGTACAGTGCAAAGGTTTGTACACCATTGTGATACTGTTTTGAATTCATAGCTTCTGAAGTTATCCCTGTTTCTTTGCCTGGTTTTCTATTTCCTATTTAAAATTGTTGTTTTATCCCGTCTTAATGCTTACACTATAAAACAAGGGCTATTGTTTTTGTCATTTTAAACTTCAAAAATGTAAGTTGATGGGATTTCCTATAGACAGGGATAAAACTTAATGCTGGTCAGTGTGCTAAATGCTAGTCTTCAGGCTAGCTTTCAGTGTATTGCTTCGTCAGCTGTTTCTGTTCCAAAAGATGGATCTGAAAATTGCTTCTTGAAAATGTCATGTTAATAAGACATCTAATACCATTTTTTTCTGTGGTATATACATTCCATTTTTAGGGGGGAAAATCTTATGTGTAATGTTTAGTAGTGCTTCTCATTTTTTTTACATTACTTTAGACTTTTGACAGGATTGAATTATTTGACTATAATAGGTAATGCTGATGGCTAGCCCTAGTATGGAAGATTTATATCATAAGTCATGTGCTCTTGCTGAAGACCCGCAAGAACTTCGTGATGGATTTCAGCATCCTGCTAGACTTGTTAAGGTAAAGTGAAATGTTTATTTTGATATTAGTTGGATATATTCATCTTAGTTCTCACTGTGTTTACATAAGACTGAAAACAAGTCATTTAAATCTTATAAGTTAGTTTAATAATATTAAATCTAGTTTTAAATAATTAGACTTTTTTCTGTTTGAGATTGGCTGTGTATTATTTATGTGTTTCTAGTTCAGTTGGGAGTTTGATACTTGTCTAGTAAATTCTGCCGAGTGCTGTCAAGATTTGTATTTGCACATAGTTTGTTTCTTTAAAAGAACTCCTATTTGGTCAAGTATTTTAGAGGATGAGTTATGATGCGTAAATCCTATTCCATTGCTGAAATGCAGTGTGGAACATGATGGACTGAACTCTTCCTTGACTGACAGATTCCAGAGGTAGTGAAAATGATATTGGGAAGGTTTGTACCTTTCCTTTCCAAGTGTCTATCTGTAATTTGATGGGCCACATTATATATGTAAATGATTCTTTGTTTTGAATTAGTTTCTAGTGGGCATGAAAGGCAAGGATGAAGCCATGGCCATTGGAGGCCATTGGTCTCCTTCGCTGGATGGACCAAACCCAGAAAAAGACCCCTCTGTGTTGATTAAGACTGCCATTCGTTGTTGTAAGGCCCTGACAGGCATTGATCTAAGTGTGTGCACACAATGGTAAGTACCATTTCATTTCTTGATTAGGAATTTTTTTCTCATAGTTTATGTAGTTGTTTTTGTCAAACAACCGTCACCCCCTTTCCTTATTGTGTCAACACTGGTCATGCAGGTAATCTCAAAGGAAAATCCCCATTTGTAGCAAAAGTTTATTTGGTGCCAAAAATGTTTTGGGGAAGGGGTACTAAGAACTAATCAAAATACACTGAAATTTTAAATGTTTCATTATGCTGTACTTTGGAAATTGGATGTATGTTGAAAATATTTTTCATTTCATGTATAGCTGGAGAAGATCGTCCAGAGAGAACTTCATTTCATTATTGTTCCTTTGTTATAAAGTGATGTAGCTGCTGATTATTTTTGTTCAGCCATATTTTCTCTTGAGGCTTATTTGTCCTGTGTATTTTAGTGTATTTCTTACCATTTAATTGAGAATATTCTTTTTTTAGCACATGAAATCTGAACAGCTTTCCAGCTTCTTCAGGTATTCTATAAAATATGGGTAGCTCTGTAATCAAATCAGAAGATTCTTTGTGGAAATGTATTCTTTTAACCAATAAACAATTACACAAATGTACCAAAAGAGGAACTATGGCTTCTATAATTTTTTTTTTCTTTAGACCAACCTCAAGTTCTTGCAGCAAAATTTCTTTACTTGATGTGCTACAAGTGAACTAGGGTCTTTAAAATGTATTGTAGAATTTTTTTTCCAACATGCTTCTTCCCTTGCAACAGGTACCGTTTTGCAGAGATTCGCTACCATCGCCCTGAGGAGACCCACAAAGGGCGTACAGTTCCAGCTCATGTGGAGACAGTGGTTTTATTTTTCCCGGATGTTTGGCATTGCCTTCCCACCCGCTCAGAGTGGGAAACCCTCTCCCGAGGATACAAGCAGCAGCTGGTCGAGAAGCTTCAGGGTGAACGCAAGAAGGCTGATGGAGAACAGGCACTGAACGCTAATCCCTTTTTCTATTTCCGCTTCTCACAGGCACAGGAACACAGGCACAAATGCACACCACACACTACATAACAGACACACATGGAGGAACATAACTGGTAACAGCGACTGGTAATCCAGCTTTCAGCAGTATAGTTGTATTTTCCTTTCTCATAAAAATCTGTTTACTATGCCAACTTAAATTTAAGAGTGCTGAGACCTCAAAGAAAAGTTGTGCTTATTTTGCACAGAATTTTGTTTTTATCATAGGTCTATTTGCTGGAATCTGGGACCAGTTGTTGAGCAAGATTCAGTATTAAGCCATTTTAAACATTTTGCCATTTTCTCAAATTTAAAAAATTTTCTTTTTCACGGTCATCAGTTCTAGTCATGGATATTTGAAATTGGACAACCACAAGTCTGAGAGATTTGAAATTTCAGGCTATGTGGCAACGTCTTGGGTGCATTTCAAAGGTCTTACTAAATCAATCTTTGGGTGGCTTGAAAATTGGGGCAAGATCACACACTGTGTGGTTAGTGGAGACCGGCAGTGTCTGTGTATCCCGATATCCTATGTGTTGTAATTTATCACCCTTTTGTGTTTCACAGATCTGGCTTTGATTGGCTGATGTCTTTGTGATCAGTTAAAAGTGGTAGAATGTATGTATGTGGACTTGCCTAAATAATAACTTTAGGAGAAGACAATCTGAAACATTGTGACCTTGCACAGATCAGCAACAGACTTTTAAAAATAAATTACCTACGTTTTAAGGTTTCAGAATAGTAATGTTGTTCTCACCTTTGTATGTTAGGATGAAGAAGAGAAGGATGATGGTGAAGTTAAAGAAATTTCCACTCCTACCCATTGGTCTAAACTTGATCCAAAGGCAATGAAGGTAACTGAAAATGTATACGTATTGTGTATGTATACTCAGGAGAGTGAGTTTTAGACTAGCCTAGGGTGTAGCGTGAGACCCTGCCTTTAAAAGAGGTCTAGGCCTTAGCCGGGTGGTGGTGGCGCATGCCTTTAATCTCAGCACTCGGGAGGCAGAGGCAGGTGGATTGCTGTGAATTCAAGACCAGCCTGGTCTATAAAACAAGTCCAGGACACAGGGAAATCCTGTCTTGGAAAACCAAAAAAAGAGAAAAAGAAAAGAAAAAAAGGGGGTGTGTGTCTAGGATAGGGCATAGTGGTACACACCTTTAATCTCAGCACTTGAGAGGCAGAATCAGGCAGATCTCTGAGTGTGAGGTCTGCAGAGCTAGTTCCAAGACAGACAGGGCTACACAGGGAAACCAACCAACAACCAAATAAATAAACGATGTGGCCATTCAAAGTAAAATCCTCTGGCTTTCTGTAACTAGGATATTTTGTGCCTGTACATACTTAAATAGAAGAGGCTGTATATATAGTTCAGATATGTTGTGTCTTTCAGTGCCTCCAATATAATTATGATGATAGCACTGTTTTCTGGTTTAGGAAGTGAACAGGATTGTGGGATTTCTATGCCTAACCTAGTTTTAAGCAGAGTTGGGAAAAAAATAAAGCTTTCAAGGCATTGGTGGCACACACCTTTAAACCCAGCACTTGGACCTATGATAAAAATGAAATGCAGAGGCAGACTGTTCTCTGAGTTCAAGGCCTGTCTGATCTACAGAACAAGTTCTAAGACAGCCATGGCTGCACATAGAATCCCTGTCTCAAAAAAAAAAAAAAACCCACAAAAAAAAACAACAAAGCACTCGGGAGGTAGGGTCCTGTGGATCTCTGTGTGAGTTCGTGACTGGCCTGGTCTACAAAGCAAGCCCAGGACTGCAAGAGAAACCCTGTCATGCCTTGATGAACCAAAAAAACAAAAAACCGTGTGTGGTGGTGCACTCCTGTAGTCCCAGCCTTTAATTCCAGACCGGGGAGGCAGAGGCAGGCAGATCTCTGTGAGTTCAAGGCCAGCCTGCCTGGTCTACAAGGCAAGTCCAGTACAGCCAAGGCTACACAGAGAAACCCTGTCTCAAAAAACAAAAACCCCAACATCTCCCCCAAAAAACAAACCAAAATAAAAACAAAGGAGAATTGACTGATGGATTGATTTTTTTTCAGGATACGCTTTTTCTGTTTAACAGTCTGGCTTTGTAGTCCAAGCTGACCTCAAACTTAAAGAGATCTATCTGCCTCTGCCTCCCCAGTCTGGAATTAAAGGCATGGGCCACTACACCTAGTGGTAAATCTGATTTTTATAATAAATTCCAAAGTAAAATGTAGGTAAATTTTCTACTAAACTGGAAAAGAAAGAACAAGCAAGAAAGCAAACAAACAAAAAACCAAAACTGGTCGATTGAGATGGTTGTGATAGTGTTTCTGTACATTGGATGTACTTGCTGTACTTGCTTATTTGTAGCTGGACTGCATTT
The DNA here is from genome assembly GCF_964271855.1 of Acomys minous. Classification (NCBI taxonomy): domain Eukaryota; kingdom Metazoa; phylum Chordata; class Mammalia; order Rodentia; family Muridae; genus Acomys; species Acomys minous. Next base: position 90,491,991 of record NC_140495.1, on the reverse strand, counting down.
TTGAGACAAGGTCTTCCCATGCAGTTCTGGCTGGCCTACCTGTATGAACCAAGCTACCTTCAAACTAAAAGAAATCCACCTGCCTTTGCCTTCTGAGGCTGCAATTAAATACGTGTGCCAGGACACCCAGCCCACTGTTTGGGGTTGAAGTTTGATACTTGGTGACTGGAGAGATGGCTCAGAGGTTAGGAGCACTGACTGCTCTACAGAGGTCCCAGCAACCACATGGTGGCTCACAACCATCTGTATTGGGATCTGATGCCTTCTTCAGACTTGCAGGTGTACATGCAGATAGTATACATAAAGTAAATAAACAAATCTTTAAAGTTTGACTTTCTTTCACATTTGGGGGGCTGGCATTAGCTTGCCGTAACACCTGTGTGGAGGTCAGAGAACAATTTGTTGATTTCAGGGATCACACTTGGATCATCAGAGTTTTTTGCAAGGCTATTGAACTGTGTTGCCGCGCCATTTCATAAAATTGTTTAATTTTTCAAATTTTAGGATAGGGTGTCATGTAACTTAAGGTGTTCTCAAACTTGGTATATAGCTGAGGGTTGCCTCAGACTTCTGGTCCTGCTGCCCCCACCTCCCAATTGCTGTAGTTGTGTGAGTGCCACCAACACCATGGCCAGCACTGCTTGTATTGTTCTAAATTTATTTGATTTTATTTTGTGTATGTTTTGCCTGTATATCTGTCTGTCTGTCTGTCTGTATGTATGTCTGTATGTCTGTCTGTATGTCTGTATGTCTATATGTCTGTATGTATGTCTGTATGTCTATATGTATGTCTGTCTGTATGTATGTACAACACATGCATGGCTTATAGCTGCAGAGAGCAGAAGAGGTGTTAGATGTCCTGGAAGTAGAATTACGGATGGCTGTGAGTTGCCAGGTAGGGATGAACTCAGGTCCTGACCGAGGGCAGCGAGTCCTTCTGACTGCTGAGCCATCTCCAGCCCTGCAGTTGATCCTGACCGAGGGCAGCGAGTCCTTCTGACTGCTGAGCCATCTCCAGCCCTGCAGTTGATTTTTGAGATGACCTCTTGCTGTGTTGCTTAGGCTGCCCTAAAACTTTTGAACTAAGCTAGGCCTGGTGGCATGTGCCTGTAATCCCGACACTCAGGGAGGCAGAGGCAGAGGCAGGCAGGTCACTCTCGAGTTTGCAGCCAGCAGGGTCTACAAAGCAAGTCCAGGACAGCCAAGGGCACACAGAGACGCTTTCTCAAGAAAGAAACAAAACAAAACAAAAAACATCTTTTGAACTTAAATCAATCTTACTTCAACGTCATACATATTTGGATCTACAGACTTATCCATCATATTTAAATTAATGTTTGATTTTGTTTTTTGTTCTCATTATGTATTCCTGTCTGTCCTCAGACTCAGAGCACTACCTGCCTGAGTGCCGGGATTAACAATGCACACCACTGCACCTGACTTGAATCTATAAAGTTCTCTTATTTTAAAATATGTGCCAGGCCCAACACTTGGGAAGCTAAGACCAGCAGATCTCTTGAGTTTGAGGCCAACCTTGTCTAAAGACTGAGTTCAAGGACAAACAGGGCTACACAGAGAAACCCTGTCTTAAAAACCCCACAAAATAATAATAACAACAACAATAATTATTTTTTGTTATTACATTTATCTAAGCATGGGGTTTTTTGCTTGCAATCTCAGCACTTGGGCTGAGATTGGGGGATCATGAGTTTGAAACCAACCTGGTTTATATAGCTAGACACTGCGTCAAGTATACAATATAAAAAAACCAAAACCAACTTGTGTTTCTTTTGATTACTAATAACATGTATTTTCTTTTGCAATTAAACATAAAAAAATTTAACCTTGCAGCTGGGCGTGGTGGCGCACGCCTTTAATCCCAGCACTCGGGAGGCAGAGGCAGGCGGATCGCTGTGAGTTCAAGGCCAGCCTGGTCTACAAAGTGAGTCCAGGATAGCCAAGGCTACACAGAGAAACCCTGTCTCGGGAAAAAAAAATTTTTTTAACCATGCTGATCCAATATAACCTAAATAAATTCATTGGTAGGGACCAATGAAATATCTCAGTGGATATAACTTTTGTCACTAAAGCTGGTGATTTGAATTTGATTCCTAGGACTTACATTGTGGAAGTAATTACCTCCCACCAGTTGTCCTCTGACCCATACTCATTTACACTAGCACACCGCTCCCCTAAATAAATACATGTAATAGAAAGGATTTTGATTTGTTTCCTCCTAGTTTCTCTCTTACTGGATACAAGTTATTTTTGATGACTGTTTGGTTATAATATGTTACATGTGAAAAGTATATCTCATTCTTTTTCAGCTAGCATTAGTTTTCCCAGTGTACTTTTTGTTTATTTGGGTTTTTTGTTTGTTTGTTTGTTTGTTTGCTTGTTTCTTTTTCTCCCAAGACATGGTTTGTATGTATAGCCTTGGCTATCCTGTACTCTTTGTAGACCAGGCTGGTCTTGAACTCAGAGATCTGCCTGCCTCTGCTTCCTTGAGTGCTGGGATTACAGGCTTGTGCAACCAGGCCCAGCTTCTTTTTGTTTTTCGAAAAATCGGGTTTCTCTGTTTTACCCTGGCTAATTTGAAATCATTTTATAGACCAGGCTGACCTCAAACACAGAGATCCACCTGTCTTCTGCCTTCCAAATGCTGGTATTAAAAGCATATACCACCACACCCAGCTCCAGTGTATTTATTTTTTGGTTTTTCAAGACAGAGTTTGTCTTGTAGTTCTAGCTGTCCTGTGTGGGTTTTTTTGTTTTTTTGTTTTTTTTTTTTTTTGAGACAGGGTTTCTTGGTGTAGCCTTGGCTGTCCTACACTACCTCTGTAGACCAGGCTGGTCTTGAACTCACAGGGAGTTCAAGCACTCTGCCTCCAGTGCTAGCCTTAAATGCGTGTGTCACCACACCCAGTGGGTTAGTGTAATTATTTTTAAACATCATCTTCTATTCAATATAGAACAGATGTTTTGCTAAAAATATTTGTTTGCTTTGGTTTGGCTTTTGGTTTTTTTGAGACAGGGTCTCTCTGTGTTAGCCTTAGCTGTCCTGGACTCGCTTTGTAGACCAGGCTGGCCTCAAATTGACAGTGATCTGTCTGCCTCTGCCTCCTGAGTACTGGGATTAAAGGTGTACGCCACTATGCCCAGCTTCAAATATTTATTCTTTATTGAGCATTAAGATATTTTTCTTGAGGCTGGAGAGATGGCTAAATGGTTAAGAGCCCTGCCAACTCTTCCAGAGGACCCGGGTTCAATTCCCAGCACCCACATGGCAGCTCACAGCTATTGTAACTCCATTTCCAGGGGATCTGACACCCTCACACTCTCATACATATAGGCAAAACACTAATGTACATAAATTAAAAATAAGTCAGGCCAGAGTTGGTGGCATATGCCTTTAATCCAGGCACTGAAGAGGCAGAGGTAGGCGAACCTCTTGAGTTCCAGGATAGCCTGCTCTACAGAGTGAGTTCCAGGACAGGCAGAGCTACACAGAAAAACCTTATTTTGGGGTTTCAAGTGGTGGCTAGGTACTTAAGAGTGAATATTGCCTTCATAGAGGATGAGAGTTTGAATTTCCGTATTCATGGTTAGAAGATCTTACAGAGTCAGGTTTGGTGATGTGTGTGTCTGTACTTCAGTACTTGGGAGGTAAAAACAGGAAGATCTGGAGTTCAAGGCCTGCTCCTGCTACATAAGCAAGTCTGACCAGCCTGGTCTACATGAAAACTGTCTCAATAAAACAAAGGGGTCAGGGTGATGGCTTAATAGGTAAAAATGCTGCTGTGCAAACTTCACAAGTAGAGGCTGATTCCAAGAGCACAAATAAAAAAACATCAGATGTGGTGGCATGCAGGAAAACAGCCGAAAAGGTAAATAAACCTTGCCACGGCATGGTAAAACACAGGCGCTGACAACTGCAAAGCTGTCCTCTGACCATCGCAAGTGCCGTGGCAAAAATACATTTTGAATTATTTTCCAAAAATAATCTTTTGTTTTCAGTTTCCAAAAGCATTGTATGGACATTGTCTATTCCATTGCATTTTGGCTTTTCAAAACAGGGTCTCACTGTATGTAGCCCTGTATTGCCTGAAACTCTCCATGTAGACCTCACTAATCTTTACTTTGCAACTTTTAAGAAACAGACAAAAGATGATTTGTTTTGTTTTATATCCTTTTTTCTTCTGTGTTTTTATGCTCTATATATTTAGGTAAATGATCTCCGAAAAGAATTAGAAAGTCGAGCTCTTAGTTCCAAAGGACTAAAATCCCAGTTAATAGCTCGCTTGACAAAACAGCTTAAAGTAGAAGAACAAAAAGAAGAGCAGAAGGAATTAGAGAAGTCTGAAAAGGAAGAGGAAGATGAGGATGATAGGAAGTCTGAGGAGGATAAAGAGGTATGTAGTCCATTTGCATACTGCAGTGTTATTAATACTGTTTCACAGGAGCTCTTGGAACATGTAATTGGGTGTGTATAGTTCTGGGTTATAATTTAAATAATGTAAAATAAAAACTTTTTTAAAAGCCTATCTGTTGCTTTATATGCTCAGGCTAGTCCGTACTGAGTACTCAGTACTCATGAGGTATAAGATCTTAAAATTTAGCCCCACCTGGTCTACAGTGAGACATTTCCTTATCAAAGAGCAGGGAACAGGACTGAAGGAAGAGCTCAGTGCTAGCCGAGGACCTGAGTTCAGTTCCCAGCACTATGGTTGTCCTTAACTCCAGTTCCAGGGATCCTGCTGCATACTCCCTGTCTTCAGTCTATATAGCCCTGGGGCAGACACACGTAAGAAAGAAGCTATAATCACATGGGGATTTCTAGCCAGGACTACTGCAACTTGAAACATACTGTGTTTATTAAATACAGCACAGACAGAGAGCATTTGGCTCATCTGTGTAGGAGATCTCTGTAGGTTAGCAGTCTCAGGCTATAAACACCCAGAAGAGGAAACTACAGTTGCTAGTCTTTGCACATGATGATCAGTCATCCATAAACACTCGTACAAGAACTTCCAAGAAAAGCTTTGCAGTTTACCATGGGCCAATTGGTCTCAGAGTCTTCGACAGTCCTTACTCTTGTCAAAATACACGTTCACTCAGTCAGGGTGTCTACTCCCCAGAGGATCTACTGCTCTCTTTTGACCTCACAGGGCAGAGTATCTAGTTAACTTATGAGCATACAGGCCAAACACTGATATAGCTAAAAATCAATTTTAAAAAAATACAAAGCACAAAAAGTTATAAAGTAGCTTGTCTTTTAAAAAGGTCATATGGGGGCTGGAGAGCTAGCTCTCCCAAAGGTCCTGAGTTCAATACTCAGTAACCACATGATGACTCACAGCCGTCTGTAATAAGATCAGGTACCCTCTTCTGGTGTGCAGGTGCACATGCAGGCAAAACCACTGTATACGTAATAAATAAATATTTTTAAAAATTATTTTTTAGAAAAGTTATATAAGCTGGGTGTGGTGGCATATGCTTTTAATCCCAGCACTCAGAAGGCAGAGGCAGACAGATGACTGTGAGTTCAAGGCCAGCCTTGTCTACAAATCAAGTCCAGGACAGCCATGCCTACACAGAGAAACCTCCCATCAAGAAACAAAATAAAACAAAACAAAAGGTCATGTGGGTCTGGAGAGATGACTCAGAGGGTTAGAGCACTGACTGCTCTTTGAGAGGTCCTGAGTTTAAGTCCCAGCAACCACATGGTGGCTCACAACCATCTGTAATGTGATCTCTTCTGGCCTTCCTGTGTACATGCAGGCAGAGTACTGTAACATAATAAACCTTGTAGCAAATGAAATACAAAAGAAATGTGAATGCTGTGTTAGAGTAAAGGAATTTACTGAGAGTTGACAACCAGAAAATTTTGTTTTGTTTTTGTTTGAGAGGGTGACACCAGATCGTTCAGACTGGTCTAGAACACACTATGAAGCCCTACTGGGTGAGGCCCTGTGATTTTGCTTACAGACTTGTGCCTGGCTAAGACATACTTAAAGTTTGAGGAGCTTGGAGTGTAGCTCTATGGAAAAGTTCTTGCCTAATGTTCATAAGGCTCTAAGGCTCTAAGTTAGAGCCCCATCACGCAGGAGGGGATAGAGTTCTGGTTGATAGTTGGGAAAGTGTGCTTAGTGAAGTGGAGATATCAGATAATACTGAAGCTGAAGGAAGATGGTTCTGTCAGAAAAACAAGGACCTGAATTAGGATTCTCAGCATCCTTCTGGAAGCCAGGCTTGTAATAACATATTCCTGTAACAGTGGCATTGCAGTGAGTAGTCATCTAGGAGGATCTGGCCAACTGGGGAGCTCTGGGGTCAGTGAGAGAGACCCTGTCCCCAAAACTAAGGTGAAGAGCAGTAGAAGAAATCACACAGTATTGACCTTTGCCTGCACATGTATTTACACCCGCATGTGCATTGACCACACATGCATATATTCACACAGACACTAATGAAGCTCGGTTCATTATTTTTGGATGGTATATTGTGATTTTGTAGTATTACTAGACAGACACAGGTCTCTTGAAGTTCACTCCATGGGAGTAAAGACAGTGTCTAAGAGACAAGTGTTGCGGGGGAGGGGCCAAAGAGTAGAAAAGATACAGTTTTGTTTACATTGTAAGTCAACTTCTCAGCCCCATTGGGGTTAGTTGATTATAGACAGGTCAGGGAAGAGAGGAGGAAAATTCGCTTTTTCTAAGAATAGGTAGAGGTCTTCAATGTACTTCAATCTTTTCATGATCTCCTTTTTTGTTCATAGCTGTTGGTAGGAGTCGTCAGCTTTAAGCCTAGGAGAGGCAGACTAGGCAATATAGGCCAAACTAATTCTGTATTCTACTTTTGGGCATAACTTCTCAAATGGTCAACATTTCTTTATACAAAGCTGAGTAGAATCTGACAGCAAAGGGCACAGTCATAACTAAGGCAGACAAGCCGGGTCTACCAGGTCCTATCCAGACTGCTGCAAAACTAGATAGTCTGTGGCCTTGAAAGCTTTATTTTTCCCCTAAAGGTTTGTTTATTTTATTTTTATTTGTGTGAGTGTTGTTGCTGCATTCGTGTATGCTTGGTGCCCACAGAGGTCAGAAAATGACAGTAGATCTCCTGGAACTGAAGTTATAAATGATTGTGAGCCCCCGTGTAAGGGGTTGGAAAAACAAACCTGGGTCCTCTTCAAAAGCCACAAGCGCACTTAACCACTGAACCATCTCTCTAGTTCAAAGTCTTTTTTTTTTTAATTATTAAAGACTTGTATAATTTATTGTTATGTATATAGTGCTCTGCCTGCCTATACACATACAGGCCAGAAGAGGGCATCAGATCACCTTATAGATGGTTGTGAGCCACCATGTGGTTGCTGGGAATTGAACTCAGGCCATCTGGAAGAGCAGCCAGTGCTCTTAACCTCTGAGCCATCTCTCCAGCCTCAAAGTCTTTTTTTATTTTTTTAATGTTATTCATTTGCGTGTGTGTGTGTGTGTGTGTGTGTGTGTGTGTGTGTGTGTGTGTGTGTGTGTAAGTCAGGAAATTACACAATTCAGTTCTCTCTTTTTCACCTTGGGTTAAAGGGTAAGAAGTGGCAGGGAACACCCATTTGGTTCTTTAGGCTTCCATGGCAAGTGCTTTTCTTCATGGGTCATCTCACAAGTCTTTTTAAAAATTAAATAGACATTTGTTAGATTTTTATCCTACAGAGGTGATAGCCACTGTAGTTAGTGCTTACTCTCTGCACTGTGTGTTTATGTGCCCTTCAAAAGTTGTGGGTTTGTTTGTTTGTTTTTTTTAATAAAGACTCATTTGTATTATTTATTTATTCTGTGGGGATTTGACCATGCCATTGGATTTGCCTAGAGGTCAGGATAATTCCTGGAGCTGGGTTTCCCTTTCTATCCTGTGATCTGAAAGATCATACTTAGGTCATCAGGGTTGGCAGCAACGTCCTTCACTCACTCACTGTCTTTCTCCCCTGCCCCATGTAATTGAGTGTCTGAGAGAAGATATTATTGATCTGACTCTGGTTGGCTGTTCTTATGTTTTCCTGTCTTTCCGACCCTTCACATGCTTGGATCACAAGCATGTGTTAGCATAGCTGCTTAGTGATTTGTTTGGTTTTTTTGTTTGTTTTTGAGGCAGGGTCCTTCTGTGTGGCCCTGACTGTCCTTAGAACAGACCAGGGTGGCATTGAAGTTAGAGATCTGCTGGTTTTTTATTTTAAGAACTCAGTTAAAAGTGAGTAAAGCTAGATTTTTAGGTTCTTCCTTAGTAATAGCAAGTGAGAGAGTTTGGTTATGAAGTTAACATGATTTCTGTTCTGCCAGTATATATGCTATGCCTGCTGACCTGGAGTTTCCTGAAGACATTTCTTGGGATAAAGCTTTCCATCAGTGACAGCAGGAAATTTACTTTGTTCTAGGCAGTTCGTGGTTTGTGGTTTCTTGTTTTGTTCCATGGGTTATAAGTATCTTTTGGATGATAGTACTGTTACAGAGTTGGTCAGGGTGTGAGTTTTTTTTTTAGTTTATGTCACTACTTTATAGCAGGATAGAGTTTGTACTGTCCTATCCTAGCTCAGAGACAGACTGTTTCTCCAGGAAACTTGATACCCTTTAGTAAAGTTATTTTTAGAAGCCAGATGTGTTCATTGACACTTGCTGCTAAGCTTGACAACAGCAGTTGAGTCTCTATGACTCACCTGGTGTGGTGGCGCACGCCTTTAACCCCAGCACTCAGGAGACAGAGGCAGGTGGATTCCTGTGAGTTCGAGGCCAGCCTGGTCTACAAAGTGAGTCCAGGACAGCCAAGGCTACACAGAGAAACCCTGTCTCAGGGAGGAGGCAGGATCTATGACTCATAATGAAAGGAGAGAAACAACTACCTGACCTCTGACCCCCACCTATGTATTCCTGACCCCTTAAATAAGCATATGTAATAAAGGAAATTTAAAGAGAATTAGGAACCATAAAAGATACTGTGTTTTTAACCATATGGCTAATATAAAAACCATAAGAAGTCAGACTTTGCATTTGGGGGCAGATCTCTGTGAGTTCGAGGTCACCCTGGTGTAGAAAGCAAGTCTACGACAACCAAGGATATATAGAGATATCCTGTGGTGGACGGGGGCGCGGGGAGTCAGCCTTTGATTTCTGGGGTTTTTTGTTTGTTTGTTTGTTTGTTTGTTTTTTGAGACAGGGTTTCCCTGTGTAGCCTTGGCTGTCCTGGACTCACTTTGTAGACCAGGCTGGCCTTGAACTCACAGGGATCCACCTGCCTCTGTCTCCTGAGTGCTGGGATTAAAGGCATGCACCATCACCACTGGCTGATTTCTGTTTTTGAAACAAGATCTCACACCTAGCAGAGGCTGGCCTGATACTCACACAATATATATCTAGGTTAGCTGGAACTCCAGGTCATCCTACTCTCTCTGCCACCACGCGTTGGGATTATAGTCATAAACCACCACACCAGCTTGTTTTTTTTTTTACACTAGAGTACGTTATGATACATATGCACTTTATACATGGAAGCTTTACCAAGACTTAAAATTTCAAATGTTTAGGAAGAGGAAAGAAAACGTCAAGAGGAAATGGAACGCCAGCGTCAAGAGAGACGATATATTTTGCCTGACGAACCAGCCATAATTGTACATCCAAACTGGGCTGCCAAAAGTGGCAAGTTTGATTGCAGCATCATGTCTTTGAGTGTCCTATTGGATTATAGATTGGAAGATAATAAAGAGCACTCATTTGAGGTAATGTTAAAGTTTCAATTAGGATCCAGATTGTTGTGACCGTTTAATGTATTTCTTAAATCTTTTGAGTGTTTCTTTGACTGCTCCCATCAGTTTTGTTATTGTGTTTTTGCTCATTTTTATTTATTATAAAAAGTCTGTCTTGTCCTCTAAGGTCTTATAAACATAATAGACTAACTTGTGATGTGGTTTTGTCCTTCATATTTTCCTGTAAATTAACAAAATTAGATCACAACTATTGTTTGTTTTCCATTTCATTTTGTTTTGTTGGAGATACTTCTAGTACTATGGCTGATCTTGAAGTCCCTTTATAGCGAGACTCTTGAACACGTGGTCCTCTAGCCTCTCTCCTCTGTGCTCCTAGGCCTGCTCTGAGGCATTTTCTTGAGAGGTGATGTGCTCTGTTATCAGAGGATACATATTTAGTTGTCTTTTTTTTTTTTTCTTTTAATGGTTGTTTTGTCTCTGTATGTGTCTGAGCATGACATCTGTGCCTGGTTCCTGCAGAAGAGGGTGTCATATCTCCTGGATCTGGAGTTATAGATGTTTGTAAACCACCATGTGGAACCAAACAAGCTCCTGGCAGAGCAGCCATTATTCTTAGAAGTGCTATTACCTTTCAACTTGAGTTTGTGTTCTGTATTGTCTATCTGTCTGTATCTCTCAACAGGATCATACTACATAGCTCTGTCTGCTTATGAAAACACAGAGATCCATTTGCCTCTGGCTTCTAAGTGTGCACCACCATGCCCAGCTCTTTTCTTTTCATAGTGCAGAGGCTTGAACTCAGGGCCTCATGCATGCTATGTAAGACCTCTAGCATTGAGCTATAGCTCCTGCCTTCTTTTTACTTTTTAATTACTGACTTTGTAGGCTGGCCTTAAATTCAATTTGTAGTCCAGTTAGGTGTTCAACTCGTGATTCTGCTTCAGTATCCTTAGGGGCTACAATTACATAACTGCTTCACCAACCAGAATAATATTTATATTCTGTTTTTTATGGTTATTCCATTTTTTTGTGAGACAGTGTCTCATGTAGCTCAGTCTGGTCTCACAATTGTTATATGCCTCAGGCTGTACTTGAACTCCTAACCTCCCTCTTTTCCACCTTTGATATATGGGAGTACAGGTATGCAGCCCTATACCCAGATCTAGATTTTTGAGACAGTCTCATATGACCAAGGGTGATGGTGAACTGTTGATCTTCCTGCCTTATCTCCCAAATGTTGAGATTAAAGGAATGTACCACCTTACTTAGCACTAATATTTATGTCTTTAAAACATCTTTGACGAGCTGGACATGGTGGTGCATGCCTGTAATATCAGTATTTGGAAAGGCAGAGGCAGGTGGATGGATCGCTGTGAGTTTGAAGCCAACCTGGTCTACAAAGCAAGTCCAGGGCAACCAGTTCTATACAGAGAAACCCTGTCTTTAAAAGCCAAAAAAACTTACACAGGGCATGATGATGACATGAGCTTATAATCCTAGCATTCAGCAGAGTCAGACCATCATGAGTTCAAAACCTGCCTGAGCACCATAGAAATAGCTAGTCTTGAAAAGTTTTTTGTTTTTCTTTTTCTTTTTTTGTTCTAGATGTGGTGATATATCCCTTTAGTCGCAGCATTTTGGAGGCAGAGACAGGTGCATCTCTTAAGTTTGAGGCGAGTTTAGTGTACAGAGACACTTCCAGACTAGCCAGGGCTTCATAGAGAAACCATGGGTCAAAAAATATTAAATAATAATTGTCATTTTGAGGATATTTATTTATTTATGTACAAGGTCTCACTCTATGGCTGTGACTGACCTGGAACTCTATATAGACCAGAGTGGCCTGTAAGTCACAGTTCTGCCTACCTCTGCCTCCCAAAGGCTGGGCGTGTGCCACCACTATTAGCTCTTCCATGGTCTTCACATTATTCCCATTCATTTTATAGATGTGGATCACTTCTTTATCTCCCTCATAAAATATTACAGCTCTGTTTCAGGTATAGATAATAAATATGGCAAGATACTAACTGCTGGATTCATTCAATATTCTGTTGAGTTTGTTTATATTAATGTTGGTTTCTTTTTATAGGTTTCATTGTTTGCAGAACTTTTCAATGAAATGCTTCAAAGGGATTTTGGAGTCAGAATATACAAATCATTACTCTCTCTTCCTGAGAAAGAGGACAAAAAAGAAAAGGAGAAGAAAAGTAAAAAAGACGAGAGAAAAGATAAAAAAGAAGAAAGAGATGATGATATTGATGATCCGAAACCAAAACGGAGAAAATCAGGCGATGAGAAAGACAAAAAAGAAGACAGAGACGAGAGGAAGGTTTGTAATTTCCAGTATAGGCAACAAAATGGAGAACTCTTGTTACCGCCTCTCAATGGTAACAAAGGCCAAACTAAAAGTGTAGACTGTCCTGTTGGATATTTGACCATATGAGACTGTCTCAGACAACTAGAGCTTGCTTAGGGCTGCAAGCCTTTCTTCCTGTGTATCAGGCAGAGGTGGGAAGAGGAGGTTCAGGAGCTCAGGACTAGCCTGAGCCAGAGCAAGTCCTAATTTAATATCTACAATTTTCTCCTTCCCTCTCTTCATTTTCTTTCTTATTTTAATGTATATGTTCTGCCTGTATGTATATCTATACTCCATGAGTGCCTGGTGACCTTAGAAGCCAGAAGAGTGTGGATCCCCCAAGACTAAAATTGCTACACATGGGTGTGAACTGCTGTGTGGGTGCTGGGAGGATTCTCTGGAAGAGCAGTCAGTGTTCTTACGTCTGAGCCGACTTCCTGGCCCTTCTGTCCTTTCTTCTGTTTCTATTCTTTTTTTCTTCTCCTTCCCCTTTCTGTAAGTTGGCCTTGATCACCTTATTCTCCTGCCTCCACTTTACAAGTGCTGGCATTACTGCTATACCCCACCAATGCCACACTTGAATAGATTTTTTGGTTTGGTTTGGTTTAGTTTTGGTTTTTGAAGACAGGGTTTCATTGTATAGCCTTGGCTGTCCCGGACTCGCTTTGTACACCGGGCTGGCCTTGAACTCACAGATAGCCACCTGCCTCTGCCTCATGAGTGCTGGGATTAAACGCGTGCGCCGCCACCACCTGGCTTGAATAGGTTATTTTTATTAGGAGAAATCTATAGTTGGAACTGTTACAAATGCATCTATCTTAATGAGCTTAATGTTTACTTGCCTTACTTGTCGTCAGATATTGCTTAATTTTAAATCATCTTAAAATACAGAAAGAAGAAAAAAGAAAAGATGATTCAAAAGATGATGATGAAACTGAAGAAGATAATAATCAAGATGAGTATGACCCAATGGAGGCAGAAGAAGCTGAGGATGAAGAAGATGGTATGCCTCAATACTACATATTTTAATGGACTACATATTTCCTGTTTTTCGAGATTTTGGAAATGTTCTTGTTTTGTAATAAATCTTTCTTTCTTACTGATACTGCCCCCTATATATTAGCCCAGGTTGGCTTTGGGCAACACTCTTCTGCTTCAGTCTCCCAAGTGAGAGTGTGACTACAAGCTCAAACTACCTACCAAACCTGGCTATGTGTAATTAATAGTTGAATATTTGTTAGTATTTGCCTTTTCTGTTTCACCTGTATTTGTAGCTTTGTAGTTACATAGGACATTTACTATGGCTGGTGTGGAAGTCAGGACAGCTTTTAGGAGTTGGTTCTCAACTTGACCATGAGATCTGGGGATGGTGCTCAGGTTATCAGGCTTCCCCCCCCCCGGTTATTTTTGAGACAGGGTTTCTCTGTGTAGCCTCAGCTGTCTTGGACTCGCTTTGTAGACCAGGCTGGCCTTGAACTCATATCGGTCGGCCTGCCTCTGCCTCCCAGTGCTGGGATTAATGATGTGTGCCACTACGCCTGGCTGTTATCAGGCTTTTAAAGGCTAGGCTGGAGGTCCTTAGTTAGCCAGCCTAGCCAAGTAGTCAGCTAAGATGGAGAGCAGTTGAGGATAGCCCCAGAGATCATCCTCTGCACACACAAACTCTTACTTATATAAAAGTACTTATAGAATTGAGTGTGTTTGATTCAATAAAAACAACGAAGCCAGGTGGTGGTGGTGCACACCTTTAGTCCCAGCACTTGGGAGGCAGAGGCAGGCAGATTGCTGTGAATTTGAAGCCAGCCTGGTCTACAAAGTGGGTCCAGGACAGTCAAAGGTACACAGAGAGACCCTGCCTCAACAAAACAAAACAAAACAAAAAACAGTGGGGTTTTTTCTCTCCAATTTTTAAAATTTTCATTTTTGGTGTATGAGTATTTTTTTCACATATATGTCTGTATTGTTTGAATCTTGTACTGAAGTTAAGGCAATTGTGGACTGGGAATTTTTTTATAAGTTACTTCTTGTTTTTTCTTTTTTCTTTTTTCTTTTTTTGGTTTGTTTTTCGAGACAGGGTTTCTCTGTATGATCCACCTGCCTCTGCCTCCCAAGTACTGGGATTGAAGGCGTGTGCCACCACGCCCAGCACTTTTTGTTTTTTTCTTAACTTTTGCTTATAGCATCAAAACTTTTTATTTTTATATGATTTTTATATAGATGTTATTTCATCTTTTGAAAACTTCTGTAATGGAAAGGTAGTTTGGGTTTCTGCAATAAAATGAAATGTCTGCATGAGTAAGAATTTTCTTCTACATGTGTTTTATAGATAGGGAGGAGGAAGAGATAAACAAACGAGATGACAGACGAGATGTCAACCGCCACTGCAAAGAGAGGCCCTCTAAAGATAAGGTGGTTTTTCTTATTTTCCTTAGGTTAAGGAATAGCATGTTCTTTAGAAAATAAGCGTTTTTTTAACTTATTTATTTTGGAGCTTATGTGTCTGTCACATTGTTTATTTTTTTTCATATGCATGTACAAAATCCACTCATTTTAGCCAAAGTAAGATAAAGATCTTTTAAAAGATTAATGTTTTCATATAAACAGAGCCTAAACTTCTCATTCTTTCATGGTAGTAAAATTTATGCCATATCACCTGTGCATTTTAGGAAAAAGAGAAGCCTCAGATGGTCACAATCAACAGGGATCTGCTAATGGCTTTTGTTTATTTTGATCAAAGTCATTGTGGTTACCTTCTTGAAAAGGATTTGGAAGAAATATTATATACTCTTGGATTGCATCTTTCTCGGGCTCAGGTAATCAATCTTGTGAATTTAAAAGGAGTTTTTATGATAAATCTTTTTTTTTTTAATGGTACTTGGGATAAAGCTATGGCCTCAATTTTGGCTAGACAGGTGTTCTTCCACTAAGTTACACCCATAGCTCAGAACCCTTTTATGAAGCTATCCTTCCAAAAGGTAAATCTATAGAGTAAATTCATTTATCCAGTGTTGTAGATTGCTACCTGTGTTTCCTGTGGGTTTTTTCACTTTGTGGCCCAGGCTGGCTTCCCTTCTGCACTCCTGTCTCAGGCTCTTACATATTGTGTTTCAGGTAAAGCCTTTTATCTAAACTTCTAGATTATTAGCTTTCTTTTTTTTTTTAAAGGAACTATCCTTTTAGTTCTTACAGAGTACCCACAGTTCCTAGCACCTAGGTCAGATGGCTGACAACTACTATAGCTCTAGGATATCTAATACCCCATTTAGGGCTATTTAGTTTCCCACATACATAGTGGTGTTTGTTTGTTGGTTTGTTTTTTAGACAGAATCTCCCTGGATGGCCTGGATCTGTGTAGATCAGCCTGGTTCTGAGCTCACAGAGGAACTCCCCATTTGGAGGGGGAAGGCTTCGAGACAGGCTTTCTCTATATAGCCTTGGCTGTCTTGGACTTGCTTTGTAGACCAGGCTGGCCTTTTTGTTTTTAAGATTTATTTATGGCCAGGCATGGTGGCGCACACCTTTAATCCCAGCACTCAGAAGGCAGAGGCAGGCGGATCACTGATTTCAAGGCCAGCCTGGTCTACAAAGCGAGTCCAGGGCAGCCAAGGCTACACAGAGAAAAACCTTGTCGCAAAAAAACAAAAAACAGCAACAACAACAAAGACTTATTTATTTATTATTATGTATACAGTGCTCTTTCTGCGTGTACACCTGCAGGCCAGAAGAGGGCATCAGATCACATTATAGATGTCTGTGAGCCACCATGTGGGTGCTGGGATTTGAACCTGGGTCCTTTGGAACAGCAGTTGGTGCCCTTAATTGCTGAGTCACGTCTCCAGCCCAGTGGAGTCACAGGCAGGCCGATCTACAAGAAAAGAAAGCTGTTTCAAGTTGGAGACCTTAGTAACACCCATTACCCAATCTGAATAGGGCTGTAGCTCACTACTACAGTGAAAAGAAGTATTTTCATTTGTTTACTTGCTTGTATAATAGTTGTATTTTCATTTTACTCTTTGTCTGAACAATAGGTAAAGAAACTTCTCAATAAAGTAGTACTCAGAGAATCCTGCTTTTATCGGAAATTAACAGATACCTCCAAAGATGAAGAGAACCGTGAAGAGTCAGCATCACTGCAGGAAGATATGCTAGGTTTGAGTATATTAGGATTTGGGGCATCTTTGTCTTGTCTGGTTTTACTTTTGCCTTTATTCATCCGTTCGTTTGTTCATTTATTTATTTATTTATTTATTTATTTATTTATTATGTGTACAGTAGTCCTGCCTGCATGTACACCTGCACACCAGAAGAGGGCACCACATCTCATTACAGATGGTTGTGAGCCACCATGTGGTTGCTGGGTATTGAACTAAGGGCCTTTGGAAGAACAGCCAGTGTTCCTAACCTCTGAGCCATCTCTCCAGCCCTATTTATTTATTTTTGATAAGATCTATTAATATAGCCCGTGCTAGCTTTGAATATAATCTTTAGTCTCCCTAGCAATGAAATTAGAACATAACACTACGCATTGCCAGATTTTGCTCTGTTTGTTTTTTGTAAATGTGTTATTTATATGTTGCTAAAGAAAAAATATTTATATTCTAGGAAACAGATTGTTACTTCCAACACCAACAATAAAACAGGAATCAAAAGATGGAGAAGAAAATGTAGGACTTATTGTGTACAATGGTGCAATGGTGGATGTCGGGAGTCTCTTACAAAAATTAGAAAAGAGTGAAAAAGTAAGAGCTGAGGTAGAACAGAAACTCCAGTTACTAGAAGAAAAAACAGGTGAGGATAGCATTGGCTGTGCTTATACTTTTAAAATACACGACATAGTGCATGTGCACAAATTAGCATACCCTGTCTATTTCTCTAGGCAAAAATATTAGGGGTGGGGGTTGTGTGCACTGGAGTTTTAGGCTGCTCTGAGCCATCCCATCATGGGTGTTTACAGCTCTGGTCCTCTGCAAGAGCAGTATGTGCTCTTACTGCTGAGCCATCTTTTTAGCCCCTGACTTTACTTTTCATTGTTTTTGTTGTTAAAGATTGCTTAGCTTTATAGGAACCCTAGCTTGTGTGTCAGCTTCTGAGACAGGCTCTACTATGTAGCCTCCCAGGGCTGCAGTTGTAAGAGACACAGGCTCAGCCATTTTGATCTTTCCTAACCTCTTCTAGTACTGCATAGGTTTTACCATTCTCTGTTTTCTCTTAAATAGTGACAAAAATGAAACCTTGAGCCAGTCTCTGGACACAGAGGCAGGTGGCTTTTTGTGACTTTGAGAGACTTAGTCTACATAGCAAGTTCCAGACCAGCCAGACAGCTATATAATGAAACTCTCTCAAAACAAAAGGAAACTACAGTTAGAAGTAACACTATTTAAAACTGTTGGTAGTTTGCTTCTCTTTAATCTGATATGGAACTAACTAATTAAGCTAATATTTCACAGAAATTTATAAACATTTCACAGGAGTTTTTGGATTATTGGGGGTTATTTGTTCATTTGTTGCTGTTTTGGGGATTGAATCAGGGCTTCATGCAATTTAGCTATATTCCTGTCTTTATTTGTATTTTAACTTTGAGACATGGCCAAAGTAAGTTGCCCATACTAAGCTTGAACTCATTCTGTATCCAAGGCAGGATATAAACTTAGGACCCTATTGCCTTGACCTCATGAATAGCTGGAATTTCAGGCACCAGGTCCAGCTGCTTTTGAATTGTGTAGCTAATATTTTAAATCCTTCTACATGTATGTATGTATGGATGGATGGATGGATGTGGGCGTAGATGCCATGGGGGTCAGAGGACAACTTGAGAGAGTAGGATTTCTCTTTCTACCATGTGGGGTCAAATTTGTGTATTTTTTTTTAATGTGTATTTTGAAAAAAAAATTTTTTTTTAACAGATGAAGATGGAAAAACTATATTAAACTTGGAGAATTCTAACAAAAGCCTCTCTGGTGAACTTAGGGAGGTCAAAAAAGACCTTGGTCAGTTACAAGAAAACTTGAAGGTTTCAGAAAACACGAATTTGCAATTTGAAAACCAACTGAGTAAAACACTCAGAAACTTATCCACAGTCATGGATGATATCCGCACTGTCCTCAAAAAGGTTAGATAGATGCTTTGTCTCTTCTGTTTTCATGGTTTATTTAATCTTTAAAATCTATTACTGGCATTTTTAATGTAATGTGTGATCTTTACAGTTTTTTCCTAGAAAATAAATAGTTATATTTCTACCACTTAAGCCTTCTAGAAACTATTGAAAAGTGATTCATCCCGAAAATGACTATGTTCCTTTGAAACTACACTATGCAATGATTTATGTGTGTATATCTTCTACTAAACCAAATGTTTAGCCAGATTTGTAATTGCCTAGTGACCAAGCCTTGAGTTGTTTGTCCCAAACCACTAAAGTTAAAGAAACATCCATACTAACAACATACTAAATTCATGTTGATATTGACCACTCAGTTACTAAGTACTATTGTAAAATTTCAGAGTAACAAGAAACTAATTAAGTTGTACTTTGATTCTGTTTTATAGGACAACATAAAGAATGAAGAGAGAGATCAGAAATCCAAGGAAAATGGTTCAAGTGTATGATAAAATACATTTGTGATAAGGAGTGGTGTTAAATAATGTACTATATAAAAATCATGATACAGGAATGTTTCAAGGCGATGCATGTTTGATTTTAGTAGTATAAACATTTATGTTAGCCCAAGTGATGTATAAAGTTTTATGAATGTGAGTCTGCTTTTGAAAATTGCTTGTAATTTCTAGCGCTCAAATTATTAAATGCTCACTGAGTGGAAGAATTTTGCATTGCAAAATGTTTTAGGATGAACTTTGTTATAGTTTTAACTCCAATAAAGTTCATCAGTTTCATTGACAGCAACATTTAATTACTAAATGTCCTTTATTGAACTATCTAGAAAACTTGCTTTTATTTATAGAATTGTTAGTTTTATAGTTCATTTTTAGTTTCAGTATATATCATTAAATAGCATGCTGCTTAATACTTGCAAATTTTTAGCTAAATATTTTGTCTTTAATAAATTTGTTATGAACTCTATTCAGAGACTAGGCCTGGTAACATATTACAGTAATTCCAGAATTTTGAGTTGGAGGCCAGGCTGGACTACATAATGAGACCAGATAGTCTCAGAAACAATGCAGTTAATCCAAAAGACACTGTATCTAAAACCTACAACTAAGAAAATGATGGCTAGCATTGTGCTTAGAGTTTATATAAATTAATAGTCTTGATGGTACTGTTACTGCACTCAACTTAATTGTTTTACTTGCCCTGAATACTTCCTATTTTAATTTTGAGATTTAAAAAAAAAAGTGGACATCAAATGTACAGTTTAGTAATAATCCAGTAGATTGTCAGTATGATTGATGCCTTAAGTTAAGTCATTAATTAAAAATATTTTTTTAATTAATCTGTGTAGTTCCTTTAGAATTTTGGGGGATGCTTAATAAGACAGGAAATAACATTTACCGTGAGTCAATGGGTTTTAGTGGGGTAAATTTATTCTTCAGAGCAAATTTGATAATGAAGTTTTAAGGTGTTCTCTTGGATACTGCTGACATCTAGTCAGTAGAGGCTAAGAATGACACTCAGCATCCTGTGTTCTGTAGGAAAGCCCGAAAAAGGAATTATTGGGGTCCATCTTATGTGTCCAGTTGTACTAGTGTAAGCAAACTTTGCCAGGTATGGTGCCATCTGCTTTTTATCCCAGCATTTGGGAGCCAGAGACGGTCAGATCTCTTGTGAATTCAAGACCAACCTGGGTATAACCTTTGGCTACCAAAACAGCCTGAGCAATGTAGACACCCTGTCTTTTAAAACATTTTAAATGCTGGGTGGTAGTGACATGCACGCCTTTAATCCCAGCACTTGGGAGGCAGAGACAGGTGGATTGCTGTGAGTTCAAGGCCAGTCTGGTCTACAGAGAGAGTCCAGGACAGCCAAGCTACACAGAGAAACCCTGTGCCAAAAAACAAAACAAAACAAAAAAATCAAACACCAAAAAAATAAAAAATAGCAGTAATTAAATCTGTTCAAGGTAATTAGTTTCCTGCTTTAAAAAACTAGAAGAATTTTTTTTAAAAAAGATGTTTATATCTTGTTTTACTTTATTTAGGTAGAATAGTAGTCAAATAGTCACTGTAGGTGAATGTGATAACGTAAAGTGCCTTGTTAGCCATTTACCTAAGCTAAGTAGAATCCATTCCATTTGGCTCTCAGAAGAAATGCCTTAAGGACCTCAAATCTTTCTAAACCACTTTTTGTTTCAATGCCTTCTCTTGGGTGGTATTGGGGGGCGGGGAGGAGATGCTTGTTTAATTTGTTTTTTGTATATAGATTTGCCTGCATGAGTGTCTCTGCAACACATGACATTCATGGTGCCTACAGAGGCTAGAAGTGGTTGCTGGGTTCCCTGACACTGGAGTTACAGGTGGCTCTGAGCTGCCATATGGATGTTGGGAATTAATTGAACCCAGCTCCTCTAGAAGAGCAGCAAACTCCTGAGCTACCTCTCTAGCTCTCTCTTGGAACTAACCTCAGATTTACAGCAATCTGCCTGCCTCTGTTTCCCAAGTACACGCCCAGTTCTTGAAAGTATATTTTTATTTATTTTTCATTTGATTTTTTTGTTTGTTTGTTTTTTTGTTTTGTTTTGTTTTAATGAGACAGGGTTTGTCTGTATAACCTTGGCTGTGTTAGGCTCGCTTTGTAGACCAGGCTGGCCTCCAACTCACAGCGATCCGCCTGCCTCTGCCTCCCGAGTGCTGGGATTAAAGGCGTGCGCCACCACGCCTGGCTTTGAAAATGTATTTTAAGGCAATAGTTTTTGGGTTTTGTTTTTGTTTTGTTTTAGTAAAAGATAGTAATGAGGGCTGGAGAGATGGCTCAGGGGTTAAGAGCACTGGCTGCTCTTCCAAAGGACCTGAGTTCAATTCCCAGCAACCACATGGTGGCTCACAACCGTCTATAATGAGATCTGGTGCCCTCTTCTGGCTGCAGACACACATGCAGGCGAAACACTGTATAGGTAATAATATATAAACCTTTAAAAAAAGACAGTAACAAATAAAAGTTTTTATAGTATGATGTCTATTTTATGTGGTGTTGTTGGGTTGTTTGGTTTTGAGACAGAGTCTCCTATAACCCAAGTGTATTAATTAGTTTATACCTGTAATCTCATCATGTAGCAGGTGGGAACCAGCCAGGCATGGTTGCTCGTGCCTCTTATCCTGGCACCCTGGAGGCAGAGGCAGGAGGATCTCTGAGTTCAAGGACAGTCTGGTCTACAAAGATAGCAAGTCCAGGATAGCCAAGATAACTCAGAGAAACCCTGTCTCAAAAAAAAACAAAAAACAACAACAACAAAAAAAAAACTAGAAAAAGAAAAGAAATTTGGGCAACTCTGGGCTAACAAAACCTTGTTTCAGCCGGCAGTGGTGGAGTATGCCTTTAATCCCAGAGATCTTTGTCTGTTTGAGTCCAGCCCGGTCTACAAAGCGAATTCCAGGAAAGTCAAGGCTATTACACAGAGAAACCCTTTCTCAAAAGCAAAAACAAACCCAAAAAAAAGCCTATTAAAAAAAAGGTATGGGGTGAGGGGATAAGGGGTTGGGGAAATGGCCCAGCAGTTAAGAGCACTGGCTAGTCTTCTAAAAGATTCAGCTTTCATTTCCAGCGCTCATGGTAGTTAACAGCCATCTGTAACTCCAGTTCCAAACGATCCAGTGCCCTTTCCTGCATGCACAAAAGACGTCCATGTAAGTAAAACATCCGAAAGAAAAGAAAAAGGGTCAGTGGAGTTGAGGGTGAGTCTGAGAAGGCACATGCGTGCTTTCAGGCCTGGGTTCAATCCCTAGCATCCAGCGCAAAGAGCCTTTCTACTCCTAAGTGCATCCATTGTCTCTCTTTGGTTTTTTTACACAGAGACAGGGTTGCTCTGTGTAGACTTGGCTGTCCTGGACTCACTTTGTACACCAGGCTGGCCTTGAACTCCACCTGCCTCTGCCTCCCAAGTGCTGGGAGTAAAGGTGTGCAACACCATCGCCCGGCTCATCCATCTCTTAAGTAGCAAGGCACTGCAGCTTTGTATAAGAGAGTATGCGCTTCTTCTGTGAATGAAATTGACAACTGTGGCCGCTTAGGAGGCGGAAGCCAGACAGCCAAAGCTCTGTTACACAGTGAAAAAAAAAGTGACAACTGTCAAAGAGGAGAGGAGCTCCTTAGTACAAATAGACTGTTGGCTTAAGATGGGATCTTGCTATATATAGCTTTGACTGGCCTGATAACTCACTCTAGATGTAATAGCTTTGGAAACTTCCTACTCAGTGCTAGAATTAAAGTGTGCACTATTGGCATACTTTTAAAATACTTATTTTATTTTGGGTTCCTTAAATCTTTCTCCCTATTCCCAATCTATCCCAACACCCAAACATCCTCCGGTAGGGGAGAAAGGAGGTTACTGAGGAGAGGGGGCATAGTTGTCCTTAGCTGCTTCCTGCTGTTTAGGGTCCTCAGGTTCTTTGGGGCAAGTCAATCCTCATTTCAGGATAACTCCAGCTTCTTGTCAGACTGCATCAACAGCCACCAGGAGCAGCAGAGGGGAAGCACCTGCAGCCTTTTTCTCTGATTACCCCAGTCTCCCTGTGGGGCTGGCATTTATCCCCACACACAAAGACCGTGCTCTTCCCCATCTCTCCGCCCCCCCCCCCCCCCCCCCCCGACAAACATCATGTGCCCTCTCAGGAGGCAGTTATCAGCTGTGGACAAACTGGAGCAGCCCCCATATCCCACACCTGGGATTAAGACAAAAACATGTTTATATATAAACCAAAACCCACAACAGTACAACACTGTCCTCAGCCCTACTCTTTGTTATTGGTAATATTTAATTTCAAATTCTAGTGCTGGAGTCTATAAGCATTTTTAATGTTTTATATATATAGTTTGTTTTGCCTGCATGTACATTTGTGCACGTGTTTGCTTGGTGCCCACAGAGGCTAGAGGAGGTGTTAGATTGCCTGGAACTTTCAGTTGTAAGCTGCCTTGTGGGTGCTGGGAATTGAACCTGGGTCACTTGGAAGAGCAGCCAAAACACTCATACTGGAGAGATGGCTCAGTGCTTAAGAGTGCCACCTGCTCTTCCAAAGATCCTGAGTTCACTTCCCAGCTACCAAGCAGTGGCTCATAACCATCTGTAACGTGATCTGGTGCCCTCTTCTGGCCTGTAGGTGTATATGCAGGCAGAGCACTGTACATAATAATACATCAAATTTTTTTTAAGTGTATCTTATTTGGTTTTTCAAATCAGGATTTCTTTATGTAACAGCCCTGGCTGTCCTTCAGAGTGCTGGGATTAATGGTGTGCACCACCACAACTGGCCTAAGGTTCATTTTGCTGTTGTTTCGGGGGTTTTTTGATGGTGGTGGGATGGTTTCAAAACTGACTGTCCTGGAAAATTCACTCTGTAGACCAGGCTTGCCTCCAACTCAGATCTACCTGCCTCTGCCTCTTGAGTGCTGGGATTAAAGGTTCATGGTCATAAGCCAGTAATATGTTGCCCTTAAAGTAGTTTTCTATGATGAGTTCATTTGCAAGGTCGTGTTAGAATTTGGAAAACTGATGTACCTGTTAACAATAAGCTTTCATTCATAATCAAATATATTTCCTTGTGGACACAGATAAATGTCACCTCACATCACTAAATGTTTGTAAGCTGTAAAGGTGGTCCTTCGTTGAGCGTGGCTTCTGACTCTGTTTACTAGATCTTGTGTCTGTGTGCATGTTACTAGCTCTTGTTGGCCTTTTATTTTACTTTAATCAGGAACAGAATCTACTTCTATCATGTATGATTAATATTTAATGGCCATTCATTTTGTTTCTCAGATGCATAAACAATTGTAAGCCAGGCTACATACACACACTAAAAAAAAAAAAAAGAACCCACCACTTGCTGTTTTTGTCTATAATGTAAATATTTAATGGGAAAACCTACTTGAAACCATCCTTCCACGAGGCAAAAAGAGTACCATCTTTGGGCCACGCCTGTGCCATTTACTGAAGCCATCTGTTACTTTATCCTGGGGCTTTCTGCCAGTTTCAAACACTCAAAATGTATTCGCTTGCCTAACATACTGTTTCTAGGAGATGGGTATTTAATCTCGGAGTTGCTATTTCCAGACAAGAACCAGCTGACGAGTCATCACTGCGAAAACTTGACTGTGTGATACAGTGCGCTTCCTCCCATGCTAACAGCAGCCTTCAGCACTGCATCCACTTCTGTTCCCAGGCTTGCTCAGATTTCTTCTCAATCGCCTGGGACCCCAAATGTCTTTAGATATTTGCATTCAGTGCTATTTCAGCAGCACTCCCATTTCAATCTGCTTATTAACAAGCGTGTTTATTTGTGGACAGGGTCTCTGTAGCCCAAGCTGACCTCAAGCTTGACCTGTTGCCTCTAATTCTTGAATGCTGAGATTATATTATCGTGTGTAGCACTGAAGGGCTAGAGAGATGGCTCAGCAGTTAAGAGCACTGCCTGGTTCCAGAGAACCCAGGGTTAATTCCCAGTTTGCAACCATCACTAAGTCCAGCTCCAGAGGATCCGTCTGATGCCCTCATTTGCCTTCCTCAGCACCATCCATGTAGTACAGACATGCAGGGCACTCTTACACATAGAGTTTGGAAAGTGAGGGGAAAAATAAGTGAGAGGCCTGTAGCACTGGCTCTGTGGTTAAGATGTGTATTAGTTGCTCTTGCAAAGGACCCAGGTTCAATTCCTAGCACCTACATTGACAGGACACGGTACATAGACACACATGCAGGCAAAACACTCATAACAGAAAAATATTTGAAAAGGTATGTACTAAAGACCAAACAGAGGTCCATGGGCATCTAAAATAGTGCTCAAGTGCTGTATCGCTCATATATTTAAGTTTTTTCTTTGAAATAGGCTGTCACTGTGTGGCCATGACTGGCCTTGTACTTTCTTTGTAGGCCAAGCTATTCTCAAACTCACAGGGCCTGAAGGTGTGTCTTGCCACACCTGCCCCTTTGTTTTTGCTTCTTTTGATACAGTGTCCCAAGTAGTGGAGGATGACCTAAAAGCAAAACAAAACCAACAAAAATGGACCATCCTGCCTCCATTTCTGAAATACCAGAATTACAGACATCCATTACCATGCCTGCCTTACATTTCTCCTTCAATAAACAGCGGGCCAGTCTTGTTTCCTAGGAGATGATCTTTATCTGCTTAACTAGGGTAAACATTTACAAAGGTAGCCATCATTTCCTTGGATGCTCTTACCTGAGATAATGAAGTCAGACACGGATTTCTATTACAGTTGGAGAGAGAGAGAGAGCGGTTTCTCAGTTAATGTACCCATAAAACAGTGGCTAAGTACATGAACTGCCACTCTCCCCATAAGGGGTAGGAATCTAACGAAGGGTCCATGTGTGGAGTTCAGGGGATGTAGACTTAAGTGAATAACTTGGCATGTTAAATTAACTCCTCCTCTGTATTCGTTGCAGGCCTGAACTGAACCAAGATCTGCTCATGCTGAGCAACTGTGGTTTAACGATGCTTGTCTTGAGACTCGAACTTAAATCACAGGAGAATTGGAAGTCCAAGCTGGTTGGGTGAAAGCCAGAAGTCCCTTTGTGTTGAACTGCCCCTAGCAGTAGTCTCCATGCTATCTTGCCCAGCTAAAAACACTTCCTATATACTGTTGGGGATGAACTTTTGAATGTAAATTACTCTGAGCAAATGCATATTGCCCACCAAATGGTGCAATACCACAGATGGCTACATGCAGGTTCAGGAAAGATCTCACACCTTTTGCTAAATACCCTCAAAACCCAAATTCAAATCAGTTCGATGCCAGACTGTTCTATAGAGTTCCAAGCCAGCCATGCTGGGAATCTATAGATACCGCTCAGCAGTGAAGCCATTGCTTAACATGCTTCAGGCCTTAAATTCAATCCACACTGAGACAAAAGGAAAACACATTGTAAGGCTGGGGAGATGGCTCAGTGTTTAAGAGCATTTGCTGCTCTTCCAGAAAAAACTGGAGTTCAGTTCTCGACAGCTGTGACTTCATGCCCCTGACCTCCTAGAGCATCTTCACTCATGCATACCTACATACAGGTGGAGACGCCTAGTGGAAAATAAAAATAAATCTTAAAAGTGTACAGGTGTTGGTGGTGCACGCCTTCAATCCCAGTACCTGGGAGACAGAGGCAGACAGCTCTGAGTTCAGGGCCAGAATGGTCTACAAAGTGAGTTCCAGGACAGCCAGCCAGGGCTGCACAGAAAAATCCTGACTCCAAAAGACAAACAACAATTATAAATAAAAAAAATTTTTTTTTTTTGGTTTTGTGAGACAGGGTTTCTCTGTGTAGCCTGGGCTGTCCTGGACTCACTTTGTAGACCAGGCTGGCCTCGAACTCACAGCAATCTGCCTGCCTCTGCCTCCCGAGTGCTGGGATTAAAGGCCTGCACCACCACACCCGGCCAAAATCTTTTAAGTTTTTCGAGACAGGGTCTCTCTGTGTAGCCTTGGCTGTCCTGAACTCACTTTGTAGACCAGGTTGGCCTGTGAGGTCTATTCTTATTCAAACCACTACACCCCCCAATTTTTATTTTCTTTGATTCATTACAGAATTTTATTTAGTAAGCTGCCAGGCGTAGTAGCACAGGCCTTTAATCCCAGCACTCAGAAGGCAGAGACAAGCCAATTTCTATGAATTTGAGGCCAGCCTTGTCTACAAAGCTAGTCCAGGACAACCAAGGCTACAGAGAGAAACCTTGTCTTGAAAAAGAGAGAGAGAGAGAAAAAAAAAAGAACCCTAAAAATCAATAAATTTACTTTCAGTGCATTTTCAGCCACTCTAACATAAAATTAGGCTGCTTACAAAATAAAATTTTACTTTAAAAAATATGCTTTGAGAATTCACTGTCCCTTGAATATATGTCCCTGACCAAGGTTCATGTGGAGAGCTCTCAGTAACTGGTGCTCTTGAGTTCCAGGGAGACTGGTGGCTACACACGGTACCAGTAACGCTCAGCTGTAAGCATCTGTGGGGACTCAGAGAAAATTTCTAGAAGGATATTACATTTTCTAGACTAACTGGCTGTCTACCTCTGCTCTATTTTTCCATGTCTGGCAGATGAAGTGGGTTTTTTGACACTTACCAAGCAATGGATTTCCCCAAGGCAAAGTGCTCCTTTGTGTGGTGACAGCAGGCTATGAGTCAGCAACAACAGAGCCAGGTGCGGTGGGCACACCTTTAATCCCAGCACTCGGGAGGCAGAGGAAGGTAGATCGCTGTGAGTTCAAAGCTAGCCTGGTCTACAAAGCGAGTCCGGGACAGCTAAGGCTACACAGAGAAACCCTGTATCCAAAAACCAAAATCGAACAAAGAAACAAAAAGTGTCATCTTACACAAAGTAATAATTAGATTTGATTCAGTCCAATGAATCAACATGCCCGGGACTGGGCGGGCATAGATCAGGAGCTGCAGATTACAGGCCATGGCCTTAACAATGTGCTGGAGAGCAGATGATACCTTTCCTGGATGTGTCAGGAAGTTTTATTAGTTTTTGTAAGATATCACCTGGTGAAAGAGTGGAAAGGGGCCTGGAGAAATGGCTCACTGAATGGTTAAGCACTGGCTGTTCTTGCAGAGGACCCAGGTTTAGTTTCCAGCACCCACATGAGACAGTTCACAACCCCTTAGCTCCACATTCAGGAGATCCAGAGCCCAGTGTCCTTGATGTCTGTTAGGAGAGGAAGGGATGATGGAGTCACGTGTGACAGACACTCAATGCCCTACTTCAACCGAGGCAGATATGAGCATTCAAAGTGAACTTCATTCACAGCAATTATTGCGCAGCACATCCAAATGTTTCCCTCAGGTTGAGTTTTCTGGGCCAAACACAGTCTAGCCCCAAGCTTTACCTGTCGTGCTTTAGAAATGGAAGCTTGCTTAGGGCAGGGATAGTACATGTCACTGTTGCTCATGACTGTTTGGATAGGAGTTGGGGGCTACATAGTGCCTAAAAAGTGGGAAGAAAGCTCCTGGTGCTTTTTCCTGGGTACTGAGGCCAGGGGCTGTGCCTCTATCTGGCAAACACAAGATCTAAGTCTGTGATGATTCACAACAGCCTGCAGTGAGCCTCACCAAATGGCCGCGGCTTTGGAGGCCAGTTTTTCCATGGCACAGGCAAACTGCGTAGGGCACTCATGCGTCTCTCCTCAGGTCATTTCCAAGTGTCAGCTCCCATTCCCTCCTCTTTAGGATGAGCTGTCTTCACCTTCATTGGGCCCGAAGCCCTCAAAGCTCTTGACACCTGTCACTAGAAGATTGGATGTTATGTTTTGTTTGAGAAAAGAGGCGGAGTCTCACAGGGAGGTGGTGGTGCACCCGTTTAATCCCAGCAGAGGCAGGTGCATCTCTGAGTTTGAGGCCAGCCTGGTCTACAGAATGAGTTCCAAGACAGAGTTATACTGAGAAACTGTCTTGAAAAACAAAATAAAGCAAAACAAAAAGCTCAAGGTCATTCTTGGCTCAGGTAAGTCTGGCAGGAAACAAACCCCGCTCGTCAAACTCAGAATTCCCAGGGCTTTGTTTTTTTGTTTGTTTCTTTTGTTGTTGTTCAAATGTGACTTGGCTACCAGTGTGCTCCTTTAAGTGGACAAGGAGGCTCTCTTTCTTCTCTACAATATTGCTGTTTGTGCAAGGACGCTGGAGAACTTCCTGCCTTGGGGCTGTTTTCCCATGTAACGTAGTCTCCTTCTTCCCGGTTCTTCGTCTTCACTTAACCAGTTGCTTACTTTTTATTTATGTACTATTTATTTATTTTGCTTTGCTTTAGTTGCCTTTTTTTTTTTTTTGAGACAAGTTCTTACATATCTCTGGGTAACTTCAAGCATACTATGTACCCAAGGATGGCCACTGGACTTCCGACGCCCTGATCTTCCTGCCTCTCCCTCCTGTGTTCTAGGATTATAGGCATGCACTCCTATACCGGTTTGTAGGGTACTGGGGGTTGAACCCAGGCTTGTGAACACAAGGCAAGACACTCTACCATCTGAGCTGGATCCCCACTTATGTGTTTTTTTAGATGTTTTTATTGTTTTAATTATGTGTGTGCATGTTTGTGTGTAGGTTGCATGAGTGCAGGTATACAGCATGATGCTCCGTCATCACCTGTGATCGCTGTCCTCATGGACCATCTGCCTAAACTTGTTGAGCTTTTGTCTGAGAGATAGTTGGATACTCCTATCAGTGGATTAATTTTGCAGATAAAATTACATCACAGGTTTAAAAAAATTATATATATATATATATATATATATATATATATATATAAAGCATGATTCTACGCATAAAGTAAACTGAAAGCATATAGAAATTGTCATCATCCTGATTATAAAGGAGACACTGTAGGCAATGCTGGTTCATGGAGATTCAAGCCCAGGTGGTTTTTGGGCTGAGCATGGTGGCTTTTAATCTTAGCACTCGGGATCAGGAGCAGAGGAAGGAAGCCAGATCTCTGAGTTCCAAGCCAGCCTGGTCTATGTAGTGACTTGCAGGCCAACCAAGGCTACATGGTGAGGACCCCTGACATGGGAAAAAAAATCTCATTTTCCAAGCATTAGGCACACAGGAACATGACTTTGGTGTAGCAGGTGAGTGTCATGATAGAGTCAGAGGAGAAACTGTCTCTCTGTGAGACTGCTTCAGCCGAGAGCTAGCATCGTCTTCACTGAAGATGAGCTCAGATGCGAAACACTTATGGCAGCCTCACATGTTTACTTGAACTGCAAATTAAGTCATTTATCTTACACAAGCCTGACTCAGCAGTTGCTTGGCTCCATTTCATACCACCCAAGTGGCTGGGAAGTACTTATTTTTTTTTTTAACAAATCAAATTTTCGCTCCTTCAGTAGAGCACATGAGAAATGACAGTGACCTTGGCAACAGGCTCCATGTCTTTGTAACCATCGAAAAGTCAGAATTTCAACATGTCTGATGAATTTTCTCCCAAAGTGAGAGAGATAGTGGCTAGCCCCGTGCTGTTACCTTGAGGACATCAGGGGCAGCACTGGGCAAGGCAGCCAGCTGCCTGATCCTGTCTAGGCCTAAAACTTCTGTTTGCCTGAGTAAAGGGAGGAAACACAGGGCGACAGCTGAGGAGATGGCTCAGCGGCTAAACGCTCTTGTTGTAAGGCACGGGAGCCTGAGTTTGAATCCTCAAACCCGTGCAAATCGAAGTAGAATAGTATATAAAATATAGTGCGTATTTAATTTGTTATAGCCTGTAATCCCAGTGGTCCAACGGACCCCCTGGAAGCGAAAGCTCTTAGGTCGGAGGGCACCCACACACCTGCACTCAGACACGAACATTTGCAAGCAGGTACCGGGCACGCACATGCACACACATGAAGGCACGCACGCTGTAGATATAATCCTATCCAAGATGCTTGGGTCCAGAATTCACATTTTTCCCCAGATGTGGGGAAATACTTGGATACACTTAATGAGCCATGTTGGAGATGGGTCCCAGGTCTAAACACACAAGTCACTTGATTCATTTTCATTCCCCTTATATGCAACCTTGACCTGTGTGTGTGTGTGTGTGTGTGTGTGTGTGTGTGTGTGTGTTGTGTTTCAATGGTGAAGTCATGTTAGTTCAAGATTATCGTTAGTAATACCATCTCTGCTTACTATGCACAGGGATATGGCTTGCCTCATAATTATAAAGGTTAGGAGCGGCGGCACGAGCAAGAGGATTGTGAGTTTGAGGCCAGCCTGGGCAACGTAAGAGTCTCTGCCTTTGTCCTCTCCTCGCCCCACCCCCAATTATTATATCGATATTGATGATTGAGAAGGGAGTGTGAAGTCTGAAGTGGCTCTCAGGCCTTGCCGAAGCACCTTTCTCTTTGTAGTAAGGTCAATCGATCTTTTTCCTCAGGGGCCCAGGGCCTCAATTCCAGCCTAGCTTGTTTGTCCTTATCGCTTTGAGACGACGCCGGCCACAGTCTGCAGGGACAGATCACAGCTTTTCTTAGTTCACCCTTTGGGGCTCCTGGGGCAGGATAGAGTGCCGACTCAGAATCCCCAGATCCTAATCAGGGTAGGGGCTACCTCCTCTCGCCATTCCTGACACTTCTCCAACACTGCTTTTCCTCAAAATTCTCAAAAGAGTGGGATATACTTAGGGGAGGAGACAGACGCTAGAACTCCTGAAAACCATGCTGTGAGAGGGTCCTCAGAGTAACTCTGCCGCGAGATCAGGAGCCTGGCCAGGTCCAAGACCGGAGAAGCTGGAGAACTGGCTGGATAGGTCAGGAACTGAGTAGAGGCTCAAACCTGGGTCACCTCCCACGCGCGACCTGGGTCCTCCGGGCCCTGCGGGTGGGTGATGCCCTGGCTCTTCTAGTTGCCGTGGGGACGGGGGAAGCGACAGCGACGCCCTGGGAAGCCGCGCCCCGCTCCGGCCCCGCCTCCCTCGCAGCCAGCCGGCTCCCGGGACATCAGGTTGGGTGGCGCAGAGAGCTCGAGTCCCCGGGGCGGGTGCCATGGCGCGTCCGGTGCAGCTGGCGCCGTGCTCGCTGGCGCTGGTGCTGAGCCCGCGAGAGGCCGGGCAGGCGGCGAGGGAACCCGGCGGCCGCGCGCTGTTCCGCTCCTTCCGCCGCGCCAACGCGCGCTGCTTCTGGAACGCACGCCTGGCGCGCGCCGCCGCGCGGCTGGCCTTTCTGGGCTGGCTGCAGCGCCGGGTGCTGCTGGTGCGAGCGCCCCAGCCCTGCGTGCAGGTGCTGCGGGATGCCTGGCGGCGCCGAGCCCTGCGGCCGCCCCGAGGCTTCCGCATCACCGCGGTGGGTGAGTGAGGGACCGGGCCTGCGGGTGGAGGACCTGGCGCGTGGCCGGAGGCGGCCGGGGTCACAGCGACAGGTGCCAGGAGCGCGCGTGTTCCTGGTGGCAGGAAAGAGGGCACTTTAAGTAAGGCTCTGGTTCGAGAAAGAATTCTCTTGCTCCTTCTTTTCTAGCTTTCTTCCTACTTTTTTTTTTTTCGTTTTCTTCCATTCTTTCTTGCCCCCACCCCCCAGTTTTTTTTTTTTCTCTCTCCCGAGACAGAGTCTCTGTGTAGCCTTGGCTGTCCTGGACTCGCTTTGTAGACCAGGCTGGCCTCGAACTCACAGCGATCCACCTGCCTCTGCCTCCGGAGTGCTGGGATTAAAGGCGTGCACCCTACACAGAGAAACCTTGTCTCGAAAAACCAAAAAATAAAATAAAATAAAATAAAATAAAATAAAATAAAGGCGTGCACCACCACGGTGCCCCCCCCCCCCCCGCCCAATTCTTTATATCATTTCAGTATCTGGTGTTCGTGTCCAGCTTGTCTTGGATGGTGGCATGGTCTTGGGTCAGCCAACTTTCAGAAGTTTGAGGGATCGTCATTTAACTGGTGGGGAAAAGAAATAGATAGTGCTGTGGACACATCCCACCAACCAACCAGAGAAAGTTCCTCCTCCCCAGGCCTTTCAGAGTAACACATTCGTTGGGAAACTGACAACAGCTCTTTGCTTGCAAAATATAATAGAGATGCTTGGTTGAGAGAAACTGAACCACCGGGCCGGGTGGGCACTGACACTGGCCACCAACTCAGACAACTTTCTCAGCTCCCAGTTACAGTTACAGAACTGGCTACTTCTGCCTGTTGGGGCTATGGGGCCATTTGATGGTATGGTGGTGACAAGTGGCCAGTGTCCAAGGAACCTCTCCATGTTTGTTGCAGGTCCTCCTCCTTTCAGCTCCAGAGAGCAGCAGCAAATAAGCATTTGCTCACTGGGGTAAGAGAACGGGGCAGCTGGAGACCCTTGATGCTATGTGTGGTCTTGCTCTGGAATAGTGACCTCTGGGCAGCCCAGGCCAGCGTAGCCCATACAAACACGCACCCTTCCTCCTGTCTGTGTGGCAGTTTCCTTCTGTAATTGGGCAGGATCTCTCTGGACTCGGGATCTTTGTTTAGTGGGTTATTTTGTTTTAAGACTTATTTGGGGCTGGAGAGATGCTTCAGTGGTTGAGAGCACAGTCTGCTCTTTCAAAGGACCCAGGTTCAATTCCCAGTACCAACATGGCAGCTCACAGCTGTCTAATTTCAGTTCCAGGTAACCTGAAACCTTCACAAAATAAAAATAAACAAAAAAATTTTTTACAAATTTAAAAAAAGATTTATTTATTATATACAGTGTTTTTGTCTGCATGTGTGTCTGTGCACCAGAAGAGGGCACTAGATCTCACTATAGATGGTTGTGAGCCACCATATGGTTGCTGGGAATTGAACTCAGGACCTCTGGAAGAGCAGACAGTGCTCTTAACCTCTAAGCCATCTCTCCAGCCCCACAAATTATTATAAAGAGAAAAAAAAAGGGAAATAGAAATTATTTTATGTGTGTGTGTGGGGGGGGTCTAAATGTATGTCTATGCATCTTGTGCATGAAGGTATGCATGGAGGCCGGAAGAGGGAGGGGGCCTGAGGCGCCATGTGGGTATGAGAACTTGAACCCGCAGCCTTTGAAAGACTAGCTAGTGCTCTCAACCACTGAGACTTTTTTCTTTTTCTTTCTTTCTTCTTTCCTTTTCTTTTTCTTTTTTCCTGAGATAGGGCCTAATCTAGCAGCTCAGTCTGGCTTCAAATTGTCGGTGTAGCCAAGATTGACTTGAATTGGTCTTCCTTCATCTACTTCCTGTGCCTTGTTTGTGGGGCTTGAACCCAGGGCTTTGTGCATGCCAGTCAAGCAGTCTGCCAACGCAGCTACAACTTCAGCCTGGGAAAGAGCTGTCTGGCCTAGGGATGGATGCACATGGGGCAGTGAGGGGTGCTTTTGTTTTGAATAGGATTGCTAATTACCATCCAGTTTGAGATGTCAGAGTCACATGAATAAAGAGTCACCAGTCATCAGCCCTTGGGCCACCTAAGCACCTCAGAGGGCAGTAACCACGGGAGAAGGTGCTTTTCTTTTGTCTTTTCTTTTTTCTTTCTTTCTTTTTTTTCCAAGACAGGATTTTGTTGGGGACAATAGGCCATATGACCAATGTTCAGCCATCTTGTCAGAGCCTGCACCTCTAAGTCTTGCCTTTCACCAGAAACTAGCTGACCCTGTTTTGGGTTGGCAGTTAACTAAAGACAGATAGAGATGGAACAACCCTGTTGTGTTTTAGCAGTTAGACTAAAGCTAGACGAGGAAACAGCAAGATACCCTGTGTGGCAGGACCTTATAACCCTGCCTGGAATTCCCTGTGTTTTGAGAAAAGCATGCAGCTGGGTTGCTATAGCAATATGCTTCCCTGCCTTCTGACTTATAAATACTGCTGCCTGACTAATAAAGTTTGAGAGCTTGATCAATCAGACTTGCTCTCCTTCTTTGTGTCTTGCATTCCAACAGGTGAAACTCCTCCCGAGCTTTAGTTGAACCCCACAGGCCAGGGCAGGGTTTCTCTGTGTAGCCTTGCTGTCCTGGACTCCTTTTGTAGACCAGGCTGGCCTCGAACTCACAGTAATCTGCTTGCCTCTGCCTCCCAAGTGCTCGAATGAAAGGCGTGTGCTGAGAAAGTGCTTTTCATCAAAGGAAATGAATGAAGTCTGTTCAGTAATGGACTTCCAGAAGCTAAAATGGGCGCAATGGAAGGGCTGCTGGGGACAGCTGCAGGTTCTAGTTTAGTAAGATACTAAAAAGGAACTCAAAGGGCCAATTTGACCCTCTGATGCTGATTTGGATCTTGTTGAAGGCTCATGCACTGTTGCATAAGACATGTGGGCCCAAGGAGTGTAGTGATTGACAGCTCACACAGCCAATGCAGGGAGAGGACGGTAGGCAGTCTTCCTCAACCCCTGCTGTGCTCCCAGGGGGCTTTCTTGGCTTCTGGAGCCTGTAGGGTCTCTCAAGTCCTACTAGGGGAGGGGAAGACTGGTGAGGTGGTACATGCCTGTGATCCCGGTGTTCAGGAAGCCGAGGCCAGGAGATCAGGAGTAAAGACTGCTCTCGGCTACCTAGTGAGAGAATTCATAGCCAGCCGGGGCTGTGTAGGGCCCTGTCTCAAAAACTAGTACCAGTGATATTGTTCAGCAGGGCACCTCACTCACTCGCTGTGCAAGCCTGGGGACTTGAATTTGATCCCTGAAACCTATGTAAAGCTGGAAGGAGAGAACAGGTTCCGCAGTGGGCCTCTGACCTCCACCCATCCTAGGCAGCACTGGCATTCACCCCAACACAGTAATAAGTAAAGGAGCAAGCAAAGCAAACAAACAAGAAGCCGGCCGCGGCAGCCAGCGTGGTGAGCCTGCAGTAAGGAGGGGCTTGGGTCCCAGGGCACAGCTGAACGAGAGGCTGCAGGGGTCATGTTTCCTCCAAGGCTTGTGCTGTTTCTTTCTCACTTTGCTTAGAGACCATTTCTTTCTCATTAGAGCACAGCTAAGGTGGAGACTGCTCAGTATTTCCCTGAAAGCAAGGATACTGAAACTTCAGCCTGATGACAGGAGACAGCTGCCTCTTTAGTGCCAGAGGCCGAGAGGGTTTTGTTGTTTGCTTTCAGTAGCAAATGATATTAACTCCTGAAAGGGGGAAAATTCTAGAAGCTGTTAGGAGACAGCTGGTTTGCTTTCCCAACTGAGTTACCACGTGTCTATGAGGGGGGGGCTGGGGGGGCAGGGGCATCCCTTTTGTTTTGGGCAGCCCCAGGGGCTGCTCTGAGAACCCACAGACAGGGACCAAGAGGAAAGGCTGGCAACCCTTGAGTTTGTTGGTCAGCCAGCTTAGCACAGTGTGAGGCCTTGTCTCAAAAATAAATAAAAATAGAAACAAGCAAGCAAGCAAGCAAGCAAGCAAACTGGGTCGGGTATGGTGGCACACACCTTTCATCCTAGCCTCTGGGAGGCAGAGGCAGAGGCAGGTGGATCTCTTGAGTTCAAGGCCAGCCTGATCTATAGAGTGAGTTCCAGGACAGCCAGGGCCACTCATGGAAACCCTGTCCCCAAAAAAGCAAAAATGGAACAAACAAAAAAGTGAAGAGTGGCCAGGCGTGGTGGCGCACGCCTTTAATCCCAGCACTTGGGAGGCAGAGGCGGACGGATCGCTGTGAGTTCGAGGCCAGCCTGGTCTACAAAGTGAGTCCAGGACAGACAAGGCTAACACAGAGAGACCCTGTCTCAAAAACAACAACAACAACAACAACAACAAAAAAAAAAAAGTGAAGAGTGGTTGAGGAAGGCACCTAATATTGACTTCCAGCCTTGACACCTATGTATGTATATATTACATACACACATACCTGCTGCGTGCATGTATACACCACACACACTTTGTTGGTTCATTCACAATCTCCATTTTTCGGAGGTCGCACCCAGGGCTTTGCACATGCTGGCACTCACTGAGCTTCGTCCCTAGCCATTTTTTAAAAAAATTTTAAACCATTGTGGGTGTGGGTCTACGTGCATACTCTAGTGCATTTGTGGAGGTCATAGGATAACTGCCAGGGGTCTTTCTCTCCATCCTGTAGGTCCTGGGGATTGAAATCTGGCCATCAGGCAAAGTAAGTTACAAGCACATTTACCCAGGGAGCCACCTGAGTCCTCCCAGCTCTTTCTTTTTTTGTTTGTTTATTTTTCAAGACAGGCTTTCTCTATGTAGTCCTGGCTGTCCTGGACTCAAGTTGTAGACCAGGCTGGCCTCAAACTCAAGGAGATCAGCCTGCCTCTGCCTCCCAGAGTAGTGGCATTACCAGCGTGCCCTACCACGCCTGGCTGGCCTTGAGTCTTTTGTCTTATTTCTCTAACCCTTCAGACCTCCTCAGAGGCCAGGCTCTCTCTCTCCCTGGGAGGCTGTCAGAGTCACAGTGATCACGCCTTTGGCATTAAGGACAGAAACAGCTGCTGTCCCTGCTCTCAGCTTAAGATAGGACGGTGTTTCTGAGCCTGGTCGCTGTGTTTACTGGTATTTATTCTTTTGTTGCTTAAGCTCTCATGTCCACGTGACTGGGTTGAGGATCCAGCCACGGACACTTCCTGGCCTGTCTGTGAGGATATTCCCAGAGAGCATTATCTGAGGACGGAAGACCCACCTTGGGTATGGGCAGCACAGGCCGGCGAGCTGGGCTTCCAGATTAGATAAAAAGGAAAGAAGCCAGGCCTTGGCCAGTCACCCCTGTAATCCTAGCATTACATAGGTAGAGGCAGGAGAGTCAAGAGTTCAAGGTCATTCTTGGCTACATAGTGTGCTTAAGGGCAGCCTGGGGTGTCCATTAAAACAGCCACCACCACCACACCCCAAGAAGTTAGGCGTGCAGCATAAGTAGAATGCTTGCCTAGTGTTCTTCAATCAAGCCTTAGGGTTAATCCCAGCACTGCACAACCAGGTGTGGTGGCTGGCACATTTCTATATTCCCTGAACTGGTGGAGATAGGATTAGAAGTTCAAGGACATCTTCAAATCCCTAAGGAGTTCAAGGGTATCCTGGGCTACAAGAGATCCCACCCCTCCCCCAGTGAAAGATAGCTGGAACCCATTGAAACAATACAGAGGCCGGGGTGGGGTGGGGGATGGAGGTGGGGGTGGCAGGTGGCGCACACCTGTAATCCCAGCACTCGGGAGACAGAGAGAGGCAGGTGGATCTTTATGAGCTCAAGGCCAGCCTGGTCTACATGGTGAGTCCGGGACAGCCAAGACTACACAGAAACCCTGTCTTGTTTGTTTGTTTGGGTTTGGGTTTTTTTGTTGTTTGTTTGTTTTTTATTTTTTGAGAATTTCTTTGTGTATCCTTGGCTGTCTTGGACTCGCTTTGTAGACAAGGCTGGCCTCAAACTCACAGTGATCCGCCTGCCTCTGTCTCCCAAGTACTGGGATTAGAGGCGTGTGCCACCACTGCCCTGCGAAACCCTGTCTTGGAACCCATCCCCCCCAAAACCCCTAAAAAACAAACACACAAACAAAACCAAGAAAACAATACAGAGGAAAGTGACAAGCTGGGCTCAAATGAGATTTAAAACTTGGACAGGATTTTGCTTGGAATGGAACACCTACCTTATTCTAAGTAGATGCCCAACACTAAGCTATGCATCAGCCTTTGTCCTGTGTTTGTGTGTTTGTGTGTGTGTGTGTGTGTGTGTGTGTGTGTGTGTGATAGATTTCTGTGTAGTCTTGGCTGTCCTAGACTTGCTTTGCAGATCGCTGGCCTTGAACTCACATTGATCCGACTGCCTCTGCCTCCCGAGTGCTGGGATTAAAGGCATGTGCCACCACACCCAGCTTGTCGTGTGTGTGTGTGTGTGTGTGTGTGTGTGTGTGTGTGTGTGTGTGTGTGTTGCTGTGTAGCTCTGTTCGATCTCACACTTGAGATTCTTCTGCCTCAGCGTCCCTCATGCTGAGGTTATAGATGTGTGCCACAACGCCTGGCACTTTAGATTTATTATTTAGATCTCTGATGGATTTTATACTGAATTTTGCGTGAGTCCAGGCTCATGAGGGTTTTTGTTGTTGTTTCTATATCTTCACTTGTTCCAGAATCATTTCCTGAGCCTGGAGAGATGGCTCAGCAGTTAAATGCTCTAACTGTTCTGGAGGACTCAGGTCCTAGAACCCAAATGGCAACTGACCTCTGTCCTCTGCGGCACAAAGCACACACTTGGTGTACACACACATGTGCACACTTTTTTTTTCTGAGACAGGGTTTTTCTGTGTAGCTTTGGCTGTCCTGGACTCACTTTGTAGACCAGGCTGGCCTCAAACTCACAGAGATCCATCTGCCTCTACCTCCCGAGTGCTGGGAGTAAAGGCGTGCACCACCATGCCTGCCTTCACTTTTTCTTTTTGAATAACAACCTTGGCTTTGTTTTGTACTAGTTGACTATGGGAACTGGGATCTAAGATGAGGTGAGGGAGACAGAGTCACCAACCCAAGAAACAGACTCTGGAGACCAGCATCGAGTACAGATCTACTTTTATTGTGCAGCAGCAAGCATTTTTATATAGCCTTTGGGACAGCCAACCCTCCTGCTGTCACTATAGGGAGGTGCCAGGCCTGCCAGTACCTGAGGGAACTTCCTTCTGTGCAGACAAAGAAGCCACTTCCCTGTTCCGTACCCGATCTGAGGCTCTACCAGCTTGCTGGGATCCTCCTTCTGTGTCGTGTGGCTTGCCAGAAGTCATGGTCTCTTGTACCGTTAGCCTCCCTCACCATCTACTGGGCCCCACCCAGAGGCTGCAGCACCCATGGTTGACCACAACTATAGCTCTGGTTCCAGACTTTCCCCCCTCAGACTTTTCCTTTATCCTTTTCACCAACACTACACTCCCTTTATCACCATGACCTCGTGGTACATATTGAAAACAGACATTGTGTCCTTAGACCTTTCCTTTAAAGATTTGTGTATCCACGCTCCACCTGCACGTACACCTGCTCGCCAGAAGAGGGCATCAGATCACATTATAAAGGGTTGTGAGCCACCATGTGGTTGCAGGTACAGTGCTCTTAATCTCTGAGCCATCTCTCCAGCCCCCAGCCCTTTCTTTTTTTCCAGTCAGACACTCCTTGTTACTTAGGTCTGTAGACTATAACATGTCTTTTACTTTGCAGCTAATATCCACTTAAGACTGAGTACATACCACGTTTGTCTTTCTGGTTCTGGGTTACCTCACTGAGGATTTTGTTTTGTTTTGTTTTTCAAGACAGGGTCTCTCTGTGTAGCTGTGGCTGTCCTGGACTCCATTTGTAGACCAGGCTGGCCTTGAACTCACAGTGATCCACCTGCCTCTGCCTCCCGATTACTGGGATTAAAGGCGTGTGCCACCAGGCCTGGTTCGCTCAGATTTTTTCCCCATCTAATTTACCTGCAAATTTCATGATGTCATTGTTTTCCTAGACTCACTTTGTAGACAAGGCTGGCCTTGAACTCACAGGGCCTGCCTCTGCCTCCCAAGTGCTGGGATTAAAGGTGTGCAGGCTACCACACCCGGTTTACCACATTTTCTTTATCCATTCTTGTTTTTCTGTTGGCTCTCTTTTTTAACAATTAAACTTTATTATACAACCCAACTAGCTTACACAAAAGGGAAAAAAGGTTAAAGGGAAAGAAGACAACCTTCCGGTGTCCGTTCCACGTGACGAGTCCCTAGGTGTCTCTGGCCTGAGCGCTGGTCCAGCCTGTTCGCTGATCCTTTTCCCGATCCATGTGTGCCCAACCTGGTCTCACCCTGTTGCTCCTCTCTCTGTCCCCACTGCTTTCCCGTCTGTTATGTGCAAGGGTGGTCTCCCTCTCCCTTTGAGGGTCGATGAGAAACACAATAGTCCAGGTGGAGTCCCCAGGTCGGCTTCCTGAATTCCAGGCCCAGGATGGCTCCACCCAGTCTATCTCAAGGTGGTGTGTCCAAGGACAAAGACTGCTTTCACCTGTGAAAAAGCTTACAATCTTTCCCACACATCCCTTTTCTTTAAAAAAAAAAAAAAGAACTATATACACAAATATACATATATACAGAATCATTAGGTACATAACCAAGTCCTTTTATACTTGTTAACCTAAGAGAAAGAGAGTCTTTTTCCTTTATGAGAAATTGCAATTATCAATCTATAAATGTGTTTTTAATTCTTAAACTAAAGCTTTTAGTAACACTGTGGCTATCTAGTCTTTAAGCCCATCAGAGACCCTAGAAGGAAATTTTATCTAATAAAGGAAGTGCTGGCGGGCAACTTCCAGGTGTGTCTAGGACAGAGAGAGCAAACCGCCTGGACAGTCACCGGGTTCTCTCCTTCATTGGGGGCAATCAGTCTTCAGCCTTGTCGGCCCAAAACATCCAACAAACTGCTTTTTGAAGCAGGAAATCCGACGGACAGGTCCATCTAGTCTCTTCAAAGCTGGACAGTCAACTTTCCAGCATCACTGTTGATCATTGCAGACAGTCAGCCTGTCATCAGCAGTAGGGATAAGAGCAGTTTCTCAGTCCAGTGACCATTCTGCCACCCTAGTCTCTTCATGCCCCCATCTTCAATGATGCAAATGGAGATGCGGCCAGGAGCAGATGTCTCTCTCTGCCAGGAAAGCCCTCATCATTAAATGCCATATTCTGTGAATCTCTGAAGAGTTTGAAGACCAACTATCTATTCTTACAGTTATCAATCTACTCCTTTGAAGACCTATACAAGAAATTAAACAAACGTAGTCTATGACAAAGTAAGTTAGTATCTAGTAAGATTTTTAGGTAACTAAATACCAACTTTTATCCCCAATCTTCCTGAACAGATTATTAATAGTTTTTTTATAAGACATTACCTTTTTAAAAAAATATTAGATAGGATGGGAAGATAAGAGAGAAAGAAAGATAGAAGAAATCCCCAAATGAAACTTTTATTAATTGTAATTAACCCCCTTAGGCAAAAATGAGTATAGGTAACTCACCAAAAACATCCACCCCACCTACTGGGAATGGGGGCATCTTGTTTTCAAAATTACTTTGTTGTTTAGGAGAAAAATGTTTTTTGGATACCCTAGAAAAATAATACATTGGTCAAGCTAGCTGTATCTGTTTTTGTTTTGTTTAGTCTTTTCGGGATCGATCCTTTTGGCTAGCCATTTTATTCTTAATATGTATGTAATTTTTGAAGGAAGCAGTAGTGTCAGAGGCAGAAGTTCGATCTTTATTATCATTGTCCTGTTTTGTTTTGGTTTTTTTTTTTTTTTTGGTTTTTTGAGACAGGGTTTCTCTGTGTAGCCTTGGCTGTCCTGGACTCCCTTTGTAGTCCAGGCTGGCCTCGAACTCACAGTGATCCACCTGCCTCTGCCTCCCGAGTGCTGAGATTAAAGGTGTGTACCACCACGCCCGGCTCTGTTTTGTTTTTTTAAAAAAATAATTAGTATAGGTATGTTAGTACATATATAATTTTTTAAGGAGAGATCAATTGAGGCACCTTGCTCAAGGTACCAGAGGCATGTTTTTGGGGGTTAAATCGCCCAGGCTGTCTGTTTTGTCTTTAGTGTTGTCTTGTTTTTTGTAAATAATACAGGGCTCTACCTGCATGTACACCAACCGGCCAGAAGAGGGCATTAGTTCTCCAAGCCGTATGAAACAATGCCAAGTGTAAGAACTAAGTAGCTCTTAAGATTTACTTGTTATAGCCGGGCGGTGATGGTGCATGCCTTTAATCCCAGCACTCGGGAGGCAGAGGCAGGTGGATTGCTGTGAGTTCGAGGCCAGCCTGGTCTACAAAGTGAGTCTAAGACAGCCAGGGCTACACAGAGAGACCCTGTCTCGAAAAACAAAAAACAAAAAACAAAAAACAAAAACAAAAGATTTACTTGTTATATGGTCAGATTTAATCTTTATAAGTTTGGTTGGTAGCCATATTCTTTATTCCCTGTGGAAACATACGTATACTCACGACCCAATCTCAAAACTATTGTGGGTTTGGGTTTCCATTTTATACTTGACAAATCTTTGTAGAATATTGGTTGTCTCAGCTTTTTAGTTTGTTTGTTTTTTTATCACCCAATGTTTTTCTGCAGATGACATCCCTTTATCATTAACATTAAGAAAATTTAGAGTCAAGAAAGAATTATCTAATCGGTCCCTGGGTGTCTTTACCCTTCTCTTTTGTTTAATAAGCATTTTTTAAAATGTACAATTACCTCTTTTTACAACTGCTTGTCTTGTGAAGTTGTGGGGTATACCAGTAACATGTTTTATGTCATAATACATAAAGAAGTTTTTTATCTTAGGGACACATATGCAGGAGCATTATCAGTCTTAATTTGTGTAGCTATTTTCATAAATGTCATTATTTCTAGTAAATGAGTAATCACACAGTCAGTCCTTTCAGAAGTTAAGGCAGTTGTTCATTGAAAACCTGAATATGTATCAATAGTATGATGCACTTACCTTATTTTTTCAAATTCTGTAAAATGAAACACATCCATTTGCCAAATTTCATTCCTTTGGTTACCACTAGGGTTAATTTCAGCAGGTAATGGTATTTGACTTTATAAGGAACATGTAGGACACTTTTTTTTTTTTTGGCTTGTTTTCCAGTGAGAATCTTTTTTAACCCCTTACCACTGAAATGTTTTTTATGAAATTTTGAGGCTTTGAATATATTACCTATCAATAATTTGTCAATCTCTTCATTTTTTTTTTGTGCCAATGGACCTGGTAAACCTGTATAGGATCAAATATGAGTAATATACAAGGGATAATTTTTGGTTTTGATGACCTGTTGCAGTTCTATAAATAATGTAGTCAATTCCGTATTATCAGGAGTAAATTCAGCAGTTTTTATATGCAAAACAACTTTTAGCATATTGAGAGTCAGTAATTATATTAAGAGATTTAGGAAAATCTAACAATACCATAAGGATTGCATATGATTTTTGAACTGATGTAAATGGGCTTTTAATTGCCTTAGTTATTTTATCAGACTTATAACCAGCCATACCTGATTTATTTGTATCAGTGAAGAAGGTGGGTACCCCTGAGATTGGTGACCTCTTTACAATACTTGGAAGGCTCCAATTAGTTCTTTTGCTTTTTGGGTATCTATTGTTAATGTCTCCCAAATAGTTACTACAAGCGTTTTGTCAATCTTTAAAGATTTATTATTATGTATACAGTGCTCTGTTTGCATGTACTCCTTCAAGCCAGAAGGGGGCGCCATATCACGGTACAGATGGTTGTGAGCCACCATGTGGTTGCTGGGAATTGAACTCAGGACCTTTGGAAGCGCAGGCAGCGCTCTTAACCACTGAGCCATCTCTCCTGCCCTTGTCAATCTTTATTAATTACCCATAATGACATAATCTCAGAATCAGTAAGAGGCACTACAATTTCCACCGGGTCTATTTTTGACAGTTGGCACAACCTTATTCTTTCCTTTGTAATCAATTTGGAAATTTTTTTCTATGTATGTTTTCAGTTTTTTGTTCTGTTTATTTGTCAGGAATATCCATTCTATGATCCTGTCTTCCCTTTGTATGAGAAGCCCAGTAGGAGAATGTTTTGAAGGCAAAATAACCAGAATGCAACCAAGTTCAGGATCAATTTATCCACATATGCCGTTTGAAGTTTTTGTTCCACCAGAATCAACTCTTTTTTTTTTGTCTCAGCGGTTAGACACCTTGGACTGTTTAAATCTGAATCCTCTTGTAATGTTTGAAACAAGTTACTTAACTCATAGGTAGCTAACCTGATTGTAGACCTTAACCAGTTAATATCTCCCAATAATTTTTGAAAGTCATTAAGAGTTTGTAATTGATCTCTAAAGATCTGTACCTTTTGTGGTCAAATTTTTTGTTCAGTTATTTTATAGCCTACATAGGTAATTGAATCTCCTCTTTGTATTTTTTTCATAGCACTCTGTAATCCCCAGCATGGCAGAATTTCTTGTGCTTTTTGAAACAATTTTTTTTTAAAACACTAGGATCAGAACCATCTAGCAGAATATCATCCATGTAATGGTATATGATAGATTGAGGAAACTGTCTACAAATTATTTCTAAAGGTTGTTGT
This sequence comes from Acomys minous, assembly GCF_964271855.1. Lineage (NCBI taxonomy): Eukaryota > Metazoa > Chordata > Mammalia > Rodentia > Muridae > Acomys > Acomys minous. The sequence continues at coordinate 90,447,292 of NC_140495.1, read as the reverse complement.
ACAAAATATTGGCATAAAGTTGGGCTATTCAACATTCCCTGTGGAAGTACCTTCCAATGATACCTCTTTATTGGAGAATTACTGCTCAGAGTAGGTACTGAAAAAGCAAACCTTTCCCTGTCCTTCTCATGTAGAGGTATGGTGAAAAAACAATCTTTTAAATCAATTGTAATTATATGCCAAGACCTAGGTAACAAGGAAGGCAAAGGAATTCCAGGTTGAAGGGAACCCATGGGTTGAATCACCTTGTTTATGGCCCTCAAATCTGTTATCATTCTCAGTCCACCTGATTTTTTTTACCCCACAAACACTGGGGAATTCCAGGGACTGGAAGAGTTTTTGATGTGTTGAGCCTCCAGCTGCTCTTTCACTAAATCTTGAAGCACCTGTAACTTTTTTTTTTTGTTAAGGGCCACTGCTCCTGCCATACAGGTCTGTTTAAAATCCATTTTAGGGACAGGGCTGTTGGTATCTCAGCAGTGGCCCCTCTTGTAACTTTTGACACTCTATAAACTTGAAGAGTTCTGAGGTTGGACAGTGGGCATAGCTTGTGGTTGCCCCTGATCACTTACATTAATCTCTTCCCCAGAAGCACGTACCAATTCACCCATAGTTTAAACACTGTTTATCTCGGTATTTGTAGGAATATTAATCTGAGTACCCCACTGCTGTAAGAGATCTCTTCCCCACAGATTTATGAGAATGTCAGCCTCATAGGGTTTTAGCCTCCCTGTCTGCCCTTCTGGTCCCACACACTCAAGCCGTTGTACACTTTGTTTTATTTGAGATAACTGACCAATTTTTACAATTTCTGTATAAACCTTTTTTAAGTGGCCAATTTTGGTTTCAAGACTTTTGACACATGATTGAGATTGTCGGCTCTGCTGTCCCACCAAGCCTTTTATTTTAATACCATTTAATTGTATAATTAACTTAGGTCTCTGATCATTAATTACTATTTGCCAGAACACACGTGTCCCTGTGCTTTCGAATGCACCAGTCCTTTTCACTGGAGCGGCTTTGCCCTTAATGTAAGGAAACAATAGGAGTTGAGCTATTCTATCCCCGGCATTGATTTTTATCCCCTTTTTTTTTACACATGCCATGATTTTTATTTTTTTCTTAGAATCTCCATCTATAATACCGGGATGTACAATAAAACCATGAGAAGTCAGCCCACTTCTCAGAACCATTTCTACTGTGCCTGAAGGCAAAGGACTGAAAACACCAGGATTTAATTTGTAACATTCAACCTGAGGAGATAGGGTAAGAGACATATTTGAAGCCAGATCCAAGGCTGCGTTGCCTTTAGTAGCATGCATTAGATCACTAATACTCAGTTCCTGTTTTCCTGTGACTTTGTCACTTCTGGACTGGCCAAAGGAATTCAGCTGGCATGTTTATGGGGGCCGAGCTGATGGCCCCCTCCTGCCGTTTTCCGTTGGCAAGATATTGCCTTGCACATCTCTCTTAGATTGACAATCCGGAGACCAATGTTTCCCTTTTCCACAGCAACTACAGTACCCTGGGAGTCTTGGTACCTCATTACCATCATGACCAGAACCTCCTTGTTCTCTCCTATGAGTTACGTTTTCTCCCAGGTTATTGTGCTTTCTAACTCTACAGTTTCTTTGCACATGACCAATTTGACCGCAATTGAAGCACTGAGTATTATGATATCTGGGCTCTCTGGCTAAAGCTTGTCCCACAATATTATTTTGGTACTCCTGAGAGTTGATATTAACTGTCTCCTTTACCCAGTCATCTAGTGGAGTGCCTCTTTCCTTTAATGGTCTAAGCACCCTCTTACATTCAGTATTTGCATTCTCATAAGCCATGATAAGTTTTAATGTCTGTTTGTTGTCAGAATCTGGCATCGCCTTATCCATAGCAGAGCCTAATCTCTGGAAAAATTTTGTAAAGGGCTCCAGAGGTCCTTGGAATACTTTAGTAAATGGAATAGTTGTTCTCCCAGGTTCCTCTACCAGCTCCCAAGCTCTCAAGGCTGTCTTACGACATTGTTCAATCACTCTATCTTCAGCTTGAATTTGTTCTCTTATGTTAATATATTGTCCTTTACCAAGCAATTGATCTCTATTAATATTTATTCCCTGTGTCGTACTTTTTTGTTCTATTCTTACAGCCTCTGTTTGCCACCATGACAACCACTGTAACTGTTGTGCTGCTTTCAATACCGCTGAAACTAAATTTTTCCAATCTTGGGGAACAAGTCTATTCTGCATGGCCCAGCTGTTTAACATTTATTTAACGAAGGCAGAGTGCATATCATATTTGACGACGATTTCTTAAAATGTTTTAAATCCATCCTGTCTACAGGATGCCAGGCCATTTCGTCATAACCCTCAGCACCATTTTGCGCGGGCACATGTCTTACAGTGACTGAAAAAGCTGCAGGTGTCTGGGCGACTTTGGAGGTGTCCTTCACCAGGACATTTTCCTCCAAAGACCTTTTGGTCTGTTTGCCTTGTTTTTCTTCTGGTTTCTGACCTTCTCCACCCTTCTTACCAAAGGTGCCTTCTGCTTTTCTAGGCTTTCCAGTTTTTCTGTATTTTGTCCATTTGTTCAGTCAAGTCAGTAATTTTTTCCAAAAGGATAGAGCTTATTGACTCTCCCAGTTTTTTCTGGCTTTCCGGTCTCTCTATTTTCTGTCCTTCATCACTCCCAATTACCAAAAATTCTATTTGCTTTCCCATCCCTTCATTTTTTTCCTCAGTCTTTTCATCTGTCCAGTCAAATTTGTAATCTTTTTTTAAAAGAATAGAATTTACTGACCCTTCTGGCTTTTTTATGTTATTAGCCTTTTTTCTAATCCTTTTAAGAATAAAATATGGGGCTGGAGAGATGGCTCAGTGGTTAAGAGCGCCGCCTGCTCTTCCAGAGGTCCTGAGTTCAATTCCCTGCAACTACATGGTGGCTCACAACCGTCTATAATGAGATCTGGTGCTCTCTTCTACAGATAAAGCACTCATATGCAATAAATAAAATAAATAAAATTAAAAAGAATAAAATACAATAAAAGAACAATGAAAAAAGAGAGAATTTCCTCTAAGTATAAGGCAGGAAAGAGTTTTGCAATGGTAGTTGCAACTTTCTGGTACCCTGAAACAGCATTTCTGTACCTTTGAATTTTGAATCTTCTGTCATACCATTAGAAACTAGCTTACACAAAAGGGGAAAAAGGTTAAAGGGAAAAAAGAGTGAACATCCTTGGTTGACCTAGACTAACGCTGGCCTCGAACTCACAGAGAGCCGTCTGCCTCTGTCTCCCCAGTGCTGGGATTAAAGCCTCATGCCACCACGCCCAGCTCTTTATCCATTCTTCAGTTGAGGAACATCTAGATTGTTTCCAGTTCCTGGATATTATGAATAAAGCTGCTATGAACATAGTTGAGCAAATGTCCTTGTAATAGGATAGATCGTCCTATGGGAATATGTCTCTGGATTGGTCTAGCTGGGTCTTGAGATCAATTTTCAATTTTTGAAGAAACCGCCATATTGACTTACAAAGCAGCTCTAGAAGTTTGCACTCCCACCGGCAGTGGAAAAGTGTTCCTCTTGCCCCACATCTTCACTAGCATGTGCTGCCACTGTGTGTTTGATCTTAGCCATCCTGACAAGTGTAAGATGGCATCTCAGCATTGTTTTGATTTGCACCCTGATGGCTAAGGATGAGGAACATTTGTGTTTGTTTTTTGTTTGCTTGTTTGTTTTCAAGACAGGGTTTCTCTGTATTATTTTGGCTGTCCTGGACTTGCTTTGTAGACCAGGCTGGCCCGGAACTCACAGCAATCTGTCTGCCTCTGCTTCTCGAATGCTGCGATTAAAGGCGTGTGCTTTTTTGTTTTTTTGTGTGTGGGGGGGTTGTTTGTATCTGGTTTTGTGCAGGGTGATAGTTATGGATCTGTTTGCATTCTTCTACATGCAGACATCCAGTTAGACCAGCACCCTTTGTTGGAAGATGCTTTCTTTTTTCCAGTGTATATTTTTAATTTCTTTATCAAAAAAACTCAGGTGTCCCCTGGTATGTGGATTTATTGCTGGATCATTCCATTGATCAGTGTGTCTGTTTTTATGCCAACCTCTTCCAGCTTTTGTTATTATTATTGTACAGCTTGAAGAGAGGGGTGACAATACCTCCAGAAGGTTCTTTTACTGTGTAGGATTTTTTTTTCTTTGTTTTACAGGCTAGCTGTATTCTTAGTGTTTTTGTTTTGTTTTGTTTTGGTTTTTGGTTTTTTGAGACAAGGTTTCTCTGTGTAGCCTTGGCTGTCCTGGACTCGCTTTGTAGACCAGGCTGGCCTTGAACTCACAGTGATCCGCCTGCCTCTGCCTCCCAAGTGCTGGGATTAAAGGCCTGCGCCACCACCGCCCAGCCTATTCTTAGTGTTTTACTGTGATGTGCCATGGAGATTTTCTCTCCTGGTTCTGTCTGTCTGATGTTCTGTGTACTTTTTGTTTTTGTTTTTGAGACAGGGTCTCTCTACATAGCCCTGCCTTTCCTGGTACTCACAATGTACACCAGGGTTGCCCCAAATTCACGGAGATCCACCTGCCTCTGCCTCCCAAGTGCTGGGATTTAAGGTGTGCACCACCGCTCTCAGCTTTTGTATGCTTCTTATTTTTGTATGGATGTGTCTTTGGTTTGGGTAAGTTTTCTTCTATGATCTTGTTGAAGATCTGGTCTATGTCATTGACTTTGGATTCTTCTCCTTCATCTATGCCCATAATTTGAAGCCTTGCTTTTCTCATGGTGTCTTGTATTTCCTATATGTTCCTTTCCTGTTTGTTTGTTTGTTTTCATGTCCCTTGCTTTTTTGGTCTAGATAATCTAATCTTTGAGATTTCATATTCTGCCTTCTGCTTGATTCTTTCTACTTGTGAGACTTTGAGTTTTCTAGTTGGCCTACTGGGTTTTTCAGTTCCACCTTCATTTCAGTTTAAGACCTCTTCAGTGTTCCTTTTTATTGAATAACATTTTCAAGTCTTGGACTGTCATTTCCACGGCCTTATGTTTATGTTTGTGTTTTCTTGGGCATCACTCATCCTCTTTTTTTTTTTTTAAGATTTATTTATTTATTTATCATGTACACAGTGCTGAAGAGGGCATCAGGTCACATTATTATAGATGGTTGTGAGCCACCATGTGGTTGCTGGGAATTGAACTCAGGACCTTCAGAAGAGCAGCCAGTGATCTTAACCTCTGAGCCATCTCTCCAGCTCCCGCTCATCCTCTTTAAGCTCTTTTCCCTTGATTTCATTGAGCTTTTTTCTCATATCCTCTTTCAATTTCATGCCTGTTCTTTTAATTTCTGTATCCTGGAGTTCATCTAGATAATTCTCATTGGCAAGCATTTCTACAGGACTGGTTGGTTTTGGAGAGAGGATGTGCTTCCTATTCCAACCTGGGAGTGGTGTATTTTTCACTCAGAGAAAGGTATGAGAGGAAAAGGTAGATACGGTGTAGTGACGCCCTGTAGGATGGCAGATAGGGAGGCAGGGTACCGGCTCAAGCCTGCACTCTTCTGTAGTCAAGGCCAGACTGTTAGTGAACTCATTGAGGTACCCATGCTAAATCTGGTAGCTTGAGGAAAAGGCACGGATGAAGAGGTCAGGCTAGACCCTGGAGGAGAATGTGGGAAGTCTGGGGATGGAGTAGGATGCTGGAGGGGATGCAGAGGCTCCTGTGGGTGGATCTAACCTTATATTGCCATCATCTCTGTTCCCAGCCAACACCTGTGAAGCTCTAGCCTGAGAGAAATCCCTCCCTTTGAGTTAGGAACTTTTGGTCTCAGTTACATCAAAGTGACTAAAGCATATAGATGGGATTGGAGGGAGGAAGCGAGAGCTGGAGCAGAGTCTGTGTGGGACAGGTCAGAGGTCAGTTGCCACAGATTCGTTCTTCCGTCCCAAGGTTTAGTAAACCTTCTTCCTCCTCCTCCTCTTCTTCCTCTTCTTCCCCCTCTTCCTCCTCTTTTTCCTCCTCTTCCTTCTTCTCTTCTTCCTCTTCCTCCTCCTCCTCCTCCTTTTTCTCCTCCTCTTCCTCTTCTCTTTCTTCTTTTTTCTCCCCAAGACAGGATTTCTCTGTAGCCCTGGCTGTCCTGGAACTTGATCTGTAGACCAGGCTGGCCTCAAACTCAGAGATCCCCATGCCTCTGCCTCCTGTGTGTGGGGATTAATGGCATGCGCCCCCACCACCTAGCAAGTAAACATCTTTGAATATGTTTTAATTCTGGCATATACCTATAGAGGAATTTCCAGAAACTTAAATTTTTAATTTTTTTATTTATTTACTATGGCGGGGGGTGGGTGGGTGGGTGAATGTACATGCCAAGGCATTTGACTCATGGAGGTCAGAGGACAATTTGTGGTAGTTTTTTTCCACCATGTGGGTTCTGGGCATATACGCAGGTCAGCAGGCTTGGGGGCAAGTGCCTTCACCTGCCCAGCCATTTAATGTCGTCCCCTGCAACCCCCCCCACCCCCCAGTTTATAGGTAATATAAATGGTTATGTGTGTTTTAATGGATTTCTACCAGATTTGTTTTGCTGAGGAGTGGGGCCCTTGGCTTTCTTACACTGATACTCTGGAAATGGAACCAAGTTAGTTACTATACAAATTTCCTAGGGTGACACTGTGAACAACAGATGGAAACTGCTCTTAAGGAGGTGGCTGGATGTGGCTTCACACAGGAAAGACAAGCCACTTTCTCAGCTTATACACAGAACAAAGGCTATTGCTTCTTCCCTTCCTAAATGGGGGTAGGGGATGGAGGTGCGGGGTGGGGTGGGGCAGGGAGAGAGGGTTGGGGAAGACACCTTTGCTGTTAGGAGACCAGATGAGAAGGCTCTGGATTCTTTCTATACCTCTTTGGAATGTAAATACATCTCTCCAGAGGTCAGACTTCCTCCCGCTCTTTGACCTAGAGCGGTTTCTGAGCCTCCTGTTCTCTGGCAGTGTAAACACACACCTTTAGAGCTTGGGAGTCCTGTGGAGTCCTCCATCTATGCAGCAGAGTTTTCCAAGGATCTAGGAACTCAGGTTTCTGACAGATGTATTAAGGGTTGTCTAACTTTGCAGAAACACAAAGCTCGTTTGTCTGCGGCACACAATTGTGTCCCTTGGGTTTCTCCACAGTTGACTGCTGTTAAGTTTCTCACAATAAGCCACTTTGTTGGCCTTTTTTTGGGGGGGGGAGGGGGGACAGGGTCTCACTATGTATCCCTGAGCTCCCTATTATAGACCGGACTGTCTTTGGATTTATAGAGATCTGCCTGTCTTCCTCCATTGGCTGTTTTGTTCTGATCTGGTCAATAGATGCTAGGATCTAATCAGCTGTGGGTTAGTCTTAGATGGCACCTACCCAGCTAGTGCCTGCAAAACTCCAGAGGCAGGATGGCATTAACTGTACTGCCATAGTATCAGCCAGCCTCACTCCAAGACATCTATTTCTAGTCATTTCAACAAATTTCATTTACTATATAGAGTTACCTTTAAAACCTGTAATGCAACTGTCCTGAATAGTTTTATGTCAACTTGACACATGCTAAAGTCATCTGAGAGGAGGAAACTTCAACTGTGAGTGGGGCCATCCCTGGGCTGATGGTCCTGGGCTCTATAAGAAAGCAGGCTGAGCAAGCCAATAGAGCAAGCCACTAAGCAGCACCCCTCCATGGCCTCTGCATCAGTTCCTGCCTCCAGGTTCCTGCTCTGGCTACCTTTAATGATGTACTACAGTGTAGAAGTATAAGCCAAACAAACCGTTGCCCCCACCCCAACCTATTTTTTGATCATGGTGTTTTGTCGCAGCAATAGAAACCCTAATTAAGACAGGAACTAAATGAATTACTATACAAATAATGTGGCGCTCCCTGCCTTTAATCCCATCACCTGGGAGGCAGAGGCAGGTGGATCTCTGTGTGTTCCAGGGCAGTCTGGTCTACACAATGAACTCAGAGTGTCAGCTAAAGCTGCATGGAGTGTGTCTGCCTCAAGACAAAACAAAAGCCTGTGGCTTCCCCAAGTTACTTGATTAACCTACGTCAAGACATACTCTTTATCGCTGAATGGTATGCTGATAGCTTGTGCAGATTCTACTCTGACATACAAGGAAAAATTTGCAGCAAATTCTTTCATGCAATAGGCTAATGAGTTGAAGCCAACCTTAGTGCCTTCTAGGCTGAGCAGTCATGACCAGCAGAAATGAGCAACATTTAAACCCTTTCCTGTGCAGTATTGCTCACTGTTGGACACTGTCCATGGTGCACACCACAAGCCGCTTGGTCTTTCAGGGTTTTCATACATGCGGCAGTGTTTCTGATTACTGCCTAGGTACCATCCAGGCAGTACTGCCTAGGTACCAACCTTTTAGCTCCCTTTGACCACAACACACAGTCTAACCATGATGTTTGATCTGCAGTGGGCAGAGCGTGCTAAGCATGTCGGCATCAGAGAGGACCCCCTAAACCCCTCAACCCCCTCAACGTGACTTTGCTTCACAAAGAATTTTAGGATTAGTCAGTATGCAGCAAAGTTGGGCTTATTAAGCAGAGACACAGAGCTGGGCGTGGTGGCGCACACCTTTAATCCCAGAACCCGAGAGGGAGAGGCAGGCAGATTGCTGTGAGTTTGAGGCCAGCCTGGTCTTCAGAGTGAGTCCAGGAAAGACAAGACTACACAGAGAAACCCTGTCTTGAAAAACCAAAAACAAACCTACAAGAAGACCATCAGGGCTGGTGGATCTGTACCCAAGCAGGGTCTGCTCAAACTACTGCACCAACCAAGGACAATGCAGGCAGTAAACCCAGACCCCCTATTCAGATCTAACCAATGGACAACATATTCTCCACAGTTGTGTGGAGAGTGGGCACTGACTCTGACATGAACTCTGGTGACCCCTGTTTGACCACTTCCCCTTGGTGGAGAGGTCGGGTAGCACTCAGCAGGCTACCAGGATGAGACCTGATAGGCTGTGATCATATGGTGAGGGAGGAGGTCTGTCACAGAGCTAGGGAAGGGGAATAGGGTGAAAGGAGGAGGGAAGAGGGAACAGAAAGATACAAGTGAGGAGATAACAATTGAGATGTAATCTGAATAAATTACTTAAATTAAAAAAAAAAACCAAAACAAAAAAAAAAAAAACACACAAAAAACAGAGATAGAAGCAAGACATAAGTGTGTGCTGAGAGCTAAACACAGGATTTTGGGGCCTTGGAACATTGCTCAAAAAGATATAATTTACAATCAGATTCAAGGATTAAGTGACGTTTAAAAAATATGTTTTACACACACACACACACACACACACACACACACACACACACACACACACACGTTATCTCAGGGGTGTGGCTTGGTTGGAAGAATGCTTGCCGAAAATGAATGAAGTCCTCAATTCATAAACCAGGTGAGGTGGCACATGGCTGTGGTCCCAGCAGTGGGAAGGTAAAGGCAGGAGGATGTGGAGTTCAAGGTCATCCTTGGCTACATACGGAACTCAAGGGTAGCCTAGGCTACAAGAGACCTTATCTCAAACCCAAACAAACCTGAGAAATACTGAACAACAGACTTGTGCTATTGTTGAAAGCCTTATTGTTGAAAGTCCTGCTGCCTCAGCCTCCCAAGCAGGAACCTTATACCACATCCAGCTAGCTCACCCTAAAGAATTTCCTTTTGTAAGTGACGCTGTAGGGTGGTTTAGGCATGAGAGAGGACTGCCAATACAGTTCAAAGGTCACATCGATTCTGGCTCTAAACAAGTATGGGCTCTGTTGGCTCTTTGCACTCTTTTTTAAAATATTTTATTTAATTTTAATTTATGTGCATTGGTGTGAGGGTGACAGATCTTGGAGCCACGGACAGCTGCCATGTGGGTGCTGGGAATTGAACCCGGGTCCTTTGGAAGAACAGTCAGTGCCCTTAACCGCTGAGCCATCTTTCCAGCCCTGACTCTTCGCACTCTTGAGTCACCTTCAGAAGCTGTCGGTAATCAGCGCGTGATCTCCAGCCATATTGGACTTATTTGACTCCCCATCGAGTGAAGGGCTTCTTTCCTTTCCCACAATTCCTTAGTTTTCCTTTGTCTTTGCTGCTGCCTTAGGAGGAAGGGCGGTTGCAGTGGGGTGGGGGTGGGGCCGTGGCGGCAAGGTCCTGTATATTCTGTCTGGAAGGGCTCCAGGAGCAGATTCTAAAACACAGATCAGTGACCCCTACCTACCACTAGAGGTGTAACGCGTCCCTGGCTTTTTGTACTCTTTGCAGTGTGTGACATCACAGCTCTCTCCAGATCTATGTATAGAAGGGTTGCTTATGGGCTGCAGGCTTTCCTCAGACCTTCCCCCTCCTCCTCTTTCCCCCCCCCCCCCAGACAGAGTTTCTCTGTGTAGCCTTGGCTATCCCAGACTCACTTTCTAGACCAGGCTGGCCTCCAACTCACAGTGATACGCCTGCCTCTGCCTCCCAAATGCTGGGCCCCGAGTTCCCAGTCTCTTCTGGGTTGCCCTTTGTCCTGTGAGTCCTCTTGGGGTATAAGGACAACTCAGTCCTTTCCTGTGTAGACCATCTCAATATGGCTTGGGAGTATGAGACACATGTTGGGTGTTTTGCTCCTCAGGGTGTATTTCAAATACCAGAGAATGTTCTTCCAGAGCCTTTTACTGTTGTTTGGCTTTTTGTTTTGTTTTTCTTAAGATTTTAAAAAATTTATTATGTATACAATGTTTTGCCTGCGTGTACAACTGTAAGCCAGAAGAGGGAACCAAATCTCATTATAGACGGCTGTGAGCCACCATGTATGTGGTTGCTGGGAATTGAACTCAGGACCTTTGGAAGAGCAGGCAGTGCTCTTAACTGCTGAGCCATCTCTCCAGCCCTTGTTTTTTGCTTTGGTAACAGTGTCTCTCTCTTTAGCCCTGCCTGCTCTGGAACTCACTATGTAGACTAGGTTGGCCTCAAACTCACAAAGATTTGTCTGCCTCTGCCTCCTAAGTGCTGGGATTAAAGGCTTTTCAAAGTCTTAAGCTCAGCATTACTCAGTGTTTTCCTTTTTTTTTTTTAAATTTTATATGCATTTGTATTTTGCCTGTACGTGTGTCTGTGTCAGGGTGTTGGGTCCCCTGGAACTGGAATTACAGTTGTGGGCCCATCATGTGGGTGCTGAGAATTGAACCTGAGTCCTTTGGAAGAACAGTCAGTGCTTTTGTTTGTTTGTTTTTTGTTTTGTTTTTCAAGACGGTTTCTCTGTGTAGCCCTGGTTGTCCTGGAACTAGCCCTAGGGACCAAAGTGGCCTCAAACTCACAGAGATCCACGTGCCTCTGTCTTTCCAGTGCTTGGATTAAAGGTGTGTGCCACCACTGCCCCTATGCAGTCAGTATGCTTAACCACTGAGCCATCTCTCCAGCCCCTACTCTGTCTTTTTGATTAGAAAAAAAAATTTTTTTTCTGTGTATGAGTATTTTGCCTGCAGGTATTTCTGTGCAACACTGTGCATGCCCGGTGTCCACAGAGGCCAGGGAAAAAAAAAAGTGCCAGATCCCCTGGAACCGAATTTAAACACAGTTGTGAACCACCATGTGGGTACTGGGAATTGAACCCAGGTCGTCTAGAAGAGCAGCCAGTTCCCTTAACAGCAGGCCCATCTCTTCTGTCCTATTCCCTATGTTTTTAAATTGTGCAGCAAAAATGTCACTTTTTTTGGTCACTGACAAGGGTCAACAACACAGAGGCCTTTGGATACATCTACCAACATCCCTGATGTTGTGCCAAAATGACCACATAGCTCTGTAAAGTGGCAGCTTTCAGATACTCGGTGGCTTTTTGGATATGCATAGCCCCACTAGTATAGGCTATTTCCTATAGTGCTGCTAAGGGGAATACAAGGATTTGAACCTCTTCATTTGCATGATTTTGTGGCTCAAACATTTTCTCAGAAAGAGAGAGCTACTTCGGGTTCTGAGCCCCGAGAACAGAATTCTGAGTTTGTAGCACTCTGTTGAAGTACCCTTCTGTTACCCTCTGCCCATCCATCATGACCTTCAGTGCGGAAATGTGATCCAGTGATAGGGACACTGATGATAATAAATTGCCTTCCTGAGGTGCGCCACTGTGCCAAGAAGGCGAGTGCTTGGAGTCATAATGGCATCAGACTGTTCAGTGACCTCTGCCAGAAGCAGAAAAGGCACAAATTACCAAACCCCACAAGTTAGAAAGGCCAAACACAGAAAGTCAATAGCAAGGACATTTGCCCCATGGGAGACCTGAGTCCCAAATCAGTCTGCCCAGAGGGCAGAGACACAACTCTTGCCTGTTCTACCTTGCTTGCCTGGCGGCCTCTGCTAAAATTCCCAGCAGGCTCAATCCTCAGTGCCTTATGAGAGGACAGCCCTTTCAGTGGGTGGCTGTGCACCACCCAGACAGATTCCTAGTGGTCACCAGCATTCACAGCAGTGGAGCATCCTTCACCAGTCTCAGAGTCTGAGTCCCGCTCACTGAACAGGAAAGTTTGTCTGTTTCAGCTTTGCAGAGCTAAGACTTTACCACACAGGCATCCATGTGCTTGGCATCTTGGCTCTGCAATCTTGTCCCTGCTCTAGACGTGGCTACTAGTTCACCTTGGTTCCCTCTGGACTTCGCACGAGAGAGCAACACTGGAAGTTGGCCTTGAAGGATTTCTGGGTCTCCTGGACAGTGCAAGAGACCTGGCTCACAGCCATGCCAGTCTTTCCATGGGGCCAGACCAGTTCGCATGAGTATTGCCTAGGTCCCACTACGCACCCACGGGGCTTTGTCTCTTTTCTCATAAACCACTTGGCAAAACAAGACATCGTCCTTCTCCCCACTATAACTTGGGCTTTATTCATTTTGATCTGAACGCAGAGGGCGTTGTGGATCAGAAACAGGCTTCTTATGGTTTCCTTAGTGAGAGAAAATAGTATGTAAGTAATCACACTTGCGGAGGCATCCTCTTACCCTAAGGCTTACCCCGGGAGTGGCCGGATAAAGTCCAGATAGAAAACCCTCCAGTTTGAGTAGTCAGGCTCACAGGGAGGGAGGGAGAAAATGGGTTTTCTCTGACCTCATGAAGGATAAAGAGGCCACTGCTTTCAGTTCTAAAAGGAGGGAGGAAAAGAAACCTTTGATATTTAGAGACAGGATGCAAAAGCCCTGCCTTCTCTCTCTAACCTTTTGGAATATAAACGTATCTCTCCAGGAGTCACATCTGCTTTGGTGGCCCTAAAGTCCCCAGACTCACTTTTCCTTGAAATGTGAATACATGTTTTGAGTTTGGAAATCTCACCAGGGACTCTCCCTAGAGGGTTGTAAAATAAGCTGAGCATCCTATGCCTTCTGGAACATTCTAGAAAGGCCAACTCTTCAAAGATCAGGCTCTTAGTACCAAATATTTTCATCCGTGTTGAAAACAGGATGAAAGCAAGAGTCATGCCCCTGCAGTTGTGCTGCTCTGGCTTGCCTCAGAGCCTTGGCTTAGATCTGCTGTGCCTGAGCTGGGCTGCCAGCTAAGGCCTGAGGAAGTGATGGAGGGACCCAGACACAGGGTCAATAGTATGAAGATGAGCTATTTAGGTGGGGAGCCCTGGGGGAGCGGCTAGTTTGTTAGTGCAGCACGTGGGTCTTAGGTGCCACAACAAGACAAAGAATGGGCCCAATAGAAGTGGTGGGGTTGGAAGCAAGCAGACTTTTAAAAGATGTTGAACTCCTCCTCTGGGCTAGAACTCATCAAGAAAGAGTTTATTTTGGAAGAGAGTTAGAGACCCAGGTCTCAAAGAGGTCAGGTAAATGTTGATGGACTGTAGAGATTCTGCCAGGATACAGTCTCTCTCCTTCCCTGCCCCGCCCCCCCATCCCCACCCCTCTGGATGCTCCCAGGGCACTAAGAACAGTGGAAGCCACTGACCTCCAGTGGTCCCTTTTAACACTTCTCATCACATTTGATGTTTTTCAATGATGACCTTGAGGGAACAGACTGAAGTGTGTTGAGGTGGCTGAGCAAACACTTGCCACTTTCCTCCCAGAGGGGACGGGATCGGTGGGGAGGGGGGTCCAGACAGGTGGGTGTTCTCAGTTCAGATGCTTAGATGAAGATGGAGCACAAAACAGTCTTAGTCTGTGCTCAAGGGAACCTGCAGTCTTGAAAAACTGCACTTTTTATGTCTTTAAAACATACAAATTTCGACAAAAAAGCCTCATTACCATGGCTCCCTGGAGTCATGTGAATCCTCAATAAAATCCTCCTCAGCAGATCACTGGGAGGCTCACCACGCTAAGTGCTACAGTCACACGCAGAATTCTGCCTCCTCTGACTGTCCTCCGCCCTGTCTCCATAGAGGAGCTCTGCCACACAGCACAGTGGCTGCCTTTCCACAGCCTGGACACCTGGATTCTAGCCCCGCTCCTAGGCGTAGAGGGTGATACCGCCATTGGGCCAATTGGAAGAGTTTTCACTAGTCAGTTTATGCTAGCTCTGCGTACGCCGAGGTAACCCCCTCATAGTCTTGCAGACCTTCATCACTGATGGATTATCAAGAACAGCCATGTGCCTGGGACCTAGCATGTAAGACGTCAGACAGTTAGAAGAGAGCACGGACCAGACTTCCCTAACCTTAGCACTCGAGCTTTTGAAGGCCATAAGGCCATTGCTCCTGGGGATTTTTCCAAACTTAAATAAAGTAGCTAATATGAGAAAGAGGAAGGCAGATAGGATGGATAGCATCTTTAGAGATTATAGGTCTAACAGGGAATTATTGTCTACCCTATCTGATAGGGAGACAGGGGAGACATTGCAGCAGCTGTCACTGAAGAAGGACGGACAGTCAGAGCAAAAATCTGATGGCCTCAAAGGCATTTGGACCTCAGGCTCTTCTAAACATGGGATCCCCTGAAGTGGGTCTCTCTCAGACTCTGCTTGGCATGCTGAAGACACAGTGTTGACTCATTTATATAATTACATTTTAAAATTGAAAAGTTATTATTTTATGTGTATGGCTGTTTTGCCTGCATGTATGTCTGTGTACCGGACATGCACAGTACTGGCTGAGGGCAAAAAGAGGGTGTCAAAGCCCTTGAAGTTGACTTTACAGGTAGCTGTGAGCCAACATGTGCTAGGAATTGAGCCACGGCTCTCTGCAAGAGCAGCCAGTGCTTTTAGCCACCGAGCCATCTCTAGCCTTTGTCTTTAAAGTTTTCATGGTCTAGAAATACTTCTTGGTGAGACTACATTAATAGGAATTGCTTTCCCAGAATAGCTTTATTTATTTGTTTGTTTAGTTTTTTGAAACAGAGTTCCTCTGTACAACCCTGGCCATCCTGGAACTAGCTCTGCAGAACAGGCTGGCCTTGAACTCACAGAAAATCTGCCTGCCTCTGCCTCCCGAGTGCTGCAACACCATGCCCGAGTTGGCTTTCGTCTTTTAAAAATCTCAGAGGCCAGAAGAGTCTGTATTCAGTTTGAAAGCACCTGGGGTTGGGCAGACAATCTGGACAATGTGTGTGTGGCCACCGATACAGAACCCAACGGTGCTTTCCACATTGAACCACCGTGGTGCAGAGACCAGCAAAGAAAGTGGCCAGCAGGTGGCGCTGCCTCACAGAAGGGAAGATGGGACATGGCGCCTGTGAGCCACCCTGGCTTCTTTATTGTCTTGGGTGACCGCGTGGAGCAGACAAGGAGCTCTCTGCAAGGCTTTTGGTGGACCTCGAGCGTGCGTAGAGTCTGGAGGGAGAGGTAGCGCCGTGTTTTTCTCATGAGGCAAAGTGCAGCCCTTCCCAGCTCCTGTCACCACAGAGCCCAGACCTCATTGTAACAGAGGGTCCTGCCCCTGGGCATAACCTACACCCAGGCAAACCCAGCCACAGAGACTTGGGGAGTCAGGGAGTCAGGGAGAATCCAGGCTCATTCAGGAGCCAGGCAACTTCCTTTGACAAGACTTTCCTCCCTCCTGAAGTACAAGTGACGTTAGATGTATTTGCCCCCCTGTCCTGGGGGGTAGTGCATTGCCTCTCAGGGCTATAATTCTAGATAGCCATTTCCCATGATTTCTACATGCAGCAAGGAAATCTCTTCCAGAAGAGTTTTACCAATTCTTGCCAAACTTGCAAGTTTGCTAGTTGAAGGCACAGCTTTTTCTGCCTCTCGTAGCGTCTGTTGCTCAGCTTGGACATCAGTAGCCGGAGGTTTCTTCTATAGACAGCAGCTGAAAGGGCTAATGAAGTGTTCGATAAGGTCAAACCCAGAGGCTCGAGTCTAGCCCTTGGCACACACTGCTTACAGCAGAAACCACGAAGAGGCAACTCATGCAGGTGGTCCTTGAGTGGGGAGCTTTGGGTTGAAGGAGAGTTTTGTTGTGGGATTTTAGAAAGCCATTCCCCCCACCCCCCAGCCAAATGACTTGTACAGAGGGTAGATTGGCTTCCTACAACAAGAGGCTTAGAGGTCGGTAGGCTGGCATAAAGCACAGCCCAGCCAGGCTGCCCCAAACCTGGGCGTTCTTGTCTGTCTGCTCTCCACTTTGCCTTCTTGAGTGGGTGGTTGTTTGACCTCCAATTTATTTTCTCCTAGTCATGAGACAGCTGCATCTACCTAAGATCCGAGCAGGGGTGTGTGTGATAGCACACACCTGTAATCACAGTACTCAGGAGGCAGAGGCAGGAGGACCAGGGACTCAAAGCCAGCCAGGGTTACCCGAGACCCTATCTGAAAACAAAGTAAAAATCCAAGCAGGAAGAAAGAATAAAGGGTGTAAGAGTCTTTAGATCTCCTTGGCCAAACTCACGTCACAGGTCTGCAGGTTTTAAGTGCCACTAAGGATGGAGTATAGACCTCTCTTGGGTCCACATTACAGACTGACAGTGAGTGGGGACTTGGGAACGTATTGAATGAGCCAATAAAATACCGGTCTGCGGAAGTACATCTCACAAAAATAAAAGGCCAGCTTGTACAGCCTGACGTCTTTCCTTTCAGGTAACCATGCCATGGTCAGGACTGGTGCCTCGTCAAAAGGCTCTGGGAACTGGAAAAAGTCAGGATTGACCAAGAGATAGCATTTGTGTACTTAAGTAATGTGCTGTAGGAAGAAGAAGAAAAAACAACACCCCGGGGTGCCAATGATGCTGTGAAACAAGGGCTGGTCAGGTGAAATGGCCCTAATTTGGGAAGAAAAGGTAAAGACTATAGAATTGATGAAGAGCTGACATATGTCAGCCTTATTTCAGTACTGTCAAATATTGGCCCAGGGAGTGTCTTCCAGTAGATAACTGTGTTTTTTTTTTTTTTGCCGAACAGTTGAGATCACCCAGGAAATGAAAGTGAAGGATGTGAGGCCATGGCTGCTTCCCATGCTGTCTTTGGTACCCAAAACCCAACAGGAATGTGTCTGCTTCTTTTTTCATTCATGATAGTCCTTCTCGGGCATCTCCAAATGTCCCGAGGAGAGCACTGGGGTGGGATGCTGTAGCCCTCCCATTGGCCTACAGTCTCCTCCCTCCACTGTTCCTTCCTACACTCAAAAGTTCCCTGAGGGCAAGTACTGTGTCCCGTTTGCTGTAGTTCATAGGCAGCTGGCACATAATAGGTACTCAATAAATAATCTGCCGGGTAAGGAAGGTGTGGTCTTGGCCCCTGTGCTGACTGCAGTGGCTACACCCTGCATCTCAGAGATGTTCATGAAGGACGATGTATCCCCAGCTTCTGGGATCTAGGAACATTGAGATAGTGGCACAGCATTTAAGTTAGCCTTCAAGGGCAGTGTGAGAAGACTGCCACATAGGGATGAGTGGAGAAAACAGGCTCCAGGGTTTGGAAAAGAGGCCCGAGATCATAGAATGCAGTGTCATGGATGGAGGTTTCAGCTGGTCGCTGCTGCACAAAAAGGGTATGCCAGACCTCTCCTGGGGTTAGGATCCCGACCACAACAGCTCCTTCTGGCCAGGAGCTGTTGAGCTAAGTCAGCCAGGCCGTTCTTCACGGAAGCCCTTTAACCGTTGTCATTGAGATTCCAAGTGGCACCATGGGACACTTTTTCTTTTCTTAATATTATTGGGAGGAAGGGGTGCATGCCATAGTGCATGTGTGGAGGATAACTTTGTGGGGTCTGTTCTCTGCTTCTGAAGTTCCAGACATTGAATTCAACCCACCAGATGCATTTGAGCAGCAAATGCCTTATCCAGTGAGCCATCTTTCTGGCCCAGGACTTTTCTTTAAAAAGATTAAAAAAATCCTGGCAGGTGTAGTAGTGCACACCTTTAATCCCAGCACTTCAAGCCAGAGACAAGAGGACCCCTGAACCAGCTTAGTCTACATAGTGAGTTCCAAGACATCCAGGGTTAGAGAGTCTGACTTTAAAAGAATGTAACCTTTAAAAAGAGAAAGATTTAATTTTATGTGCATTGGTATGACGGTGTCAGATCCCCTGGAACTGGAGTTACAGAATTGTGAGCTGCCATGTGGGTGCTGGGAATTGAATCTGGATTCTCTGGGAGAGCAGCAAGTGCTCTTAACTGCTGAGCCATCTCTCCTTCCCCTTAATCTTTATTTTTATTTTATGCATACGGGCATTTGCCTCCTGTGTATCTGTACCATGTACATGCAATGCACCTAGATGCCAGAAGGGGGTAGCAGATCTCTTGAAACTTTAGTTACAGATGGTTGTGAGCTGTCATGTGGCCACTGGGAATCAAACTGGTTCTCTGCACTTGAACTTTGCCAAGAATCAAAACAACAGCAGCAACACACACACAAGCAGGTCTTCTGGGGAAACAACCAATGCTCGTAACTGCTGAGCCATCTCTTCAGCCCCAACAGCCTTTCCCCTTAGATTTCACATAATGAATGTTCTACAAAACAGTTTGAAAAGTGCTAATCTATCAAGTCCCACACGTATAATAAGCAAGTGAGAAGACCAGAGAAAAGCTGTAGTCACTTGGGGTCACACAGCAGACTCAGATTAGAATCCCAGAGCCCTGGTTGGAGTGTTTCATTGCATCCTCCAGTGGGACTCATTTTAAATGTGAGGACTAAGCAGATAGAAAAGACAGCATTTAATAAAAGTTATGTGGACCTTTTATTATTCAAATAACAATTTGGCACTAGATTGTCTTTCACAGTTATTACAATGTTATTTTTGAGACCGTGTTTTATTTTTAAGGTACATTTACTTATTTCATATGTGCATCTATGTGTGTACACATGTGGGTGTGCTTGGGGCCACACAGCATGAATATGAAAGGTCAGAGGACAACTTGTAGGAGTCGGTTCTCTCTTTCCACCCTGTGGCGCTGAGGGAATAAAACTCAGGTTGTCAGTCCTGGTGGCAAGCACCTTAGCCTGCTGAGCATCTTGCTGGTCCCAGTGATATTTTCTATTCATAATCATGACGAACAGCAATGAGAGCTGGGTTAAAGGAGAGCTGCTTTGCCCTGTGTGGCCTCCAGGACCTCTTGGGGAAAAAGCATCACCTCAGGATCTGTCCCAGGCTTGCCTCGAAAGCCAGGTTATGCGCACATTTTGGGGAGATAAATGTAGGAACTGGGGCACTTTATAAAGAGTTTTATTATTTTAATTCTTTAAAAAATTTTAAGCTGGGTGCACCCCTGTAATCCCAGCACTTGGGAGGCAGAGGCAGGCAGATCATTGTGAGTTCGAGGCCAGCCTGGTCTACAAAGCAAGTCTAGGACAGCCAAGGCTACATAGAGAAACCCTGTCTCAAAAAAACCAAAAAACAAACAAAACCAATTTAGATGTATATTGTGTTTTGCTTGTAGGCATGTCTGTGTACCATTTGCATGCCCAGTGCCCTCAGCAGCCAGAAGAGGGTACATGATCTTCAGGAACTGGAGTGAGATGGTTGTGAGCTGTCAGGTAGGTGCTAGGAATTGAACCTGAGTCTTCTGGAAGAACAGCAAGCGCTCTTAACCACTGAGACCTGTCTATAGCCCAAATTTACAGCCCCCTCCCCTTAGCTGGTTGTCCCTACACCAGAGATGATGGGGAGAATGGTCCACCAAAGACCCCTACATCCTGTACCCTAGAACCTTGCATGGCAGGGGATTTTACAGACGTGAGGGACTCTCCATTTGAGAGACTGCTGTGCATTACTGAGATGCGCTCGGTCTAATAAGAATTCTTTAAAAACAAGAGAAATGTCTCCAACTAGTAGCAGAAGTGATACAATCTGAAAACAAATTAAAGAGAATGGAGGTGTCTAGGTAAGAGACCAGACTGAAAGCTGGGCATGGTGGCACATACCAGGAAGACCAGGAGTTCTAGGCCAGCCTTGGCTAGATAGCAAGTTTGGGGGCAGCATGGCCTATATAAGATCTTGTCTCAAGGTACTTTTTTAAAGAAATAGCCTAGACCAACCAACACTTACTTTGAGTTTGGCTCTGAGACCCAGAGCAAGAAGAATTAAAACACTCAAGACTTCTGGTCTCTAGAATGTGTGGTGATAACCCCCAGGTTCCTCTGGGTAGCCTTGGCTGTCCTGGACTCGCTCTGTAGACCAGGCTGGCCTCAAACTCACTTGAGATCTGCCTGCCTCTGCCTCCTTGAGTGCTAGGATTAAAGGTGTGTGCCACCACTGCCTGTGTTTGTGGTCTCCTCTCTCTCTCTCTCTCTCTCTCTCTCTCTCTCTCTCTCTCTCTCTCTCTCTTTCTCTCTCGTGTACGCGTGCGAGCGGTCCTGAGTCTGGATTCCAAGGCCTTGTGAATGGTCTACACACGCTCGACCACTAAGTTATTGCCTGAGCTCTTGGGGTTTTTTTGTTGTTGTTTTGGATACAGGCCTGACTATGTAATGTAGTCTGGCCTTGACCTCTGTGCCTCCTAGAATGCTTTAGCGCTCATACAAGGCTTGTTACAGTGCTTACGGGCTAGTTGGTGCTAGCCTTGATGGTAGGTACATCAGTTAGCCTGGCTGCCTTCTGAGGGCCAGCTGGTTTGAGCTTCTAGCATCTTTTCCTCTTGGTGGAAACCTCTGTGTCTCTATTGGAAATGAAGATGACATGGGAAAGATGGGAGAGGAGAGGCCTGCAAAAAATAAAAGGATGGCGGTGGCTACAGGGGGCAAAGCTAGAGCCCAAGAGGCACTGAGTAAGGCCTCCTGCCTTTCCCTGGCTTTCTGCCATCATTTGTCTAAGGCGTCGATTGTCTATCACTCAACTGGCATTCAATATTTGTACATACATCACTTGAAGGCTGGTGACCCATGTGCCATACATACTCTGTGTTTGCAGCACCCCAGACGGGTGTGTTTCTCTGTAGCTTATCCTCTAGCCTGCTGCCAGATTGGTCCATTATGTGGCCAAGCAGTCCCCAGGCTGGGCATGGGCCTGTAAGGCAGTTGGTGCCACAGGGTCACCTGAGGCATGGTTAGGGGCAACGTCAGCCCCTGCAGAAATCTTCCACTAGAGCCTGTGCGGGAGCTGGTTTAACCATATTGGCGTCACTCTGGTCAAGTCTATGGCCAGGGCCACTTGCTTTGCTGTGGAGGAGGAAGAGAAGGCTGATGGGTCCTGGATGCCTAGGATGTCAGGAGTAACCCTTTGGAGCTGGGAATGCTGCTCAGTTGGTAGAATGCTTGCTTTGTGTGCCTGAATCCTTGGGTGTGGCAGTGCACGCCTGTGATGCTTGCATTTGGGAGGCAGAGGGATCAGGAATTCAGGGCCACCCTTGGCTACATATCAAGATTGAAAGCATTCTGGGACACATGAAACCTTGCCCGCCCCGCCCCACCTCCACCAAGATAGGGCTGGCATTGACCTTAGATCTGCCTGCCTCTACTTCCTGAGTGCTGGGATTAAAGCTGTGCACCACCATTGCCTGGTAATCCTTTCTGTTTTGGTTACACTAAATTACCAGCTGTTCTGCACCGCCAAGGCGCCTCGTCAGTGCTGGCGTCACCAGGCTATGAGGGAAATCAATCCTTCAGGAGCAGACTTGACCCTTCCTTCAGTTTGATGTTGAACCAGTTCACACAAGACCAGTGAGACACTTTATAAGATGGAATAAATATGGACTGGGAGAAAAAAAATAATCTGGGAGGCGTCCCCTACATCATGGAGCAGATCCATTGAGTTTGGCCCTCCTGGGTCCTAGTGCATTACTGACGCTGGGTTTGAAATCCTTGGAAAGAAACTTCTGCTGTTCTAGACCCTGACCTCCTGCACCCAGAAAGAGGTGAACTGAATCAGCTGAACTCTGAGCCACGCCCCCCCCCCAACCCGAACCCCCTTCTTCAATAGAGAAGTTCAGTGGACTCCGCTGTCAGACTTGAACTTACAGAGAAGCCCTCACGGATATGGGAAGCTAACTCCTTCTGTGCTCTACTGCAGACTCTCCATCGGTCCCCGCTTAACCACCTCCTGCTGGCTCTGGGACACAGGGACTTATAGCAAGAGAAGAGCCCGGGTGTGCGGTGTCAACTCTGAAGGCTCCAGAATTGCGACAGTCAAGAGCTGACTGGCTGTCATGGCTGGAGCCCAGGATAAAACGGCTGTCCGTCATCGTCAACTTGACCCCCTCCCCCAGTGGATGTTGTCCCCCCTTTCACCAAATTCCCATTTCTTTCCAATTAAAACACTTGCCTGACAGTAAACACTCTAGTCTTGGGTGTTTTGTTGAGATTTGGTCTCACGTGTCCCAGGCTTTCCTTGAACTTGCTATGTATCAGAGGATGACCTTGAAATCGCCCTGCCCTGCCCCCCCCCACACCCCCAATGCTGGGACTATAGGTATGAATCATCCTGAACCCAGGGCTTCCTACATACCAGGCAAGGTACACCCCCTAACCTTCAGTTGCTCTTTCTGAAACCACTAAGGCAAAGCACCCCTATACCCCGGATCTGCTGTACTGTGCTTGAGAAAGCGTTTTCCCTTCATTGCAGATGCTCTGCTGCTTAGATCTATGCCAGCTCTGAACCCTGTCATTATTTGGTTTGTAGATGTGAAGTGTTTGTGTTCTTTTTTTTTTTTTTTTTCCCTACTCAACTGACAGGGAAAGACAGAGAGGGCTTGCTTTTGTGGGACTGAGACCTTTCTTGATCTTATTTCCATTCAGATTGATTTCCCCCCCCCCACACACACAACCTATTTGAAGTTATAATACGGCAGACCTAATCATTCATGTAAAGCCACCGAGCTTTGTGCATAGGCCGTTATCTCCGATGAGGAGCATGTTGTTACAAAAAGGCTGGTTGGGCTTGCTTGCTTGCTTTTTAAAATCAGGTCAGGATTAATTTTAAGGTTAAAAAAAAAAAGATGGTGGATAAAAGAACAGCTTGAAATCAGCAGCTCTTCTTGGGTTACTCTGAGCAAACATCCTCTTTTATTAAACCCGAGTGTATCTGCAGGCTGTTTTGTCTGCCTTCTGCTGGCATCTCTAATGCACTTGGAAGCGGCCTTTCCCACCGCGGGATTCAATGCGAGGCCCCAAAGAGATGGGCTCGGATTTCCTGAATCCAGGTAATTAGCTGAGGTCTGGTGGCTCCGTTAAACCATCTGAATGTCAATGATGCATGGGTTCTTGGCTGAGTGCCTAGTACTGTGTCACCCACCGGCACCCCTGTGCAGGGCCCAAATGCTCTTGAGAGGTTTGTGTTAAACGTGAAGAATTCTGATGCGTGTTACATAGAATTTAACGCTGTGAAAAACTTGTATGGGCAACACAGGAACGCTCTGATGTGAATGCTTTCCAAATCTCAAGAATACTTTCCTCTGTTGTGCATATGTGCTAGCGCTGTGTCTGGTGAACCTTAAAAGCCAAGTTGTAACTCCCCAGATTAAAACTTGTAACCTCCCAGATTAAACTTAACAGTGCGGGCATTGATGGCTCATTTGTGTAGCCCCGGAACTCCAGGGATGGAGGTGGGGAGGGTAGTGCCAGCCTGGATTTCCTTTCAAGGCCTTGGATTCATTTTAAGTTAATTAAGAAAAAAATTTAGAGCCTGGCACTTGGGAGGCAGAGGCAGGAGAATCTCTGTGAGTTTGAGGCCAGCCTGGTCTATAAAATGTGAGTCCAGGACAGCCAGGGCTACACAGAGAAACTCAGAAAAATACACCCAACTCCTAAGTGTTAGGTTGTTTGTTTGGTTTGTTTTTTGATGTGGTCATGGGGACTTTGATGAGGATTGCATTGATTCTTGTATTGGGCATTTTTCTTGATGGCTTGCACCTGAGGCTTATGGGGCTGGGCCTATCTGTCCTCACAGAGAACCTCTGCTTTTCCTCTTTGATGAGATCTCCTCTTGTGTTGGATTGTTTTTGTTTGTTTGTTTTTTTTAGATTTATGTATTTTAGGTGTATGAATGTTTTGCCTACACGCATGTGCATATGCACCACATGAGTGCCAGGGGGTCCATGGAAGTCAGAAAGCATTGGATCCACTGGGACTTGAGTTACAGGTGGTTGTGAGCTACCAGGTGGGTACTGGGAACCAAGCCCTGGTCTTTCGAATGAGTAACAAGTAACAGCACTCCAGCCCCTCGTGCTGTATTGTTAAGCAGCTGTCATCCACTCCAAGAGCAAGTCACGTGTTCTCAGCCCCTGGCCCTCCCCACCTTCAACAACTCAGCTCTGTGGCTTTCCAAGGCTTTAGGCACCAGGGAGCGAGGACTAACATCTTCATGTAAAGCAGTGGTTCTCAGCCTTCCTAATGCTGCGACTCTATAATACAGTTCATGTTGTAGTGACCTCCAGCCATAAAATAATAACAACAATTATTATTGTTGTTGTTGTTCGGGACAGGGTTTTTCTGTGTGTAGCCTTGGCTGTCCTGGACTCGCTCTGTGGACCAGGCTGGCCTCGAACTCACAGTGACCCGTCTGACTCTGCCTCCCAAGTGCTGGGATTATAGGCATGCGCCACGGTGCCTGGCTTTCATAAAATTATTTTTGTTGCTAGTTCATAACACTGTAATGTTGCTACTTTTATTTATTGTAATATAATTCCCTGATATTAACCTCTGTGAAAGGCCCCCAAGAGGTTAAGACCCACAGATTGGGAACCACTGGTGTGAAGCCCTTCCTCAGCAGACCGCTTCTAGTCACTTTTCTGTTGTTTTTTTGAGGCAGAGTTTCTCTGTGTAGCCTTGGCTGTCCCGGGACTCACTCTGTCTACCAGGCTGGCTTGGAACTCACAGAGATCCATCTTCCTCTGCCTCCCAAGTGCTGGGATTAAAGGCCTAAAGATGTCTAATATCTAGTCACCATTTGAAGGTTGCCAGCTCCAAGGATTGGCCTTACTCAGTGCTTCTGCCTTGGCAGGTGAACGGCTGAGCCCCATCACTCGCCGGTTGGCATCCATCTACATGCGTGTGGGATACATAGACTTTGCCTTACAATGATCTCTTTTCATTTCCCCTCAAAGTGAACTTTCCAGATGTGATCATTTGAAAACTTGTTCTTTGCTTTCATTGTGACTTTAAAATTAAGAGCACTGTTTGCTCTTCCAGAGGCCCAGCGTTCAATTCTCAGCAACCACATGGTGGCTCACAACCATCTATAATGAGATCTGATGACCTTTTCTGGTCTGCAGGTGAACATTCAGATAGAGCACCTAAAATAAAAATTTTAAAAACCCAAACTTTGCAGCTGGGTACTCAGGGGAGGCAGAGTCGTGGATACCTGTGAGTTCAAGGCCAGCTTGGTGTATGGTCTACAAAGCAAGACCAGGACAGCCAAAGCTATACAGAGAAACTCTGTCTCGAAAAACAAAACAAAACAAAACAACAAACAAAAAAGCTAGTTCCTTGCAGACCCTAACCCCCACAAAAGGTGTCAAAAGCTGGCTCTTTGAAGAAAACATATCAAAGGTGCCCTGGAGACAAGCCCCAGTAAGTGTCCTGAGAGTGGCTCCTGCTATTCAGGTACCCTTAGTTAAAAAACTCAGAGGTTGGAAGGTTTGGCGAATGCACTCCCCCATTTCTCCTCTCTTAGCTCCCTGTCCTTGTCTTTCTTTTATCATTAAGCTTAGTGAATTAAAGTCTAGTTCCTTTTTTTAAAAATATTTTTTCAAGATTTATTTATTATGTATACAGTGCTTGCCTGCATGACAGAAAAGGGCATTAGATCACATTATAGATGGTTATAAGCCACCATGTGGTTGCTGGGGATTGAACTCAGGACCTCTGGATGAGCAGACAGTGCTCTTAACTGCTGAGCCATCTCTCCAGCCCCCCTAAAGTCTAGTTCTTTGACTCTTGAATGTCTTTATTTTAATTAAATGCGGTTGGTTACCTGGCCTTTTACAAGGCAGAGGCTCCGATCCCCCTCTGGACGGGACTAGAATTCCTGTTGTCTCAACCCCAGCTGAGTGTGGCTGCCCTGTGTTCCCTCCCTGCACAGAAGGCCTTCTTTGTGACCGGTTCTCAGGACCGAGCCCTCTTCAGCTAGCCTCCAGAAGGCTGAAGAAAACTCTGTGACCAGATTCTCAGCCCAGCCTCCCGGAGAAAGAAACCCACAACACTCCCAACCCCCTTCCCCCTCCCTTTCTCCTCAGAGAAGGGAGGTCTCCTCCCAGGGACCAACCCTGGCACATCAAGTCACAGCAGAACTAAGTGCATCCTCTCCCACTGAGGCCAGACAGGGCAGCCCAGCTTGAGGAAAGGGATCCAAAGGCAGGCGACAGTCAGAGACGGCCCCCACTCAGGCTCTAGTTGTCAGAAGACTCTGGATGACCAAGCTGCATATCTGCTACATATGTGTAGGGGGCTAAGATCCAGCCCATGCATACTCTTTGGTTGGTGGTTAAGTCTCTGGGAGCCCCCATAGGTCCAGCTTAGTTGACTCTGTAGGTCTTGTGGTGTCCTTGACCCCTCTGGGCCCCTTAATCCTTTCTCCCACAAGACTCCGAGCTTGGCCTGTTGTTTGTCTGTGGGTCTCTACATCTGTTTCCAATAGCTGCTGGATGAAACCTCTCAGAAGACAGATATGCTAGGCTCCTGTCTGCAAGCATAGCACAGTATCAATAATAGTATCAGGAGGCCGGACATGGGGGCGCATGCATTTAATCCCAGCACTCGGGAGGCAGAGGCAGGAGGATTACTATGAGTTTGAGGCCAGCCTGGTCTACAAAGTGAATCCAGGACAACCAAGGCTACACAGAGAAACCCTGCCTCAAAAACATAATAATAATAATAATAATAATAATAATAATAATAATAATAATAATAATAATAATAATAATATCATCAGGGGTTGGCTCTTTTCCATGGGATGGGACTCAAGTTGGGCCAGTCATTGGCTGACCATTCCCTCAATCTCTGCCTTATCTTTATTCCTATTATTTCTAGTAGGCAAGCCAAATTTTGGGTGGAAGGTTTTATGGGTTGTGTTGGTGTTCCTCTCCCTCCACTGGAAGTCCCACCTGGCTACAGGAGGTGGTAACTTCAGGCTCCATATCCCCTGTTGATAGGAGTCTCAGCTAGGGTCACCCCCCAAAGACTCCTGGGAACCTCCTCACATTAGTTTATTCTTAGTGTATATAAAGTACCTTGAGATGAGCCTAAGGCCTAACCTAAGGACATGAACATGGATGCCCTACCAGTGGTCTATATCCACTTTTGTTTTTGAGATGGAGTCTCAAGTAGCCCAGGCTGGCCTCAAACTCATTACATATTCAGGGCTAACCTTGAACTTGTGATGCTCCACCCTCCATGTCTCCAGAGCTAGGATTACAGGTGTGAACCACCATGCTCCTTATGCCATATTGGTCCTTGAACCCTGGGGTCTTGTGAATACTAGGTAAGCCCTTTACAAACTGAGCTCCATCTACAGCCCTGAATGTTATCAACTGTTATCTTTAGTGCACAGAACTCTACATACACTACTAGCTCATCCACTGCCTGATACCTTGCAGGAGTAAGCATAGTTTATCTACACCTGAGGTGCAAATGATGCTGTACTTTGGACCAGGGCTTCCCAGCTGCTATGGACGTATGCTTTTGAAAAATGTGAACCGCTGGATAGCAATGTCTGACCTCTGACAGACATCAGAGAGAGACTGTGACATGAACCTTCTTTGCCTTCTACAGTTTCTACCATTGAACACACACCCTGTTAACGCAGTCTGAGCAGGTCCACCAGCCCCTCAGTCTTTGAACTGTTCTCCGTCCACTAATTCCCAATGGTTCATGCTACAGCAGATCTATCACCTACTCTGTTTTTGACCTCCGATCCAGGTGATGTCCTCCCGGTGCAAATGAGTCCCATAGCCCAGTGTCGCTTTGTGCCCTTGGCTGAAGTTCTTTGCTGCGCTATAGCTGATATGAACACAGCTCAAGCGGCTGTCACTCAGGAATCACTCTCTGAGCACTTGATGAAACATTACCCAGGTAACCAGTTTTCACCACCTGTATTCATTCCATTGTGTTTGGTTTCTATTTATAAACAAACTTTTTTATTTTTTATTTTTTGGTTATTTTTTGAGACAGGGTTTCTGTGTGTAGCCTTGGCTTGTATATTCTTTATATAGCTCTCGTTAGATTTTTTTTTCCATATTTGTTTATCAAAAATACTTTCTCAAGGTATAGTTTTTGTGTTTTTTGTTTTGTTTTCAGTGTTGGGGATTAAACCCAGGCAATTGTTTTCCTACTGAATCTTCAAATTTTAAGTTGATTTATATCTGGTGATAGTCAGTGGGGGACGCTGTTGTTAAGGTGGAAACCTGGCGTTTCTGGGTAGCCCCTGAGCTCAGTACAAGACGATGAACTTCTTTCTCTGCTGGGTCCCCTCTTGGACTGCTCTAGGCCACCCCAGATTCTCTTAAGGAGAGGCACATAGCCTTTTCCTGATAAGAAACTTGTTCAGTGTGCACTTGGGAATTCCTGGAAACACCTACCCTATGCCAATGAGGTGCCTTGGTGTCTTGGCGGTCAACCAATGACCTTTGACCATACCTGGAGTCCCCCTGCCCCCCCCCACCCCCCCACTCTCCCCATCCCCAACCCATAGGATAATTAAGTACTGCTTTCCCTCTCATGATAAAGCTCTGTTGTTAAATGTAGATGAAGTAGCTGGGTGTGGTGGCGCACGCCTTTAATCCCAGCACTCAGGAGACAAAGGCAGGTGGATCGCTGTGAGTTCGAGGCCAGCCTGGTCTACACAGTGAGTCTAGCATAGCCAAGGCTACACAGAGAAACCCTATCTTGAAAAACTAAAGCAACCAACCAAACAACAAAAAACCAGACTCCTTTCCTTGCGAACACCACATTCAAAGTAGCACTTGGCCTCATCTGTCACACGGTGACGAAGCCTTAGCAAGCTGCAACACAGCGGATAACACAATCTTCAACACCACGTATGTGACAACCTTCCAAGGATCTACACCTCCCAACATAGAACTAGATGGAAAAAGCTGTTGATGTCAAGGGAGGAGCCACGCGGCTCATTGCAGGCGAATTAGACACTAGGTCCCTGACATGACTCTTGGAACTGGGAAAGGATACTATCCTAGCTGGGAAGGCCTTCATTGGGCAGGTTAAGCTAACTGCTGCCTATGCAGAATTGCACGCATATCTAACAGTGCGGTCATTTGTGGACAGAGGCGTCTCTGACGGGTCCCACGTTGCCCGGAGTAGGATCAGAGATCAGAGCATTCAGGTCTTCTGAAACAGACCTTAAGAAAGCACTGGTGAAGAGCTCTTTTCCTGTGTGAAAGTACTTAAGCTGGATGACAATGAGAGACTGAGTCCTGCGAGCTTTCCAAATCTGTGCCAACTAGCAAACTCTAGAAAAACTGAACGGGATTTTTAAGGACTGTAAGTCCATTAAAGAAGGCTTCTCAAGACTTACAGACTTTGAAGAGGGAGAAGCTGTTAGCAAACCACTGAAGCCTGGGCGGGCGAGGAATTAGTGCTGGGGACAGAGAAGCATGTACTTATTTTTAATTTTTTTTGTTTTTGTTTTTTTTCAAGACAGGGTTTCTCTGTGTAGCCTTGGTTGTCCTAGATTCATTTTGTAGACCAGGCTGGCCTTGTACTCACAGGGATCCACCTGCCTCTGCCTCCTAAATGCTAGGGGATTAAAGATGTGTGCCACCACCGCCCAGTTTATTTTTTAATTAAAAAAAAAACATTTAAAAAATTTTATGTATATGAATGCCCTATCTACATGTACACCTGAATGCCAGAAGAGGGCATTAGAGGGCATATAGATGATTGTGAGCTACCACGTTGCTGCTGAACTGAACTCAGGACCTCTAGAAGAGCAGACAGTGCTCTTAACCTCTGAGCCATTTCTCCAGCCCCAGAGGAGCATTTAAAGGAGAGTTTGGTGTTACAGATAAGGACATCAACCCAAGCCCAGCCATAGTTGCCAGGCAGAGACAACCCTGTGAACGCAACTCAGTGTGGATCAGTTGCTCGCACTGATAAGGACAAATTTCAAGAGTTAGAAAAAAGATCACCACTAGCCTATCTATATGTCTTTATGAAGACCAACTTATATAGTGTTTTGAAGTTTAATTATAATTACATATTGTTGGGGGATGGTCTGGTGTATTTTGATGCTAATTACAGCTTGCTGTCTGACCCACTTTTTGCTTTAATAAAAAGCCATCCCACCTGGGCAGGGCAGGAGATAGGTGGGGCTAGGAGAGAGAGAGGAATTCTGGGAAGAAGAAAGACTGCCAGCCGGAGGAGGAGACCTGAAGTGAAGAGAGGAAGGCCACCATGGGTTAGCTGGAGGAGACGCACATGGCCGGCGTGGATGGAACATCCGGCTCAGATCAAGAATATTAGCAACTATTTGGGATTATGTATGGGAGGTAGCTTGATAGAAGTTACTGGAAGCAGATGGCATGGGATCGAGACAGGGATCCCATGCCTGCCCCACTATGGGAGGTAGTTTAGAGGATTGATATCTGCCCTGCCCCAGGTTAACTAAGGCTATTTTAAAATATAACAAGTGTCTGTGTCTTGATTGCTAGCCAAGCCTACAGATAATACTGGTAATACAGATAACACATGCAATTTTTAAAAAAAGATTGATTTATTTATTATGTATACAGTGTTTTGCTTGCATGTCTGCACACCAGAAGAGGGCACCAGATCTCACCGTAGATGGTTATGAGCCACCATGTTGTTGCTGGGAATTGAACTCAGGACCTTTGGAAGAACAGCAATGCTCTTAACCTCTGAGCCATCTCTCCAGCCCAACACATGTAATTTTAAAAGCAATAACATATTATTTTTTTTGGCTTGTTTTGTTTAAATAGGGTCTCACTGTAGCTCTGGCTGGCCTAATTTTCAATATATAAACCAAGGTGATATTGTGGTGATTCTCCTGTGTTTGTCTCCTGAGCGCTGGGGTTACAGAGATGAGTCACTATCCTCAGCTCCTTCTAATTTTAAAAAAGTGTGTGCGTGCATGTGTGTACACATGTGTGCAGGTTAGAGAACAACTCTTGGGACTTGTTCTCTCCTGATACTTTGTGGGACTGAGCACCAAACTCAGGTTGCCAGGCCTGCATCCAAGCAGCACCCTTACCTGTTAAGCCATCTGACCAGCTAGCATGTATTGCATATAATCAGCTCCAAGTTTGTTAATCAAATATGTGGTCATTCTGAATTTCTGGTCTCACTTGTTTTATTTTGTTTTGTTTTTCTAGGTATTGCTGTTCCACCCTCAGACGTTCTCCACAGCACACTGGGGGCTCTAATTCAACAAAGGAAGATTTACCACACTGGGGAAGGCTACTTCATAGTTACACCGAGCACTTATTTCAGTACAAATACACCCATGCAGGGAAATAGAGCGCCTCTGTCAGACGAAGGGTGCTCAGGGCCCACTTCTGTCACCTATCTGGTGAGCGTGGACTGCTGTGCAGAGCTGGCCCAGGAGAGCGAGGCCCCTGTTTCTCACTGTCCATCCTGTCAGTGTTTCCTTGATATAAGTGTACAGGACTCTAAGGACCCACTGACTGCCGCAGAAGTGACTGGAAAACAGCAGGAAGGTCTTGAGGACCCCACAACTTCGACAAAGAACCAGGTAGTTTCAGCATCTGAAGACACCCACATCTGTGCAAGCCCCAAACCGTTACCATACACCAAAGACAAAGGCAAAAGATTTGGTTTTGGGTTCTTATGGCGCGGTTTATCTAGAAAAGAAAAGCCTAAAGCAGAGTATCGTAGTTTCTCTGCGCAGTTCCCACCCGAGGAGTGGCCTGTCCGAGATGAAGACAGCATCAGCAACATCCCCCGAGATGTGGAACATGCAATAATCAAAAGAATTAACCCTGTGCTGACTGTTGACAACTTAACCAAACACACCATCCTAATGCAAAAATATGAAGAACAGAAAAAATATAATAGCCAGGGGACGTCCACTGATGTCCTGACAACCAGGCATCATAAGTATTCTTCGAAAGAGGGAATTTGGAAAAGGCGGGGCCCGTCTGCCAAGCCCCATAGGCGGGGCTGTTCTCACAGGGACAGGCGTAGAGCATCCAGCCAGGGAAGTGAGCTTCAGCCAGAAAGCACTGGACTGGAAAAGCACCCCAAGGTCCCTGCAGCCCAGCCTGCTCCCAGGATGATGAACAGGTCCAGTGAAGGAGTTCATCGGTTGCACAGTGGGAGTCCAGCTGTGCTAGGCCCCCACTCGATTTATAAAAAGCAGATCAGTAATCCTTTCCAGGGCATGTGTCTCCGAGGGCAGCCAGGATCCAAAAGGCACAATGTTCAGAAAACCCGTGGTCTGAAACCTAGTCCCATCAGGCTGGAGGAAAGGCCTTTCCAGAGGGCAGGCTCTTCAGAGCCTTCGGGAGCCTTTGATGGTGAAATGCAACCGCCATATTCAGAGCAATGCCATGAGACACTGGAAGCTGAAACCAGGCGTGTGACAGAGGCTCCTGAACATCCTGTCGGTGTCGACTTCACAGGGGGCCCAGCAGATTATCCTCCATGTAGTGTCTGGCCAAGCCACCCTTGGTGCTGTTCCTTCAGGGAAAGCATGTTGAGAGGCAGGGTGTATGATGAAGAAAGCAAGGCCAACCCTGACATCTTAAGGAAAAGCTGTTCTGACTGGGACATGTTCTTGGGGACCAAAGAAATGCAGCAGCAGGTCCTGCCTGCACAAAGTTCCTCCACGTTAGACCCCGAATCCTCTGCAAATACAGCAGTGGCTGAGACACTGCACCAGTTCCAAAACCTTGACCTCTTAGATGGCCCGGTTGGTGCAAACCATTTGAGGACACATGAAAGACAAGATGGTGACTCAGAAGAGCTAACCAGGACGGCATTTGTCCCAGAGGCAGAGACTGTGAATATGGAAAAAGAAGGGCTTTCTGACAATGATGAGGTGGCCTCGAATCAAAGTGACACCGGGGCGGATGACGGGGCCTGCAGTTCGTTGTATCTAGAGGACGATGACGTCTCTGAGACTGATGACTTCTGTTGCACACTGCCTGAACGCGCTCAGTACTCCTTTGCAGGTGGAGGCGAGTGGAATCATTTGGGAAGACCAACGGTGACGGGGAGAGCCCTGACAGAGTGTGACAGCCAAACCTGTAGGTGTGAGCCCCTGGCGCCTGAAAAGAATCCCTGGTATAAGGCCACTAGGTGGTTTTCAAATGCAAGGGAAGGCCCAAAGCCTGATCTCACTGACAGCCCTGGCCTGAATTCAGGGACTCCGTTTGGTTTTAACTACAAAGGAGAAGCCACCGCTGCCCACGTCGGGGCCTCAGCTGCTGCTGCTGCTGGGAGCTTACTTGAGAGCTCTGCTGCCAGGAAAACCAGTTTCGGGGTTGAGGTCCCGCAAGATTCTCCTGGTGACATGGGGAACCACCCAACTGGCTGGAGACAGCGCCCTCCAAATAAGGATGTCAAAGATCATCTCACAGACAAGTTACAGCTTTTCAACACCTCACATGTGCCAGTGTTGGCTCAGGAGCCACAGCGAGCGCACAATCACCTGGAAGGGACAGAGAATTACAGCATGGCAGGAGACAGCGGGATCGATTCCCCGAGGTAAGGATGCATAGGGGCCATGCACTAGCTATTCCTGCAGGAGTTAGTAGATTCTGGGTGTGTGGAGCTTCCTAGAGAAAGCTGGAAAAAAAAAAACCCCGTGTGACAATTCGAACAGTCGTGTGTGTGTGTGTGTGTGTGTGTGTGTGTGTGTGTGTGTGTGTGTGTGTTGGGGGGAGATGGATAAATTGTATCAGGTTACAATGAGGTTGCATATTGTAAAACTATTTGGAGCCAGTGATGGTGCGCAGGCCTGTAACCCCAGCACTCGGGAGGCAGAGGCAGAGGCAGGTGGATCACCATGAGTTCGAGGCCAGCCTGGTCTACAAAGTGAGTCCAGGACAACCAAGGCTACATACACAGAGAGACCCTATCTCAAAAAACCAAAACCAAAACAAAAAAACTATTTGTATTAATTCTTTGAGAATTTCAGACAATATGTGTATTTAAGGATTTATTTTGTCTGTACATGTATGGGGGTTTTACCTGAGTGTATATCTGTGTGTGCATTGCATGCATGCCAGGTGCTCACTGAAGTCAGAAGCAGGCATCAGATCCCTTGAAACTGGACTTATGGATGATTGTGAACCACCATGTAGATGCTGAAAGCTGAATTTAGACCCTCTGCAAGAGCAGTCAGTGCTCTTACCCGCTGAGCTATCTCCCTCCAGGCCCATGCAGTCCATTTTGATTATGTCCACTGTCCTTCCCCCAGTTCCTCTCTCTCCACCCTACCCAACCCAACTTTTGTTGTTTTTTGAGCCAGGGTCTCTCTGTGTAGCCTTGGCTGTCCTGGAACACACTTTGTAGACCAGGCTGGCCTCGAACTCACATCCACCTGTTTCTGTGTCCCAGGTGCTAGGAACTAAAGGTGTGTGCTACCATTCCTCCCACCTAAATTGTTTTGTTTTGTTTTGTTTTGTTTTTTGTTTTTCGAGACAAGGTTTCTCTGTGTAGCCTTGGCTGTCCTGGACTCACTTTGTAGACCAGCCTGGCCTCGAACTCATAGCAATCGCCTGCCTCTGCCTCCCGAGTGCTGGGATTAAAGGCGTGCGCCACCATGCCCGGCCCACCTAACTTTTAAGTTTCAGTTTCTTCTCCTCCTCCATCCTCATCTTCTCTTCTCTTTTTCTTTCTTCTTCACATCCTTCTCTTCTCCCTCCTCTCCTCCTTCTTCCTTTTCTTCCTCCTCTTTTCCCCCCATCAAGTTAGTTTGTGCTGCCCAACTACTCTAGGGAGTGGGGCATGACCTAGACAGTGGTTGACCTCCAGGGGTCTCATCATTAAAGAAAACTGACTCTATGACTTCCTTTTTCTTATGTATTTATTTATTTATTTTTGGTTTTTCGAGACAGGGTTTCTCTGTGTAGCCTTGGCTGTCCTGGACTTGCTTTGTAGACCAGGCTGGCCTTGAACTCACAGCGATCCGCCTGCCTCTGCCTCCCAAGTGCTGGGATTAAAGTTGTGTGCCACCACACTCGCCTGTGAGTTTCTTTTTAATGGGGACCAAATTTTTGCTGGAAATTATTTCTAAAACTAGAAAAGAAAGCAAAGCACTTTCAGAACGTAGAGTTGGAAATTTTCTCACCTATTCCCGGATCTATATGTGTTAAGGAAAGGATGTGCGTACCCTCTCCTCACTTAACTTGTTTAAATGACATTGTTCATGTGACAAACAGATTATGGACTTAGGATATATTTAAGAAGTAAAGTATTGGGAGTTGTAGCCCAGCTGGTAGAGTGCATGCCCGGCATTCACAAAGCCCAGTACTGCATAGACGGGATGTGGAAACAAAACTCTAACCCCAGCACTTGAGAGATGGAATCAGAAATTTAAGATCATTCTTGGCTCCATAGCATCTTCAAAGCCAGCCTGGATTCAACACCCCCCAAAAAACCCTAAATAGTAAATAAATTTAAACAACATTTTGTGTGTGAGTTCTATAACAAAGTGTGGAGATTAGAGGTCAACTTGAAGGAGTTGGTCCTTTCCTTCCACTGTGTGGGTTGTGTGGATATTACTCAGATTATCAAGCTTGGCAAGTTTCTACCCACTGAACAATCTTTCCATCCCCTAAAGTATTTTATAAACTTTGTAATGATACTATTGCTTTCCCCCCTTTGCTTTCTTTTTTCAAGACAGGGTTTCTCTGTGTAGCCCTGGCTGCTCTGGAACTTGTTCTTTAGACCAGCTTGGCCTCGAACTCAGAGATCTGCCTGCATCTGTGTCATGAATACTAGGATTAAAGGTGTGCACCATCACACTCAGTACAACTACAAGTATTTTAACAAAATTCCTAAGAGTTGGTGAGGTGGCTCAGAGGTTAAGAGCACTGGCTGCTCTTCCAGAGGACCTGAGTTCAATTCCCAGCAACCACATGGTGCCTCACAGCTGTGTAATTGTATCCCTGTGTGACCTCGTGCCATCCTTTGGCGTGCAAGTGTACATGCAGACAAAATACTCTCCCACAGATATAGGTAAATCTTTTAACAAGGCATTCATAGCCATGTGTCCGTTTCCACCCAGTTTATCATGGATTATCCTGCAACTGATACATGCACAGCTATCTTGAGATTGAATTTTTTGTTTTGTTTTGTGGGTTTTTTTTGCATTACATTTTTTTAAATGTACATGAGCATGTGTGTAATATATGCTCATGTGTGTACAGGTTTCCTTTGGCGGCCAGAAGCTGGCTTTGGATGCCCTGGAGCTGGAGTTAGAGGCACTAAAGCCACCCAGTGAAGGTGCTGGGAACAGAACTCTAGTCCTGTGCCAGAGCTAGGCCAGGCTAGCTTCCATCTTGTGTCCTCCCTGCCTTACCCTCCCAAGTTTTTTTGGGGTGGGGCTGGGGGAGGTGAGGTGTTAGTTCAGAGTTTCGAAAAAGTCTTCTTGTGTACCCAAGCTGCCTTGAGTATACACGGCAGACCCTTCTGTGTAGCTCAGGGTATGATGCTTACCATTATCACCTAGGAGACAAACTTGTGAGAGACAATCTACATTAGGTTAATTGAAATAGGAACGCCCATGCCAACCGTAGGCAGCACCATCCCATAGGCTGGGCTCCTGGATGTAATGGAAAACAGGAGAAAGTGAGTTGAGCACTCTGTTTCCTGACTGCCACCAGGACACAGTGTCACCCACTGCCTCAAGCCTTTGCTGCCCTGACAGTGTCATCATGTGCCCTTGAACTCTGACCCAGTAAACTTTCTCCTTTAGGTTGTTTTTATCCACATTGTTTTGCCACAGCAACATGAAATCTCAGTGCTGGGGTTTCAAGCATGAGCCACATCCGCACCTATCTCGAAGTTTTTTTTTATTTTTGTTTGTTTATTGAGACAGAGTCTCACTGTGTAGCTCAGTCTGTCCTGGAACTCTCTCTCTGTATAGACCAGGCTGGCCTCAAACTCATAGATCCTCCTGCCTCTGCCTTCATGTGCTGGGGTTAAAGGTGTGGGCCACCATACCTGGCTATTTTTGAAAAGGTTATTTTTTTTCTAGCTTTTTTTTAAGGAAAAAATTATATGTATCGATGCATTGCCTGCATGTGTGTCTGTGCACCACATGCGTGCCTGGTGCCCACAGAGGCTAGAAGAGGCCATCAGATCCCCTTAAGTTATAAATGGTTGTGAGCTGTCCTGTGGATACTGGGAACCAAAATCAGGTCCTCTGCAAGAGGAGCCAATTTTTTTTTTTAATTTTTGGTTGTTTTGGTTTTGATTTTTCAAGACAGGGTTTCTCTATGTAGCCTTGGATGTCCTGGAACTCACTCTGTACACCAGGCTGCCTTTGAACTTGGAGCTCTGTCTGCCGCTGCCACCTCCACCCACCTGGAGCCAGTGCTTTTAACACCTGAACCGTCCCCTTCTCAACCTGGAGGTCTCCTGTAGGGACAGGGCAAATGACCCTTTCACAGGGGTCACCTAAGACCATCAGAAAACAGATATTTAATTTACATTATGACTCATAGCAGTAGCAAAGTTACAATGATGGTGGTTTTGTTTTTGTTTTGTTTTGGTTTTGGTTTTGGTTTTTTGAGACGAGGTTTCTCTGTGTAGTCTTGGCTGTCCTGGACATACTTTGTAGACCAGGCTGGCCTCGAACTCACAGCGATCTACCTGCCTCTGCCTCCTGAGTGCTGGGATTAAAGGCATGCGCCACCACCGCTGCCCAGCCAAAGTTACAATTATGAAGTAGCGATGAAAATAATTTTTTGGTTTGGGGTCACTACAACATGAAGGACTGTATAAAAGTGTCACAGCATTAGGAATGTTGAGAACCACTGGCCTATCCAATTCCACAAAGAATTTTTTTTTCTTTTTCCAATTATTTTGCTTTGTGTGTTTCCACAGGTGTGTGTACACAGTGTTCATGTGGAAATAAGAGGCTTTGGGGGGGTTCATGTTCTCTCCTTCCACCTTGAGGAGGGGGTCCCTCTTGTTTCTGCTCCTGCACTGTGTTTACAAGCTCCTGTCCCCACTTCCCGTCTCCCCCCAGGCAGACTTGTTGGTGTCACCACCGCCCCAACAAGTTTTTTAAAAATTGATTATGATATGGTTATCTTGGTTTTTTATTATTGTTTTTTGGTTTTTTGGGTTTTTTAAATTATTGATTCTTATTTCGTGTACATTTGTGGTTTGCTTGCATGTGTATCCGTGTGAGGGTGTCGGATCTTGAGGTTATAGTTGGGAACTGCCATGTGGGTTCTGGGAATGGAACCTGGATCCTCTTAACCACTGAGCCGTCTCTCCAGCCCCTGTTTTTTGTGGTTTTTTGAGACAGGGTTTCTTCTCCGTGTAGCCTTGGCTGTCCTGGACTCACTTTGTAGATCAGCCTGGTCTTGAACTCCGTGATCTACCTGCCTGTGCCTCTCGAGTGCTGGGATTGAAAGGCGTGTACCGCCATGCCCAGCTACGATATGGTTTTCTTGAGAGGCTTATAATTATTACAGATACTCAGAAGGAGAAGGAAAATAACCTTTGAAAATCAACTCTGTGCTGTGGTTCTTACTGTTGGTGTCAGGACCAGATGAACAGGACATAGTTGGTACCTTCTTTGAGGAGAAATAGAAACAAAATTAACAAGGACAAGCTGAACAGAAGAACACAGCGTAGACTGTTTTTTGTTTGTTTGTTTTTTGAGACAGGGTTTCTCTGTGTAGTCTTGGCTGTCCTAGACTCACTTTGTAGATCAGGCTGGCCTCGAACTCACAGCCATCTGCCTGGCTCTGCCTCCAGAGTGCTGGGATTAAAGGTGTGCGCTACCACGCCTGGCCTGACTCATTCATTCTTAACTGCCAAAGAAGTGTGGCATTCAGAGTCGCACGTGGACTAGGCAGCTA
Source organism: Acomys minous (assembly GCF_964271855.1). Taxonomy (NCBI): domain Eukaryota; kingdom Metazoa; phylum Chordata; class Mammalia; order Rodentia; family Muridae; genus Acomys; species Acomys minous. Next base: position 90,407,967 of record NC_140495.1, on the reverse strand, counting down.
CTCAAGGGTTGAGCACCTGCCTCACATGGATGAGACCCTGAACTCAACCCCTAGCACCACAAGAATAAACAAACAACCGCCCCTCCAAACCAAGCATCAAATTACCGGCACAGCCGAGGACATAGCTTGGTGGTAAGGGACACACTTAACAGATGTGCTGCAGCAAGACAAATGTGCTTAGATAAATAAGAACCTAGCTCACTGTTCCCAGGACAAGGACATTGTCTATATGAAGACTGAAAGAGCCGATGGTCCCTCCTGTGACTCTGAACAAGAAACTATACAAGCTATTGATACTGATTCCTTTGGGGAGTTTGTTGATTCTGGCCAGCATGTTGGCTGAGAACTGATACAGGTTTGAGAACTGATGATCAGAAAACACAAACTCCTTTGAAATCACCTGGCAAATATTTGGGAGTGCTACTGTGTGGCATTTCACATGTAAAAGTTCACTAGGGTTTTGAAAGGTCATCTTAGATTTAAGTGTGCTAGTGTAGCCTCAGACTGACAGACTGCAGTGCCTTGAGTGGCACTCTGGGCCCCTTTTGAAGACAGTAATCCTGTCCTTTTTGATATCTTTAGGACGCAGAGCCTGGTGTCTAATAATTCAGCCATTTTGGATGGATTTAAAAGAAGCCAGACTTTTCTGCAGAACCGTGACGGCGTGAAGAGGAGCCAAACACTCCTGTCTAATCCCTTGCTCCAACTAACTCCAGTTATAAATGTCTAACTTAAAAAAACAAAACAACAACAGCAAAACCAAACACTGTTTTGCAATGTGGGCTGGAGAGATGGCTCAGAGGTTAAGAGCACTGTCTGCCCTTCCAAAGGTCCTGAGTTCAATTCCCAGCAACCAGATGGTGGCTCACAGCCATCTATAATGTGATCTGATGCCTTCATCTGGCCTGCAGGTGTACCAGTATATACATAATAATAAATAAATCTTAAAAAAATAAATAAATAAATAAATAAATGTGGTCTTACACTGTGGTTCAGGCTGGCCTGAATCTCAGCAGCCATGCAGTGCCTTTGCCTCAGGAGTGCTGGGACGGTAGGCGTAAACCACCGTGCCAGGATTAAAATTGTAACTGACTTGGGAGAACTCTTTTTCTTGTTTTTGTTTTTTGAGATAGGGTCTCTCTGTGTTAGCCTTGGCTGTCCTGGAGTTGCTTTGTAAACCAGGCTGGCTTTGAACTCAGTGATCCGCCTGCCTCTGCCTCCCGAGTGCTGGGATTACAGGCGTGCACCACCACCGCATGGCTGACTCTGGAGAATTAAACATTGACTATGTAAGAGTCCTCTAAAGCTGAGCATGTATGCTATTGTTAATACTAACCTCACTATATTGCAATCTGATTACTTTTTTCTTTTTACAATTTTAAAGCAGTTTTTAGTGCTTTTACTAAAAATTTGTTGTAGTTTTTAATAAAAGAAACATGAAATCATTAGTCCTTTTCTAATTAAATGTCACTAACTTTTAATTTTCCTTGTTGAGTTTCTCTGTTACGTATTATGCTGACTTACTACCCAGGGGCGTTCTCATTAAGCACAGGAGTATGGAATTCTCTGGTTAAGGATTTCACCCAGAAAACAAGCGCTTTTTAAGGGCTGCCTAGGTTCTTGAAAACTAAAGTCTTATCGGGACGAACTGATGTACTATGATGCCTGCTGCTTTCTAGAAGAATCCTTCGCCTGGGTCACTACTGGCCAGGATTCTCTTTTTCAAACGGCCTGTATGTAAAGAAACGGCTCCAAACGGCATGGACTAAGGATGTGTACAACTCCCATGTCCGAAGACTTGGGGTTCCCTTTTGCATCCCAGGCTCTCGACCGGGAACCTGGTCTGCAATGACTACCACCGGCGGCCATCTTGGAGATGGGCGTAACCCGTTGCTTGTATGTGTTGCTTTAAGGAGCATTTGAGACAATTTTCTGGTGAGTAGTCATGTCTTCTGATTTCATGCTGTCCCCAGACTAAGGTCCAGACAGGTTTGTTGTTGCTGGCCGTGTGTGTGTGCCTTTGGGAAGCCACGGAACACAATAGCCAGACTTCACACCGGCCAGGTCATTGTGCTCACGTGAACTGAGCTTCTGAATAGAGACCGCGGGGCTGGGTCCCTGCAGCCTCAGTGACCCCAGGCGGCACGTCCCAGAGGAGGCTTCAGTAAGTTAAACCCCGATGCGCTGAAGACATGGCAGCTGAGAAGCAATTCATCCCTGATGGTGGTGGAGTTAAACGTATCCCAGTTGTGGCCCCACGTGGCAGGCCTTGTGCTCCTGAGGGCCTCCGCTGTGCTGAAGCCCCTCCCCCATCAAAGATGATGTTTACTAATCATCTCACCTCCGTTCCAAAAACGGAAAAAGCAAAACGACCCCCCCAAGTGAAAAACGGGCAAATGTCTACTGTTTTTGTGTCTGTAGTAGTACGGCATTCAGTTTAATTTGTAGTGAACTTGCCACGTTTTCAAAGATTCTAGGTTTTTAAAAATTATTTTTTTATGTGCATCGGTGTTTTGCAGGAATGTCTGTGTAAGGCTTGTCAGATCTTGAAGTTACAGACAGCTGTGAGCTGCCATGTGGGCTGCTGGGATTTGAACCCAGGTCCTCTGGAAGAACAGTCAGTGCTCTTAACTGCTGAGCCATCTCTCAGCCCCCTCAAAGATTTTAAAAGGCATACAAAATAATAAGCTGCCAAATTGGATGTGTATCAAGGATTGTGTTGAAGGGAAACATGGTGGAAATGAATGAAAATTAGCCTGTTTCCTCAGAAAAAATTTAAGTTAGACTCAGATTCTATTGTAAAAGTTGGTTATATAGTAGCATATTTTTATTTAATTATATAGACAGTATTCTGTCTACATGTACACCTACAGGCCAGAAGAAGGCATCAGATCACATTATAGATGGTTGTGAGCCGTCGTGTGAGTGCTGGGACTTGAACTCAGGGCCTCTGGAAGAGCAGTCAGTGCTCTTAACCACTGAGCCATCTCTCCAGCCCGTATTTAGTAGTATATTTAATAGCAAAATCATTTACTGATGGTAAGTTAATCCACGGTAGGGAGTGTAGCAGTTGTAATATGCCCTGGTGGGGGTGGGGGGAGAGGATATTTCTAAAATCCGTTTGTCTTACTGGGCTACAGCCAAGTGAACTGAAGAAACTTGAAAATGGAAAGCCATTTGAGGCCAGGAAGGCTGTAGCTCAAATGGTGGAGTGCTTGCCTAGCATGCATGAGGTCCTGGGTTCAAGCCCGAGCACTGCATGAAGTGAGCATGGCGACACATGCCTGTAGCTTTACCACTCGGGAAGTGGAGACAGGGGGCCTAGAAGTTCAAGGTCATCCTTTGCCCTGCCAAGTCTGAGGCCGGCCTGGGTTACGTGAGGTCCTGTTTCAATAGGAAGGAAGGCGGGAAAGTTTACAGAACTGCCAGTTTTCTCTTAAGCTTTGGCTGTGGGCATTGGCACTGGGGCTACAGTGATGCCTCAGCTCTCCATGTTTCTTAATAGTGCTGATGACAAATGCCACTGTTGAAATGGCTTCTTTAATGCCATTAAGACACACTAAGTAGATTTGTAGTGAGTAATGTTAAAATTTCCATTGCCTACATATCTGGATTGGTGCCCTGTGATGGTAGGTGAAAGACTTGAAAAAAAAAATCATGTATTTACCATCTCAAACTCACACTTATTGAGCTGTTGTTACATAGTAAATCAAGGAAATTCATTCAAAAACTTGTGAAACGTGTCAAGCCTGCCACCAAGACTGAGTTTCAGAAGGGCCAAGGGATTAAATCATCCCCAATTCCAGGAGTTCTTAAAGTGTTTGATGTTGACTTCGACATTTGCTTTTGGGAGATAAGATGGCTAAGTTGAGACCGCATGTTGAAAAGGTTTTATGACTTTTGACATTAAGTGGTTTATAGTATCAAAAACACTGGACCAGTGAAACGGCTCAGTGGCTAAAAGGCACTCGCTGACAAGCCTTACGCCCTGAGTTCAATCCCTGGGATGCACATAGTGGAAGGAGAGAACCAGCTCCCAACTACTGTCCTCTGACCACACACACACACACACACACACTAGAAAGTACAATGCCAAGTGTCCCATTTGTTTTATATTCTCTTTCACTTTCATAGTAGAAAATAATTTTAAATAATGAAGGTCTAATGAAAACTCAGTGGGTTAAGGCCCTCAAAGCCTGATGACCTGACTTCAATGCCCGGGACTCATGGTGCAAGGACAGAAGTCTTGAGAATTGTCCTCTGACTTCCACACATGCTAACCACAGTAAAGGGAATAATTCATTTTTAATTAATGACGTTTTATAACTCATATGCTATTGTCTTTATTAGTGATTGTAAACTTAGGACCCAGTCAACATTTTTAAGACTCTTTGGGTGGGTCACTGGGTACCTCAGAGGGCTGTCCTCTCATCTCCGTGTGCACACGGTGCCAGGTACATACAGACCTCCAGCACATGCACACATACACATACATGCACGATTAAAGTTTTGGTGTTTTTTTTTTTTTGTTTTTTTAGATTTCTTTTACATGTATGAGTGTTTTGCCCACATTTATTTGCATACCACGTGCATGTCTGGTATCCTGGGAGGTCAAGAGAGGGCGTCAGAGCCTCTGGGATTGGAGTTACGGATGACTGTGAGTCCACATGGGAGTGTTGGGAATTGAACCCCTGGGCCTCTGCAAGAGCAAGTGCTCTTAACAGCTAAGTCACAGAATTAATAAGCTAAAGCCAAAGGCTAGGGGATGTTTTTTTTTTCTTTTAATAGGCCCTTTGATAGAGAACAGCAGGAAAAGAAGACATCTGACTTTAAAGGGTATATCAGTAACTCTTGAGATAGTTAGAAACTGGGTCAGCATGATGGCTCCACTGGTAAAGGCTTCGGCCACGGAGCCTGATAATCTGAGTTTCATCTCCGGGATGCACAGCATGGAAAGAGAACTTCTGCACACAAAATAAAATGGGAAAAACCAAACCAAACTAAACCTAAAGCTGGGCCTCGGGGTACATGCCCTTCTCTAGCCCTAGCCCTGGGAGGCAGGAGCAGGCAGATTCCTGTGAGGTGAAGGCCAGCTTGCTGCTTCTCCATGGTAAGTTCCAGGTCATTCGGGGCTACATGGGAACGCTCTATCTAAAACAAACTAAATCTTTAGAAAATGAACTTGTATGTGGAAGTGGGGACAACCATGGTCCGTGCCTGTAGCTGCAGGCACTAGGAAAACTGCCTCAGGCTAATCACTGGACTCCAGGAATTGATGTTTTGAATCGATGCCCGTGATGGTTTACACTGATGGTCATCTCGACAGGAACTGGACTCTTCTGGGCACGTGGCTGTGAGAGAGCCTCTGTATTTGGTTGAGGTGGGGAGACCCACCTAGCTGCCAGGCAAAAGGAAAAGGAGGGGGTACCACCATTCACTTCTGCTTCTTTCTAGTGGATGGGATGGGACAAGCCGCCTGGTAAGCCCGTAGCCATGCCTTCCCTGCCGTGAGAGACAGTAGCCTCCAGCTACGTATGAGCCAAAACACAACTTTTCCTTAAGTCCCTTCTCAGCTATTCTGTCACAGCAACGACAAAGATAAATGACGTTTGAATTCCCGTTGGTTCCAAATCTTGTGATCAGCCATAAGACGAGCTTGACAGTATAGCTCTCATTCCCACCTTCCTTAGCAATTAAGCTGATGGCTAAGCTCCACTCCTTGAGCGAGTCACTCATGTCTAAATATCGGTCTCCACCCTCCTTTTCCACCTGGCTAGGTGGAGGTCAGAGGATTGGGTCAGATCCTTAGGACTTAAAAAGGCAACATTTGTTGTTGCAGAGAGCAGTCACTTGAGGAAGGAGTGTTGAGTCACCTAGGCCCTCCTTTTTTCAGGTTTGCCATGAGAAGTTTTGGCATGAGGAAACAAAAAAATAGTATCCCAAAGAGCTGAAATTTGACTTCATCGGTGTGACTTTCAACCCCGTTCTGTGTGTGGCTATTAACTTTCTATGCGTCTCGTATTCTGCTGTAGGGGCACAGCGACGATCACTGTTGACCTGGGTGTAGGTGTGAAGAGATAGGGTGCAGAGAAGCCACTTAGATTTACAAAGATCTAGGAATAGAGACCGTCAACCGTTCCTCCAGCCTTCGGAAAAGCCTTTTTCTCCTGCTATTCCTTAGCCACATCTAGTGTTCATGGAACTGAATCCCTAAAACTACATTCAGACAGTCATTGACCTTAAGGCAATCCTTAATTACACGGAAGTCCGGAAGCTATCACAGACTTACTATTGTGATTCCGGTTATTCAAGTCTAATCTCCAAATTCAGGACATGTCGCCGCCATATTGTAATTGTGCTAAAGCCTATGCTTGAGCCTGAGGTTACAAGGCTGCTGCCTTAGACACTGTCAAGTTTTCAGGATTGCTCCCGCGCCCCCGTCTCAGATTCACCTTCCCTCAGGAATGACATAGCTGATCGACTGTGTGAAGTGATCATCAATCAGTGGGTTTAAGGGCTGGGGTTGCCGTTCAGTTGGTAGCAGGATCACCTGCGCTGTGAGGGACTGTGGGGATCGCACCCAGTCTTTGTGAGTACGCACAAAGACCAAGAAGTCAATTGGCTGACACTGATTATCTTTTGTATAAGTTTGTAACTCAAAGCCGGCTAATCCTGATCAGTAAGATTAAATGTATTTATTACAAGTAGGTAACGTCAGACACATTGGCCTTGTGTTTAAAAATCTTGGATTCCTTTGGGTTTCTCCTATTCCTTCTGTTTCATAGGAGCAATCGCCTTCCAACTTTGGGAAACTGTAGCTCTGAGAGTGGTTGTCCCCATCTTGGGTTCTGATCAATTTACTAGTCCTGCCAGCACTACTGATTTTGGACAAATAAACTCCTTTCTCGGGTGGGTTTTGTTTCTTCTTGGGAGCGTGAGAACCAAAATGAAGCCGTTAACTTAACGCCTGCTTAAGAGGCTGACGTCCCTCAGGCTCGCCCTCCGCCGCAGACCCACCAGACTCTGCAAACCCCAGCGAGCTTCAACGTTAATGCCTGTCCACCCGTCCAGCGGGAATCCGTTACACGCTAACGCTCCACCCACCACGGGGGGCGGGGCGAAGGGCTGCAGTTTCCGGCGGCGAATGGCTGGACGGCGCGTGGCGCTCCCGCCTGCCCCAGTTCGTGCTTGCACACGAGCCGGCGCGTCGCGCGTCAGCCCCTGTCCCCCCGCCGCCTGTGAGGGGGCTGCTCGAACGCTGCAGGGCATGCTGGGAAGGGAGGTGTTCCAAGCGGGGGAGGGGGACACTTGGAATTCGTGCTGCGCCGAGGCCCGTGCTCTAGAGCAGCCTGTCGCTTCAGAGCATGGGCGGGCCCATCGGGTCCTCTCACGCTTTCATTGGCCGAGGGAGGCTGCGGCTCTCTGGAAAGAGTCTTCCTCCCCGAGAATTCGGGCTGCTTTGCTCCGGCAGTGCGGTGCGTGGCCCGGAAGTGACGCACGTCGTTGGCCGCCGGCCGCCCTGCCCCCGCTTCCTTTCACGCTGTCGGTGCCCGTAGGTGGTCGTGGCCACCGCACCCGGCGGGAGGTGGCGGCGGCGGCCAGTAATGCCCGGGAAACTCCTCTGGGGAGACATCATGGAGCTCGAGGCACCCTTGGAAGAATCCGAGAGCCCGAGGAAGGAGAGGCAAAAGGTGCGCTGCGGCTGGGCCGCGCCTCCCTCGGGCTGCGCTGGCCTGGGCGGGGAGGGGAGCGGTCTCTGAAGGGGACGACCTGTCAGGATCCGGCGCGAGCTTCCGAGGGAAGCCTTCCCCCGCCGTGCTCTGCCCTGTGAGGTCTGGGGACGCCATCCCCATCGCCACACTCCCGGACCTGGAGGAGGACGGACCTAGGCTGCGGCCGGGCTTCGTGGCACTTCAGCCCGACGTCTGCCTTTACGCCTGGATCTCTCCAAAGAGATGGGCAGACTTGAGCTCCCGTCGCCGTGGGATCTGCTCATTTACCCTTTCTATGGAGGCGAGGCCCTTCATTTGATTTTCCAGGGCCTTCGAAGAACATAATTAAGAAACATGATGGCTTTGCCTGTGTGTTGCTTCTCTGTGGCGGTGTCGTGTCTGCAGCAGTCTCAGGGAAGGCTATCCTAGGGTAACAATCCTCCATAATTGGGTAATAGAAGCTTAAGGAATAGTGTCACGGCCAGGGTTACCAGGGTTTGGCTGTGATGGACTTCGTGGGGTTGTATTATGATTAGCCTTTACTGTCAGTATTTTCAATCCACAGGTATTTATTGAGGCTAATTTGTTCCAGACTCTTTGCTGAATACCAAGGAGCTTAAACTAATTAATTATGCAAAATGGTCCCTGCCCACCAGGAGCCTGTAGAGGATTTTTTTAGAGCCTCTACCCCTACCTCCGTCCGAAAAGAAAAAAGAAAAAAAGAAAAAGCAAAAACAAACCAACAAAAATTCTCAAAAAATAGAGTTGGGTTTTTTGTTTTTGTTTTTTTGACATTGGGTTTCTCTGTGTAGCCTTGGCTGTCCTGGACTCACTTCGCTTTGTAGACCAGGCTGGCCTCGAACTCACAGCGATTCGCCAGCCTCTGCCTCCTGAGTGCTGGGATTAAAGGCTTGTGCCACCACGCCAGGCCTAAAATAGGAGATCTTAAGGTGCTAAGAAAATGCACAGGTACATTTTTTACTGGAGACATTTGACCTGGAGGGGGAAAAAAAAGCTGAGGAGGATGAAAAGACTGTGGGAAAAAAGGCATTTGATAAGATATTTATTCTGTAGAGTGTTAGAGATCGGGGATATACCCCTAGGACTTACTTATCACCAAGGTAAAGTTTACCTTATAGCTAAGCAGCCTGCTCTTCCTCTTCCTGTGTCACCTTCCTAATGGGCATTGGGCTGAGGTCACTGGCATGCCTGACAAATGCTCAGTTTTGAGCTATTTCCCAACCCTCATTTTTCTGATTTTGTTTTTCTGATTTTGTAGAATATGCTAAATTTTGAATTTACATTTTGACTTTTTTTTAAAGATTTATTTGTTTAGTATACAATGTTTTACCTGTATGTATGCCTGCAGACCAGAGAAGGGCACCAGATCGTGTTATAGATGGTTGTGAGCGACCATGTGGTTGCTGGGAATTGAACTCAGGACCTTTGGAAGAGCAGCCAGTGCTCTTAACCTCTGAACCATCTCTCCAGCCCACATTTTGACACTTCTATTTTTCAGTGCTAGGGTTTTAACTGGACCACAGCCCACATTCTTTTTTTGTTTTGTTTTTCGAGACAGGGTTTCTCTGTGCTGGCCTTGGCTGTCCTGGACTGGCTTTGTAGACCAAGCTGGCCTCGAAACTCACTGGGATCTGCCTGTCTCTGCCTCCCGAGTGCTGTGATTAAAAGGCGTGTGCCACCACACCCAGCCACAGCCCACGCTCTTAAGTGTATGACTTGATGATGTTAAGTGTAATAGAATTGATCTGCTGTCATGGCCACCAACCATCGCTAGAACCTTTTCATCTTTCCAAGCTGAAGCTCTTTGCGACTTAAATACTAACTCCCAAGCCTTTGATTTTTACTACTGTAAGCTCCTAGGGTAGATTATACACGTAATCTCCAAGCAATTACTTTAATTTTAGTTGCTCTTGAAACCTCTATTTTTCCTTTCACACCCAAATCCTGCATCTGATAAGGTAGGGATAATGTTTTTTTGTTTGTTTGTTTTTTCGAGACAGGGTTTCTCTGTGTGGCCTTGGCTGTCCTAGACTCACTTTGTAGACCAGGCTGGGCTGGAACTCATAGAGATCCACCTGCCTCTGCCTCCTGAGTGCTGGGATTAAAGGCGTGCGCCACCACGCCTGGCAGATAATGCTTTTTTCTAACACCAGTGTACAGCAAGGTTTTGTTCCACTGTTATCTTTGTGATTGGCATTTTTATGTGCTTCCTTGTAAAGTTAACTTTATATAGTCTGAATAGTTCCAAAGATTGCTGAGGAAAGTGACTGTATCTTTGTGTGTCCTTACATTTCAGTATATTCTTTTATGTTGGTAGCTTTCACATTGTAAATTGTCCAGAAATAGGAAATATGATACTTGTTGATTGTCCTTTATGAAAGAGAACTAGAAACTTGGAATTGGACTGGAATACCAGCTAGCAGGGGTAGAACATAGGCTAAGTCTGGCATTGAGATGAAGGTAATGCTAGTTTGGATATGTTGAGATAGGGAATTCATGTTCTTAGGAAATGAAGGAAAGAGAAGAGAGTCTGGAAGTGTGTGTTGAAGGCAAAGACTTGTGCTTCCAAGTAAGGCTGATGAGGACACACCAAGAAGGTGATGGACACAGAGATAGTCAGGCCCTGAGCCCCAGGAGAGAGGAATGTTCATTTTTAGCACTTTAGGATGTTGCAGGGCTTAGACTTAGGCATGTCATGTTGACTTGCTCCATCTTCTCCCTAACCTACAGGGCCCTGGAGCAGTCCAAACCCCATTGCTGACTATATAAATAATTGTTTTTCCATAGGACTTGCTGGTATATGGATCTGTGGACTAGTACAGTTAATTAAAAATGAAATGATGTAGAACATTTTAAAGATATTTTCTCATATTACTCAGTTTTCTCAACTATTCTATGAATGAGAAAATTTTATGCTAAAGCACTTCAAAAATTGTATCAGTATGGTGAAAGTTCGGCGCTTGTAGTTTTTAGTATAATGAATTACTGCTATCTAATTGATTAGTGATTTATTTGACCAAGTGATTCTGTTTGTTTGTTTTTTTGTTTTGTTTTTTCGAGACAGGGTTTCTTTGTGTATTCTTAGCTGTCCTGGACTCGCTTTGTAGACCAGGCTGGCCTCGAACTCACAGCGATCCACCTGTCTCTGCCTCCCAAGTGCTGGGATTAAAGGCATGCGCCACCATGCCCGGCTGACCAAGTGATTCTGAAGGACTAAATTTCCAAATCATTTTCTTGTGGTCTGTAAATATTAAAAAAAGAACTTGCCTCCAGTTTAGTATTTAAAAAAAAAAACAACTAAATATACATTTAAAAAAGTGTGTATGGGTATTTTGCCTGTCTGTATGTTTGTGTACGGTGTGTGCTTGTCTTCTGAGGCCACAAGAAGCTGTCAGAGGGTATAGAGCTGCCATGTGGGTGCCGGGAATTGAACTGTACTGTGGAAGAGGAGACAGTGCTCTTAGCCCTTGAGCCATCTCTCCAGTCCTGGTTTTACATTTTAAATTTGAAGTTACAGAATAGAGCCTTGGTATTTGGCTTTTTGTTGATGTTGTGTTAAACAGTGTTATAGTCCTTTATGCAAGTGTAACATTTAGTTTTATATAAATTACATAGTTTTGTTTTTCTTTAATCTATCAATTGTCAGAGTTCAGGGAGAGCTACACCTATTAGTACATGCCTGTAATCCGTGCACTTGGAGGTGGAAGCGGGAAGGTCAGGTGTTAAAGGCTACTCTGAGCTACATGAGACCCTGTCTCGAAACAACAATGAATTCAGTGAGGAAGTGTGATAAGCAAAGAATGTAGACTTCAGGTCAGGCAGGGCTACATCCCATTCTCCCACTTCCACCTGCAGAATATCCTCTAGACCCTTGGCGAGTACTTGACCTTTTAAGATGTTTCTTCATTTTAAAGTGACAAAGATAATACAGGTTCACCATCCCTTATCCAAAATCATTGGCACTAGATGTGTTTTAAAATTCTTATAAGCTGGAAATCAGTAGAAGGGTTGGGGACCTGCAGCCTTATATTAAATATGGATAGTCACACTAAATGGGATAAGGCAGTGAGTAGCTTCACGTTCATTGTAGTTAAATTTTGCCATCGAGTGAATTCAGATCAGATAAGGTTTTGTCTCCATATAAGTTACAAAAACACTTTCGGTTTTCAGAGCTTTATGGATTTCGGAATTTCGGATAAGGGATTATGGACCTGTACTTCCCTGATAGGGTTGTTATGAAGATTTAAACAAGATAAGCCGAAAACATTACACAATGATGGGTAGGTACTCAATACATTTTTTTTCCTTTTGAAGATGTTAGAAGTTTTGTGTTTTAATTTATAATTTTGAGACTTCATTCTTTTCCTGAGGATGAACTATTTAACTTTCCTAAAAGTCTTAGGATGGGCATTAGAATTGTAGAGAGGAGGTCTTGAAAAGGCAAGAGATAGCATGATAAATAGAAGCAAGTAAGATGCAGACTCCCGCATTACTAACCAGCGTGGATTTCTTCCAGGTAGGGTCGAGTGTAATTGTAGGCTGAGCTTAGCAGGCTGGGAGTCGTACTTGAGTTGCTTTAGAGTCCTAAAAGGAAAGCTCGTCATTGTTTGTTTCCTTGTCTACAGAGTGATAGAAGGAAGTCAAGGCACCATTCTGAATCAGATGAGAAAACAGAAACAAGAGAAAATGGTGCTACAGATGACCTGGATGCTCCCAAGCCCAAGAAAGCTAAAATGAGAGAGAAGCTAAATGGAGACCCTGGAGAAGGGCTCAGCAGGTTTCCAGATGAATTCTCCCCGTCTCAGACATCAAGACGGAAAGACCTGCCAAACGGAGATGTTGATGAGTATGAAAAAAGGTCAAAGCGAGTGTCATCCTTAGAAAATTCTCATAAGTCAAGTGATAAAGTGGAGGAGGTACACAATATTATATTGCATATGGTGTTGTCTTTGAAATGTAGGCCAGCCTGATGTTTTAGGTTCATTAGAATTGATTATATACTATTTCCTGCTTAGTGTCTAGGTTTCTTTCTTTTGTTGTTTTTTGTTTGTTTGTTTGTTTGTTTTTCCAAGACAGGGTTTGTCTGTGCAGCCTTGGCTGTTCTGGACTCACTTTGTAGACCAGGCTGGTCTCGAACTCTCAGTGATCCACCTGCCTCTGCCTCCTAAGTGCTGAGATTAAAGATACACGCCACCATGCCTGGCTTTTTTGTTTGTTTTTGGTTTTTTTTTTGTTTGTTTGTTTGTTTTTGGTTTTTTGTTTTCGAGACAGGGTTTCTCTGTGGAGCCTTGGCTGTCCTGGACTCACTTTGTAGACCAGGCTGGCCTCAAACTCACAGTGATATACCTGCCTCTGCCTCCCTAGTGCTGGGATTAAATGTATGCGCCACCATGCCCGGCTTTCTTTTTTTTTTTTTTTTTAAACATTTATTTATTTTGTGTGTGAAAGTCAGAGTGTAACGTGTAGAAGTCACTTGTCCTTCTGCTATGTGGGTCCCAGGAATTAAGCTCAGGTTGTTAAGCTTGGACAAGCAGGAGCCTTTGACCACTGAACCAACTTGCTGCTTCTCCACCTCCTTTATTTTTCCCTTCTTGAGACAGAACTCTGGATATTAAATTTTGGGAAGTATAGAAGCCATGCTTAGTATAGACTCTATTTCAAGACCTGCTGTAGTTGTGTGTATTCATTTGTTTGAGGTGGGGTCTCATTATAGTAGCCCAGGCTAGTCTCTGACTTCCCAGGTAGCTGAAGGTGGCTTTGGAGTCTTTTATTCTCTTGGCTCTATCTTCCATGAGAAGTTTTTTTTTGGGGGGGGGGGTTGGGTTGCATTTCAAAAAGACAGGGTTTCTCTGTGTAGCCTTGGCTATCTTAGACTCATTTTGTAGATCAAGCTGGCCTTGAACTCAAGCAATCCACCTGCCTCTGCTTCCCTGAGTGCTGGCTGGCGTGCGCCATCATGCCCAGCTGTGTTGGATTTATATCTGCTGTACCTCTTAGAATAGTTATTTTGTTTTAGTTGCATGTATATTTAAGTGTACTTGTGCATTTTTGATGCCTACTGAAGCCAGAAGAGGGTGTGATCCCCTGGAACTGGTTGTGACCTGCCACATGGGTGCTGGGAACGCAACCTATGCCTCCTGAGTGCTGGTACTAAAGGCGTGCACCACTGTGCTTGGCCTCTTTCTTTAATAATAACTTATAAACCTCAAATCTGATGAAAGCTAATAATTTAAGCCTTCATTATTTCTTTCAGCTGTGCTAGGGATCAAACCTTGGGATAGGCCCCAAGATCCTTAGAGGATTGTAGGAAGAGATACTGCATCTTTGTATTGATATCCTTTGTTTTTCTGTTTGTAAATTTATTTGCCAAGAAGCACATATACTAGCTGAGTTTAGTAAAGTAGAGGGAATAGTGAAAAGTATTTTGGTGAATGTATAGATTGTTCCTGGGTTTGTTGAAATTTGCTTAAGGCAATATATAATAGACTAAACTGTTGGTTATTGTGTGTGTTTGTGTGAGCCTATGCTACATGGGTGTGGGAGTCCAGAAGAGGGTATTGGATACTTATAGTAATAGTTATTGGTGAGCCACCTTACATGGGAACTAGAAACTAAACTCAAGTCCTCTGCAAGGGCAGAATTAGTTTTTAATGTTGAGCTGTATTTGGTTATTTTGTTCTGGACATAATAGATTTCAGGAATTTACATAAAGGTATAGATTATGCTGTGTACAAAGCTACATGAATTAAGTATAATCTAATGGTGGGCAGTTAGTTAAATAAAATATATATTCTATGCAGTAGAACACAGCTATCCCAAGAGTGTGCCAGAGGGGTTAGAAAGACACTTTGTGTTTTGCTAAGCAAAATTATAAAACAGTTTATGTAATATTTTTCAAATTTTCAGTTGGGTGCAGTTATGCACACCTGTAATCCCAGCACAGGGGGAGACAGAGGCAGCTGTGGATCTCTATGAGTTCAAGGCCACCTGGTGTACGAAGGAGTCCAGGACAGCCAAGGATACATAGAGAGAAAGCTTCTCAACAACAATAACAAAACATACTTTGCAAATTTTCAAAAAGACGTTTTTTTGTGTGAGACAGGGTTTTTCTGTGTAGCCTTGGCTGTTGGGACTCATTTTGCAGACCAAGCTGACCTCGAACTCACAGAAATTCACCTGCCTCTGCCTCCCAAGTGCTGAGATTAAAGTCGTGAACCACTGTGTCTAACAAAAGACATTTTTACAAATGTATCTATGAATGTCTTGCCTGCATGTATGTGGACAAGTATGTGCCTTGAGGCTGATAAGTCCAGAAGAGGACCCTGGTACCAGCTTGTTTTGTCTTACTACTTAGAGCACACTTTATTAGTTTCTTAGTCACATTCATGTAGATATTATATTTTTTGTTTGTTTGATTTTTTTTTTTCAAATTTCAGAACAGCCAGGGCTACATAGTGAGATTCTGTATACATGCATGAATATATGTATGTGAAAAATAAATAAGCTTGCCATTTATAGAAATTTTTAGCCATGTACAACTGTAATCACAGTGATCTAGAGGTAGAGGCAGTCAGAATTAAGGACAATCCTTTGCTGTATAGCATGTTTGACTAGCCCCGGCTACATGAAACACTGAGACGCCTCCTCTTTGCCTCTCAAAATGTGTAAAAGATAATACAAACTATATTTAGAATTTTGGTTTCATCTTGACAGACTCTAACTTGTGAACAAAAGGAAGGAGCCTTCTCTAATTTCTCCATTTCTGAGGAGACCATAAAGCTTCTGAAAGGTACTGTGCTTTTCATGTCATTGAAAATCTGCTGCTGCTGATCTTAGACAACCCTGATGCCTGTCTGACCAAGGAAGAATATGAAAGCTAAATAGCCCCCTCTTTTTAATTGCAGTTATTTCTACATCATTCTTTTCTTTATTCTGACTTGTTTTAACTGTAAGAGTTAAAAGTGTTTTGTCAAATCAGACCAATTTTATCTAATTCCTGTTTGGGGTAGGAATAACTGTAAACATAACTAGGTCGTGTGTCTGTAGGAGGTCGTGGAGGAATGAGGATTGTCTTTTTCAAATGAATTTATTTTTTCCTAATGCTAGTCACAAAATTTAATGAAATCTCATTTTACAGGTCGAGGGGTAACATATCTCTTTCCTATTCAAGTTAAAACCTTTGGTCCTGTATATGAAGGAAAAGATTTAATTGCTCAAGCCCGGACAGGAACAGGAAAGACATTCTCTTTTGCCATACCCTTGATTGAAAGGCTCCAAAGAAATCAAGAAACAATTAAAAAAAGCCGCTCACCAAAGGTAACGGTTATTAAGGGAGTTAAAGCGCTTAACATGAATGAAAAGGGACAGAGGAAAAATGGTAGTCTTCTGGTTTCGCTTTTTGTTTTTTGGTTTTTTTCTTGGTGCTGGAATCAAGCCCAGGGCCTTGTGCATGCTAAGCTCATGCCCTCTCACTGAGTTGTACCCCAAACCCTGAGAGAATTATACTAGTCTCCAAGTCAGGAATACCCCTCCCCTCATAGAGTCATTACCCCCTTTTTAATAAGTTAAATTTTGATTCTTAGAGTAAAAATTTTGTTGTTTTCATATAGGAAAAGTTTAAGGAGAGCTAAAGTAGATTAGTTAATGAACACAAATGTAATATCTCTAGATGTATAGATATCTTCTATAACTTTGTATTATGAAGTCAGTTTACTTTATAGAAATATTTATATTTAGTATTTTTAGTGAACTTTCTCTTCATTTCTGACCTTTGCTTTTAAATAATGAATTTTCTAACGAGGTATTCACTTGGCAATTCAGTAAATGTTCAGTATTATTTCACAGGCTGACTTTTTATGGAAAATATTATAGCAGTGATATTGCTATTACTGAGTACTAGAGATATATCTTATTTTATAAATAGTGAAAAATCAATTAACAGATGGAACTAGTAAAATTCTAGTCTAAAATTTGACATGTTTAGAACCTGTGCACTTTAAGGTTTGTAACAGTGAAGAAGAAAAGTCATCATAATGATTTCAACAGGTATGTTTGTGCTTTTAAATGCGCCTAATGTCACATTATAAAAGCAAATCCACATATATGTGAAGAGAATGACATCAAATGATTTAAGGTCTCATTTCATGTTGGCTGTATTAGATAAATTGCTTTTCTTTGTTGAAATTTGCAGGTAATGCAATAATTTTTACACAATTGCAAGTAATGCAGAGAGGAAACATTTGGACCCCAGCTTAGTCTGTTAGAAGACTGTTTCTGAGGTCACAGTTCCACTACTGCTAGCTATTGGTCCTTACGGCTTCACTGTGACTCAAGTTCCATGTCTGTAAAATTGGATATTAGTGACACCATTGTTTCTTCATGACAAAATTCACTAATTTACACAAAGCACAAGCACCTAGTGTATGGACCATCTTTACTTTGACAGATGTTTTGAGTATTTGTTCTGTACCAATTGCTTCTTAACATGCAGAGGGTGCAGCAGCTCACCTGACATAGCCTTCTGCATCTGAGTGGATGAGCTGGACAGTCCGCAGACAGTTAATGGACATCGTCTGTCTCTCTGTCTATAGATACATAACTGTAATTTAGGGGAGTAATATAAATGTGAAGGGGGGGAATAGAGAGGGGCAAGAAGTCACAGAAAGAGGCTTGGGAACCTCATGAAGGTAGTGCTCTTACTTATTTTTTTATTTGTTTTTTGAGATAGCGTCTTATGTAGCAGGCTGGCCTTAAGGTCACTATATAGTTAAGGACAATCCTTTTGCCTCCACCTCCCAAATGCTAGGATTGTAAGGATACATTACCACTCTTACTTCTATGCAAGGCTAAGAGGATTGGACACTAGGCTTTGTGCATGCTAAGCAGACACTCTGCCAACTGAACTATCCTCAACTCAGGAAGGTAACTATTGAAGTCTGATAGAGTATGCTATAGTAAATATAAGCTGTTCTTATTGTTGATATTTGTGTTGTCTGCCCGCACATCCTAGGGCTGGGCATGAAACCCGGTTTGTGCATGCTAGATGATTGTTTTGCCGCTAACAGTACACCCAGCTCTGTCTTTAAGTGCTTAAATTAATGTTGACATTCTTACTTGAAGTACATCTTTATAGAAATGTCCTTCAGGTTAAATTTCTATCAGTTTTTAGGAAAGATGTATCTTTGTTTTTTTAAATTTCTTGCTTAGGTACTTGTTTTGGCTCCAACAAGGGAACTGGCAAATCAAGTAGCCAAAGATTTCAAAGATATAACTAGAAAACTCAGTGTGGCGTGTTTTTATGGCGGAACATCATATCAAAGTCAGAGTGAGTAAATATTTACAATAGTTCACAGTGTATTGATTAATTTTAAATCTATGTGAAAGTATACATTTGATCTTAACATATTCCTGGTATTTCTCTCCTCACAGTTAATCAAATTCGGAATGGTATTGACATCCTTGTTGGGACTCCAGGGCGGATCAAAGACCATCTGCAGAGCGGCCGTTTGGATCTCTCAAAGCTGCGCCATGTTGTGCTTGATGAAGTAGATCAAATGTTAGATTTAGGTTTTGCTGAACAAGTTGAAGATATTATTCATGAATCCTACAAAACTGGTATGTCCAAGTTGAAATAAGTGTATTAATTAGCAGCTGTTTTTTGATAAAAGCTTGTGAATTTGTGCCATAAATTGTGTCTATTACTTTATCTCCTGATACTCTAACAAAATTAAAGTTATTTGGAATCCTTTCCCTAAAAAAGCAAGTACAGAACTATACTTTGAATCTTCTCCTGATTATTCTGTAATCATTCTACGTAGATGTACTAACTCATTTTATCTATTTCTTTCTTAAATTCTTGCTTTTCTTTCTAGTTAAGCTTTCTTTTCATTTTATTTGAAAGTTTAATAGTTGCATTGACGCTTGTATGTTAAAAACTTGCCCCAAGCTTATAGTTTTTCATTTTTTTGTTTTGTTTTGAAGTTTGGGGTGATTTTTAAGTGCTGGCTACATCATGGGACAGTAAGAAAACATTTGAATTCTTTTTGTTTGTTTAAGATTCAGAAGACAATCCTCAGACCTTACTTTTTTCTGCAACTTGCCCACAGTGGGTGTACAAAGTTGCAAAAAAATACATGAAATCCAGATATGAACAGGTTGACCTTGTTGGAAAAATGACTCAAAAAGCTGCAACCACTGTGGAAGTAAGTAGCTTTGCCAGCATGTAGATTTAGCTTTTTTAATTGGTGTTTACTTTTGAAATTTGATGAAGCTTCAACTCAAGTTTGAGGTACCTCTTCCAAGCCTCACCTCTTTTCCTGCCCTTAGTAAGATACATACGTAGTGCTGGGGACCATGGCTTAATGGTAGAGCACTTGGTTAGCATTCACTAGGTTGTAAGTACAATTCTCAACTCTCAAAGGGAACGAAATGTCATGTGTATTTCTACAGTTTGAAACTGAGGGACAGAATAAATAGGATGGTGGGAGTGGGGGTGTGAACAAGGAAGGCTTAATGTAAAAGCAGCTGTGAAAACATGCCAGTAACATTATTGCTCCAGAGGCCAGGTGTGATGGCGCAGGCACTGAGGAGACCGAGCCAGGTGTATTTCATTAAGTTACAGTGGGCAGAAGCTACATAGGAGGTACAATATAGCCTGAACTACAGTGTGAAGAGCCATCTCAAAACCAATAACACATCCAGAGAGAGGAGGAAGAGGAGGAGGAGGAGGAGGAAGATGAAGAAGAAGAAAAGGATGTGATAGAAGGCAGTTATTAATGAGAAAAGAGTATTACTGGGACCAGTGAGATGGTTCAGTGGGGAAAGATACCTTTGGCTAAGCCTGATGACCTGAGTCAAGACTTATATAATGAAGAGAGAACCGACTTATGCAAATTGTCCACAGACCTCCACACATGTGCTATGGTATGCAAACACACACACACACACACACACACACACACAAATGTAATTAAAACAAACTTTAGAGTAGTATTGAGATAGTTAGCTAAACATAGCTGGAGAGAGGGCTCAGTGGGTATAAAGTGCCTTGCAGGCGTGAAGACCTGAATTGCATTCCTACAATCCACAGAAGAAACAGACCCAGTGTGGTGCGTCTCCTAGCTGAATTGGTGCATCCCAGCCCAATAAGAAACCTTTGCCCTCAAAAATTCAGTGAATGCTAACTGAAGAATGATACCCAATCGTTCTCTGGCCACTACACACATGTGCACACCCAGGCACACATACATACACAGAGTGTTAAAAAATCCTCATCTCATACCATATGCTGAAATTGTTTCTTGAAGAATTAATAAAAAAGTAAATAAATTAATAAAAAACTTGATTGCCTGAAGAGGGAGTCTTGTTTTTGTTGATGCAAAGTTGAGGTTTACTAGAAAACCTTTTTAATGTAGACTTTGTTTGGGCTAAGAGCAGGAAAGAGGTGCACAAGAAGAAAGTAAGACATACAAGAGAATAGGTGTGGGCTTTTCTGAGAGATTTGCCAAGGAAAACTTCTAAATATAGAAGTCAGAAGAAGAAACCTGAGGGAAAGGTTGATAATGTGATGTCATTAAAAGGAAACTGAGAATGTTTATAATAAAAAGAGAATTAAAGGTGTTATGTGCAGTATTCGTGACTATAAGGAATCTGTCCGTTTGGTAGGCAAGAGAGATGGCTAGAACAGTAGCATAGCCCACAGAGTGCACGCAGTAATTAAATGGGATGATGAATTTGAGTGATTCAAAACTAAGTCAGATGGGTTCCATTCCAGCACCACAAAGGACAAAAAAATTACAGAATGCTATATATAGAATCATACTATTTTTAAAAATACATGGTTGTTAACATGTCAGCAAATTAAAAACATAGACAGTGATAAATAGGTTTATTTGGTATTACTAAAATGTAAGCACAAAGAATGAATAGCAATATGAGTACTTTTTTTTTTCCTTAGATTTTTTTTTTCCTTTTCATGTTTTTTCAAGACAGGGTTTCTCTGTGTAGCCTTGGTGTCCCGGACTCTTTATGACCAGGCTGGCCTCAAACTCACAGAGATCTGCCTGCCTCTGCCTCTCTGAGTGCTGGGATTACAGGCGCCTGGCTATTATTGTGAGTTGAAAAGGGTACATTGCAATGCTAGGTGGTCAGAGGGAGCTTCTTATATTTTATAATGTTAATGGTTTTACAATAAAAGTATAGAATGTGGGCTGGAGAGAAGGCCCAGAGGTTAAGAGCACTGGCTGCCCTTCCTGAGGTCCTGAGTTCAATTCTTACAACCACGTGGTGGCTCACAGCCATCTATATTGAGACCTGGTGCCCTCTACTGGCCTGCAGTTGTTCATGGAGATACAACATTGTGTATATAATAAATAGATCTTTTTTAAAAATGTAGCAGGTACCAGTGTAGAATGTAGCAGTGAAAAACAATTAGGGCATTTTCAAACATACTCGGAGATTGACTAGCATAACAAATCACCCTACTTACTAGGCTTGAACAGTGTTTTATCCTTCTCACTTTCCCTCTTGTGTTTGAAGTGGTGGCAGCCGTCGTTCTAGTTTCATTATGTAAGGCTGGTTTCAGACTCGCTTGTTAGCAAAAATGACCTGCTGCTTTTACCTCCCATGTGTTGGGATTATGGGCAAGTATCGCTCCGCTACATGTCTGTGGTACGAGACTAAACCCAGGGCTTCATCTGCTAGATAAGTATTCAACTGAGCCACATCTCTACCCTGCCCTAGTTCATGTCCCAGGTCTTGAGATTACAGGCATGCATGCAACACTGAGATTGACCTTGTATTTTACTGTTTGAGTTTGTGCCTGCATCTGTGGCGTTAGGTCTGCTGGACTTGGAGTTAGATGGTTGTGTGGGTACTGGGCACTAAGCCAAGGTCCTTTGGTGGAGCAGTCTGCTCTCTTAACCTCTGAGATATCTCCCTCTCTTATCCCTGTTCTGATTTTTGAGAAAGTGTCTCACTGTGGAGCGTCACTCTGTCTGGAACTTTGTAGACCAGGCTGGCCTTAACTCATGTTGCCTGCCTCTTGTCTCCCTAGTGCTGGGATTGAAGGTGTACACCACCATATCTTGTTTTTAAGTGTCTTGCTGTGTAACCTAGTTTGGTCTATATCTTGTGATCATACCCCACTTCTTGATTTTGAACTACTGGTGTGCTATCATGTTTGATTCTCCTTCCCACCTTCTACTTTTTTGTAGACCAGGCTGACTCACACTCAAAGAGATCCACTTGCCTCTGCCTCCTTGAGTGCTGGCATTAAAGCCCACCATGCCTGGCTCATCCTTTCTGTTTCTCATCACTGTTTTGTTCAGTTTTACTTTATGAATGACTTGCCACTCAACATGTTCTAGAAAAACAATGGTATATATAAAAAAATACTGTTAGGACCAAAACTCAGCTAAACATGGTGACTGGTGACACATTCCTCTAAAGTGGATAAACTAAGGCAGGATGGTTGTGAATTCAAGTCCAGGCTGGGCCACATACCTTGACTCAAGTCATCTTCTATAACTAACTCTACAGGCATGTGCCACTGTGTCAGTTTATCATAAAGGCTTCAGTGTATCCCTGTCCTGTTACTTTACATATTGGTTAAATTGTGAGGTTGATCATTAGTTATTTTTTCTTTTTAAAAATATGTTTTGCAGGTAGGCTGTAATTGCCATATCACAATTATTTAAGATTAAAAAAAAAATCTGTGTTAAGCCAGGCTTGGTGATGCATGCCTTTAATTCCATTGCTGGTGTTGGGGGTATGGGGGCATAGGCAGGCAGATCTGCATAGCCAGTTCCAGGTATGACAGGGCTGTTTAATGAGACCCTGCAGAAAGTAAAAATGGGGATAGTGCTGGAGAGATAGCTCAGAGTCTTGGGTACTGTATGCACACAGTCAGACAAAACAAATAAAATAAAACAGGTTTGTAATTCCTACAGATCTTACAAACAAATAAAATTATATATAGCTGTATAAAAGGGCCAATGAGCTGATGTAGTGGGTAAAGGTGCTTGCAGCCAACCTGATGATCTAGATTTGATTCTTGGGATTTGTAAGCTTTCAGATAGGTTAAAGGAATTTTATAGTGAATATATACATCTATGTATGGAGCATCTAGATCCTAGTGAATGTTTATTTCCATTTTTATATTATCTTTTTGTTTGGTTTTCTTGAGACAGGGACGTGGATCTTGCTATGTAGCAAAGTTTGCCTTGACTGATCTTTGTGCTTCCCACTTGAATTGTACTCTCCTTATCTCCTTTTGAGGTTGGATCTGGCTATGTACCTTGGGCTGAGCTCAACAATCTCAGTCTTCTAAATGCGAGATAGCAGACAGGGAGGCTGGATGACATCTGGCTTTTATTTGGCTTATATTTTATTTTACTCATTGTTTTTGGTGCTGAGATTGAATCTAGGGCCTGCTCTTGTAAACTGAGTATCATCTAGTATTATATTTATGACACATAACCACACTTCTGTCTTCCTCATCCTAAAGTAGCTCTGAAACTTAGCGAGTCATTTCTCTATCTGTTCTTCACTAGTAGACCCTGGCAACAGCAAATCTTATTTCTCTGTGGATATACCTTTTAGGATATTTCATATAATGTTTTCATGTCTGATTTTTTTCTTAGCTAAATTGATATATTACTTATTTTTGTCTTCTCCCTTCCACCACTCGGAGTTGGCCCTAGAGCCCGTGCATGTTAGTGAAATGGTCTACCGTTCAGTTACATCCCTAGCTCTTCTGTCTGAGACTAGGTTTCACTGTTAGTCTAGGCTAGCCCTGAGATTACTGGCAAGAGGTGTATGTCACCAAACCTGGTTTATGCAGTGCTGGGAACTATCCCAGGACTTCATTTTTGATATGGAAACACTCTGCCAGCTGAGCTTACATCCTCAGTCCCTTTACAAGATAATTTTTGATGAAACATATATATTTTTTTTTCTTGAAGCATTTGGCTATCCAGTGCCATTGGTCTCAGAGACCAGCAGTTATTGGTGACGTCCTTCAGGTCTACAGTGGATCTGAAGGGAGGGCTATTATCTTCTGTGAGACCAAGAAGAATGTTACTGAAATGGCCATGAATCCACACATAAAACAGGTAAGCTTTCTTTTTGCTTCTTCTAGATAATAGAAATGGATCACTAGGCAAAAATGCACATTACTCTTTGTGGATCAAACTTGATAGTCTATTCAAAATAGACTATTCAGAGAGACGTTGTAGTAAACTTTTTTCTTACCTATTAAGTTATAATACGCTTTTTTGTGTTTTTTTTTCTTCTAACAATCAAACCATGGCTGTATGGATGTTAGGCAAATAGTATACCACTGAGCCAGCCCCAAGAAATTTAAAAGTCATAGCATGAGGCTGAAGAGATGGCTCAGTAGTTAAGAGCACTGGTTGCTCTTCCCAACAACCACTAGGAATTGAATGGCAGCTCACAACTCTGTAACTCCAGTTCCAGGGGATCAGACACCCTCTCTGATAATAAAAATAAATAATAATAATAAAAAAGTACTCTCTCAAAAAGTACCACAGGACTCAAGTTCAACTCCCAGCACCCAAATAAGACAGTTCACAACCTGTACTCTAGTTCCAGAGGATCCCTCTTTGGTACTCGTATTGTTCATGCCAAATACTGATACACATATACACATAATTAAAATTAAAATAAACCTTTAAAAAACTCATATTAAATTGGTTGTGTTTTTGAAGTTTATATGGTATTAGGAGAAAATTATTATTATTATTAGTTTTTTTTTAAAGATTGATTGATTGATTTTTTTGCGTAGCGTCTGTCCACATTGTGCCTGCATCCCAGAAGAGGGCACCAGATCTCATTCTAGATTCTTGTGAGCCATCATGTGATTGCTGGGGATTAAACTCATGACTTTTGGAAGACAGACAGTGCTCTGAACCTCTGAGCCATCTTTCCAGCCCCCTTGTTTTTGTTTTTTGAGACAGGGTTTCTCTGTGGAGCCCTGGCTGTCCGGACTTGCTTTGTCAACCAGGCTGGCCTCAAACTCACAGTGATCAGCCTGCCTCTGCCTCTGCTTAGATTAAAGGTGTATGCCACCACACCTGCCTTTTAGGAGAAAATTCTATCAGTTTTCATTAGAAAAATTTTCAGATGCTATTTTAGTATGTGTGCGTGCATACAGGAATGCATACACAGTCCCACAGAGGACATCGTCAAATATCCTACTCTATCATCATGCCTTCGTCACTTGATTCAGGATCTTTTTTATTCAGGATCTTTTTTTTTTTTCAAGACAGGGTTTCTCTGTGTAGCCTTGGCCGTCCTGGACTCACTTTGTAGACCAGGCTGGCCTCGAACTCACATCGATCTGCCTGCCTCTGCCTCCCAAGTGCTGGGATTAAAGGCATGTGCCACCACGCCCGGCTTATTCAGGATCTTTTAATGAACCTGTTCCTAAGCAAGCTACTAGCATGTTCCCGGCAACCTGTCTTCACCATACTCCCCACCACACTGGTGTTATAAGTCGGAGCATAGTCGTACCTGGTTTTTCACATCAGTTCTGGGGATTTGAACTCTGATCCTCAGGTTTATGCAGCAAATGCTCTTACCCAATGAGCCATCTCCCCATCCCATTTGAAAGACATTTAAAATATGATCTAGAAAATATGAAAGTTGATAAGAATTTTAGTTGGTGGATCTCTGAGTTCGAGGCCATCCTCGTTTACAAAGAGAGTCCAGATCGACCAAGGCTACACAGAGAAACCCTGTCTTGGGGGAAAAAAAAAGACAAAAAAAAGCTTGTGTTATAAAAGTGAGTTATAAGCTGGGTGTGTTGTATTCTGGATTCCATGGTATGTATACTCCCTCATATACAAAATAAGTGAATAACTATTAGAAAATGATTTAGGAAACAAAAAAGCAAGCAGTCAGCCAATAAACAGAAATGTTGTTGCCTAAGTATTTTGTGTATATACACACAAACTAAAACCCCAAATAGTCACTCTGTATAACAACTAAAAGTAACTTTTGACTTAGTAATGTCTGGAAAATTTCCCCAAGATAGGAAAACCATAAGTTCACAGGAGATATACATATCAAATATTCTTTTCTGATAAAAGAAACAATTATAGGAAGTAGTTATTTGCTTCAAGTAATCAGTGCTATTAATGGAACAAAAAATGAAAAATCCCAACTTGCCCATATGTAGCAAACTTTTCATTGGAATATAGTTTTGTTTGTTTGTTTGGTTGGTTTTCAAGACAGGGTTTCTCTATGTTATCTTGGCTATCCTAAACTTGCTTTGTAGACCAGGTTGGCCTTCAACTCACAGTGATCCACCTGCCTCTGCCTCCCAAATGCTGGGACTAAAGGTGCGCACCACCATTGCCTGGCTTAGTTTGTTGCTGGTTTTTTTTTTTATTTTTATTTTTAAAATAACAGTAAATTTAAAATTCAATACCCAGACCCAGTATATCTATAAAGGAAATAATTACTGAGCTTTATCTTCTAGACAAGAATATAAATTTAATTTTTAAAAATGTATTTATTTATAACAAATACAGTATTCTTCCAGGGTATATGCCTACATGTCAGAAGATGGCCCCAGAGGTTGCTGGGAACTGAACTTGGTTCCCTCAGAAAAACAGCTAGTGCTCTTAACCTCTTAGCCATCTTTCTAGCTCACAAAGTTAAATTTTTATTTATTAATGAAACACAATTTTTGTTCGAGGATAGCCTGGTCTACAAAGAGAGTCCAGGACAGCCAAGGCTACACAGAGAAACCCTGTCTCAAAAAAAAAACAAAAACATATACCACGATGGCCTCAGTTTCTCTATGTAGCTTTGGCTGTCCTGGACTCACTTTGTAGACCAGGCTGGCCCCAAACTCACAGAGATCTGCCTGTCTTTGCCTCCCAAGTGCTGGAATTAAAGGCGTGCACCACCACTGCCCAACCCACAGGTGCGCACGCACACATGAACACACACACACACACACACACACACGAAATAAAAATTTAGGAAAGTCACTCTGGCACAGATATTATTAAAGCATAAGTAGGGTTAGCCTAATAAAAGTTGCAGAAGTGCAGGGCTGGAGAGATGGCTTAGTGGTTAAGAGTCCACTGCTTTTTCAGAGGGTGTGGTTTCGGTTCTCATGCACTCATAGCCGCCTGTAACGCTAGTTCCAGGGAATCTGGATACGTAGATTCCAGGTATGCATGTGGTGCATATAGGCTTACGTATGTGCAAAACACCCATGAACATAGAAGCAATCTAAAAAATTACTTTAAAAAAGCAAATTAAATGATTGGGATATAATATTTACCTATTAGAGTAACAGGGACTATGCTTTATAATACATTGACATTGTTAGGTAAAATATGAAATATGAAATAGATACAGAATACTGAAAGTTAAGTGGGTACAATAATTTTTGTAATACCTTGGCAATAGCAATTAAAATTCTGGGAGCTGGAGAGGTGGTTTATCAATTAAGAATACTGACTGCTCTTGAGGATCCAGGCCCTATTTGCATGTTTTAACTCCAATTTGGGGGATCTGATGACCCTCTTCTTCTGGCCTCCATGGACACATGTGGTGCATAGAGATACATGCAGGCCAAACATCGAGACACATAAAAATAAGTCTCAGTTTTTTTTCGGGTATTGAATTTAAGGCCTTAGCCATATTTGGTTAACATTCTTCCAAATTTAGAACACTCTTCCAAATATTCATTATATTTGACCCAGAAATTCAATTTCTAGGTAAGTGTCCTTCTGAAACATACATACATGGGCATATCCAAAGAGTAAAAAGTTTTTCATTGTAGCATTATGTGAGAATTTGTATATAAAACAGATGTTCATCAGTAAGATACTGCTATAATAAGTTTTTGCATCCATATGAAAAAAGTATACACAGTTTTTAAAAAATTCAGTGGAGCTCCACTTAGAGATTTCAAAAATGGCTAAATTATATTAATTTATAAATTAGATTATAAAACAACATATGTAGTATTCTACTTTTATTTCCAAGACAGGCTTCTCGGTGTAGCCAGGGCTGTCCTGCAGCTCCCTTTGTAGATGAGGCTGGACTTGAACTCAGAAATCCACTTGCCTCTGCCTCATCAAGTGCTAGAATTAAAGGCATGCATCACTACTGCCCTGCTAAAATTTGAGTAAATCTAATCAAATAGAAAACCTGCTTGGCGTGGTGGTGCATGCCTTTAATCCCAGCACCCAGGAGGCAGAGGCAGGCAGATCTCTGTGAGTTCAAGGACAGCCTTGTCTACAAAGTGAGTCCAGGACAGCCAGGGCTACACAGAGAAACCCTTTCTTGGAAAAAAAGAAAGAAAAAAAATAATTATACATTGTTACAGATAAAATGGGAACCCCTCCCCCAAACAAACAAAAAACAAGAAAAGGGCGCTGACTGCATGGTATTGGGATACTCAGTTGATCGATACCCGTATCTTTTTCTTTTTTCAAATAGAACGCCCAGTGTCTTCATGGGGATATTGCACAGTCACAAAGAGAAATTACCTTGAAAGGCTTCAGGGAAGGGAGTTTTAAAGTTTTGGTGGCAACCAATGTGGCTGCTCGTGGTCTG
Organism: Acomys minous; assembly: GCF_964271855.1. Classification (NCBI taxonomy): domain Eukaryota; kingdom Metazoa; phylum Chordata; class Mammalia; order Rodentia; family Muridae; genus Acomys; species Acomys minous. The sequence goes on along the minus strand of NC_140495.1, from coordinate 90,379,633 downwards.
GACATTCCTGAGGTTGACCTGGTGATTCAGAGTTCTCCTCCACAGGTAGGAAGTGGGTTTGGTTTTAGAGCACCTTTATAAATGTTATTTTATTTACAAAATATTGCTTGAGATATGAAAGATACATCTTTCATTTGTTGTTGATCTTTAGCCTCTTGTTAGGATGACATCACATTGTCCAGATGTACTACCCTTGTAAATAAGTAGCTTTATTGTTTGCATCTAAAAACTGATCAACAAAACCATACAAGGAGCTAGGCATGGTGACATCTATTTAAAACTACAGCACTTGGGAGGCAGAGGCTGAAGGATCACTGCAAGTTCCCAGCCAGACATCAGTAGATATCAAATCCCTGACAAAACCAAAGAGTGATGGCAACAACATACATAGCTCGTTAAGCAGCTACAAAATGGTTTCATATCCAGAACTCTAGTGCACTTGGACTAATAGATTTTTTTTTAAGAAATACAACTTTTAAAAAATTTATTCATTTATTATGTATACAGTGTTCTGTCTTGATGTAACAGCTGTAGGCCAGAAGAGGGCACCACATCTCATTGAAGATGGTTGTGAGGCACCATGTGGTTGCTGGGAATTGAATTCAGGATCTTTGGAAGAGCAGCCAGTGCTCTTAACCTCTGAGCCATATCTCCAACTACCTAGCTATTTTTTAGGTTAAAACAAAATCACACCATTTCCTCCTTCCCTTTTCTTCCTTCAATCCCTTCTAAATAACCACTCTTAATTTCCCAAATTCATAGCCTTTTTTTCTTTGTGTCTACACACATACTTCTAGATACATAAATACAACCTTCGCATTCCTTATAGATGGTTATGAGTTGCTGGTTTTTAAAAAAGATTTATTTTATATTTATGAGTGCTCTATCCAAGTATACCTGCAGGCCAGAAGAGGGAATCAGACCACATCACAGATGGCTGTAAACCATCTTGTGGTTGCTGGGAATTGAATCTAGGACCTCTGGAAGTGCAGCCTCTTAACTGCTAAGCCATGCTTCCAGGCCCCTTATGTTACTCTTACATATATAATTTCAAGACAGACCTCTTGGTATTAGATAACCAAATGGGGGACTCTTCCCTGAGGAAAACTATTTCTCTTGCTCTTAGCATTCCTTCCTCACTTGCCTAGAGTTGGGGCCCTGTGATGTTTTCTTTCTTTCTTTCTTTTTTTTTTAAACATGTCTGTTGTTGTCCTTATTTGGGTCTTGGATAATAGCGTTTCCTGTTTGTTTGGGTTTTTTGAGATAGTGTTTCTCTATGTATCTTTGGCTGTCCTGTTATTCACCGTGAAGACTAGGCTGGCCTCAAACACAGATCTGCCTATCTCTGCCTCCTAAGTGCTGTGATTAAAGGCATGTGCTACCACCACCCAGCTAGATAACAGCTTTTAAACTCAAAATTTTACCCCAAAATTTAATATATAAATTACTTGTGATGTCATAAAGTACAGAAGAACTAAATTTAATTTTGCTTTTTTTGAGAAATTATCTCAAACCAGGCAGGTCTGAAATTCACAGGCTGGCTTTGAACTTGATGCCTTAGTAGACTCCTAAGTACTGAGATTATAGGACTGCACTACCATGCCTAATTCCTTTTTTTGGTGTTTGTTTTGTTTTGTTTTTCAAGTCAGGGTTTCTCTGTATATCCCTGGCTGTCCTGGAATTCAATCTATAGACAAGGGTGGCTTCAAACTGATAGAGATCCACCTGCCTCTGCCTCTGCCTCCCCAGTGCTGACATTAACGGCTTTTTTGGAGTTGTTGAGACAAGGCCGTAGACTTGGGTCAGACCTCTTGCTTCGGCCTCCTGAGTACTGATTATAGGAGCATCATTATGGTGGCTCGCTTGTCAAATTTATAAAATGACGTTTTTCTTTTCTTCATAGGATGTTGAATCTTATATCCATCGCTCTGGACGCACAGGTAGAGCTGGCCGGACAGGAATTTGTGTATGTTTTTATCAACCAAGAGAAAGAGGTCAACTAAGATATGTAGAACAGAAAGCCGTAAGTAAAGTTAAATTATTTCAGGCTTATTATCTAAATAGGACCTTAGAAGAGAGTTTTTATATTTGTTCTCACAAATAAACCTTAACATTTCTCACCTTAATGTGCATTTGGAAGTTAAGAATGTGGAGAGCGTAATTTTATATTAGTTGCCAGACTTTGTTTTATACAGCTTTTGTTGTGAAGCCAGAAGATCTGACATGCTTCTTCTTTCTTTATTTCTCCCTTGATATGAAAGTTCAAAGTGTGCTAATGGTTTCAGCATCTTGTAAGCATTGTGGATGGTAACTGACTTTGATTTGGCACTGCTGTTTTAGGTAGGCTGATAATATAATAGCCAGCTTTATTAAAATACAGTTTCTATGGACTGCACTGTCTTGTACTCCTCTGCATTTTACCAACTACCTTTATGTTAATATAATAATGTATTTAATAAAATGAAAGTGATTAGAAAAGATGTTGAAAGGTTAAAATGGCACCTTTTTCTCTTTTTGAATCAGCTTTGTTTTGCAAATGTAATTCCACGATTTAACTAAGGAACAATTTTTTAAAGTTTTTTTGTTTTTTCGTTTTGGAATTGATTGTTTTGTTAGGAGGAGCAATTTTTTCATCTGCTAGGGCTTGTAAATTTCCATTTTCAGAAAATGGAAATTCAACAAACTATATTAATTTAGAAATTAACTATGACAACTTCCTTTTTCTTTAATATAATTCTTTCATTTTCAGGGAATTACTTTTAAACGTGTAGGTGTTCCTTCTACAATGGATTTAGTTAAATCTAAAAGCATGGATGCCATCAGGTATGCTTTCTGACCTTGCTGAGTAATTTCTCTTCTGTATTAGGCTGTTGATCCTTAAGCTGTCTTAGTTCAAATATAAGAAAATTTTAGTCAAGGTTTTTAGTTACATTATTATATAAAAATGTTACTCTTTCTTTTCCCATTCATGACTTTGCCTTTACTTTTTCCCCTGTATCTTGACCAAGAATGTTTACTATTTTTAAACCATAGGTCTCTGGCTTCTGTTTCTTACGCTGCTGTTGATTTTTTCCGACCATCAGCTCAAAGACTGATAGAAGAGAAAGGGGCAGTGGATGCCTTGGCTGCAGCATTAGCTCACATTTCTGGTGCATCAAGCTTTGAACCACGCTCTCTGATCACCTCTGATAAGGTAGAAAAGTGTGGGGAAGTGATATTTGGCTTGAGATGATTAGAACTGAGCTGTGGCAGTTATATAATACATTATTGAAATGCTGCACCTGATTCCTTCAGTATATTAGAGTTGTTGCTGCTGGTTTCCTTTTTCGGTATACTTACCTGCAATCCCAGCACTCAGGAGAAAGACTAGTACAATAAATAACATCTACCATCCACATTAATTCAACAACTCTTAAATATTATATAATATTTTATATTCATATATATTTTCTCTGTAAACTATTTGAAAGTTGAAACATGAAGACATGCCTGCAGTGGCGGTGCACGCCTTTAATCCCAGCACTTGGGAGTCAGAGGTATTGTGGATCTCTGTGAGTTTGAGGCCAGCCTGGTCTACAAAGAGAGTCCAGACCAACCAAGGCTACACAGAGAAACCCTGTCTCGGGAAAAAAAAAAAAAGAAAAGAAAAGAACAGTGAAGACATCATTCCTAAATATATCAACTTGTATCTTCTAAAAATATTGATACTCTACTTAATCACAATATCACAGTCTGTCTAGTCTGCTTACAAGGATGCTTCCATATCAATCATCTGATATCTATATTCAGATGTGTCTTTCCATATAAACAGCTCTCACTCCAAAGGGAATATGAAATTGTTTTATTTTGAGCTGTCTGTGAGTTACCATGAATTTAGATTTAGGTCAACATAAAGGATATGTTGAATGTGATTATTAGTGCTTTCATAGTCATAGAAGTAAAGAAAGTCTTCAATTGTAGGCTACATACATTCTTGCGGACATCAGGTAAAGGCTATAGCCAGATGGGAAAATCTTTTCTAGATTTTAGATGATACATGATGACACTCTTTGCATTTGTATCCCTAGAAGATACTGGTCTGCTAAGATTGTAAAATCTGAGGGTTGAAAGGCTGTTAGGTCAGATACAGAGGTTGGCATTGAATGATTTTGTTAGTTTAAGTGGGAAGGTAAAAATTTACAGAGATAATTTTTGCGCTGGATTTGTAACATTTCGGTTTACTAAAATTTTTATCATTCATCCAGCCAGCCTGGCAGATGCTTTTTGTTTGTAGCCTTGGTTTTCCTGGACTCACTCTGAAGACCAGGCTAGCCTCGGACTCACAGAAATCCATCTGCCTCTGCTTCCCAAGTGCTGGGATTAAAGGCGTGTACCACCGTGCCCGGCTAGCCTGGCAGATTCTTAAACACAGGTGTGGCTTGTGACTTTCCTGCCCCTTGCAAATTTAGTTCTGATTTTTATCACTCCCAAAGTATCCTAAGGATTTCTAGAAAGAAAAGAAAATCCTTTTTGCCAAATTGAAACTGGCAGTTTTCATTTTGCTAGTTGGCTATGGAATCTCAAAGTGAGTAAACTTTGTTTATGCAAAGTAAGGATATGTGTAGGGTGTGTTGACATGTCTGAGTATATGTGTAGCCCTCTAGATGACTGCTTCTAGGTTAGTGTCAGATATCAAATATACCATACTATAGGTGTGGTAGTGCACACCTATAATCCCAGCACTCTGTGAATTTGAGGCCAGCCTGGTCTACAAAGCAAGTCCAGGACAGCCAAAGGTACATAGATAAATCCTGTCTGGAAAAAAACCAAATTTTTTTTTTTCTTTTTAACTCTCTGAATAGCAATCTATTCATTGGTGATTCTTCAGCACTGAGTAGGTAGACCATCCCTAAAAACTCATCAAATGCTTTATGAAATATTTAGCCAGGAGTAGTGAGCATGACTGTAATTTTAGCCCTCAGGAGTCTGAGCCAGGCAGATTTTGAGTTCCAGGCTAGCCTGGGTTACATACACAGCAAAATTTGTCTTGAAACCAAACAAAAGACAGAATAGGTGGCTCATATTTGTAAACCTAGCACCCAGGAAGCAGATACAGTAGACTCACAACTTTGAGGCCAGCCTGTTAAATATAAAGGTTTTTAGACCACCTGGGGCTATATACTGAAAACCTCTCTCAAAAAATGAAAACCAATCCAATGAGTATTTATTTTTGAGACAGGCTCTCAACTGTATATCCCTGGCTGTCCTGGAACTCAGTGTTTAGGCCAGGTTGGCCTAGAGCTCACCCAGATTCCCTCTAATTAGGTATGCAACACCATGTACCAGTCTGGTGTATTTCATATTTTTGGAGACAAAGTCTTGCTATATACCCCAGATTAGCCTTGAACAACAATTCTCCTACTTCAGTCTTTCAAATAGAAACAATTTTTAGGCCAGGTGGTGATGGTGCACGCTTTTAATCCCAGCACCTGGGAGGCAGAGGTAGGTGGATCTGTGAAGTCAAGTTCCAGGAAAGCCAAGGCTACACAGAAAAACTCTATCCTAAAAAAGAAAAAAAGGGAAAAAAAGAAAGAAAAGTTTTTTCTTTGTTCTTTTGGGTTTTTTGTTTGTTTTGAGGTTTTGATTTGTTTTGTTTGAGACAGGATTTCTGTGTGTAGCGTTGGCTCTCCTGGACTCCCCTTGTAGACCAGGCTGGTCTCAAACTCACAGAGATCCACCTGTGACACTATGCCCAGCAAGAAAACAATTTTTAAACTATACTTTTAAAGAAAATGTCAAGGTACCTCATCTTTGGTTGACCACAGAGATGCACATCTGCAATCATAGCACAGCACTGGGGAGGCCGAGGCAGAACTGCTGCAAGTCTGAGGCCGCCTAACCAGAACCTTTTAGTAGATAAGCCATCTAACTTTTATTTAAATATTTTGGGAACAAGGTACTAGTGGCTTGAAACTTCTTTTATGGATTAAACCATATTTGAAGTCTCTCTTTTTTAAAATTTTATATGTATGCAGTACCTTCAGAAGCCAGAAGAGGGCAGCAGATCCACAGTGACTGGTTGTGAGCTACCTTATGGGTGCTGGGAATTGAACCAGGGTCATGTGGAAGAGCAGCTAGTGCTCTTAACCACGAAGCTATCTCCCTAGCCCCGGTTTTATCATGAATGACCCATAGTGCATGTTCTGCAGGGTATTCTGCTTGTTACCTGTGTGACTTCACATTTTTTCACTCTCTTGATTTCTCCAGCTGTCTAAATCTGACTTTCTTTCTTCATTAACCCACTCCTGCAAAAACCATACTCATTTCCTCAGCCCCCTTATTTTGACTTCCTCCTTTATTTTGGTCTCTGCTTAGGTACCACCATACTACAGAAATCTTTCCTGATTGCCTTGGTCCCTTCCTCACTTTTTTATATTCCCCAGCCCTGCTGTATTATTCATGATGCATATATCACTGGCATTTTATATAATTTGCTACTATTTCCACCCCCACTTCCCCCAAGAAAGCCATGTCCACGAGAGAAAGGTTTGTCATTATGTCTCTAGTCCTTGGCATGGTCTGTGGTACATTGTAGGAGGTAGTCACTATTTTTATGTTGTAGTCCTTAAAAGTTTAAAGATTTTGATGTCCTTTTTTTGCCATTAAGTAACTGATTTTTCTATCGTTTTTTTTTTTTTTTTTTTTTTTGGTTTTCAAGAGAGGGTTCTCTGTGTAGCCCTGGCTGTCCAGGCTGGCCTCAAACACAGATCTGCCTGCTTCTGTCTCCCGAGTGAGTGCCAACACTGACTAGCTCTAGTAACTGACTTTTTAACATTTCCATATTTCTTTGCTACGTTCCCCCCGGCTCTTCCTGTGATGCTCTGCTCTAATTCTTTCTTACAGCAGGTAGAACATGGTGTCAGTGTACAGAACACGCTTTCAGTGGTGTGTAAACAGTGGTCTTCTAAGGCAGTTTCAGAGAAGTCAGGTCAGGAAGCACCGTAGACTTCAAATGGAGTCCTGTCCTGCTGCAGACTTCTCCAAAGTCTAACAGGGTTTTTATTTCTACAGGGGTTTGTGACTCTGACCCTGGAAAGCCCAGAAGAAATACAGAATGTCAGCTGTGCTTGGAAAGAACTTCACAGAAAGCTGAGTAGTAATGCTGTGTCTCAAGTAACCAGAATGTGCCTCCTGAAGGGAAATATGGTAGGTTTTTCTAGATAATAAGCATTTTAATCAATTATTGATAATTTTATAAAGACTTCAAAGGTTTGTACTCCCACCCCCACCCCCGGGTTTTGTGGGAAACTAACACTATTTTATCTAAGTGTTGGTTTGTTTCTACTCATAAATGTGGTGGATTATATAAATGATGCGTAACTTCGGAGCTTTATGTTGTTCTTTTTTGTTTGGCTGATACTTAAGTTTTTATTGCTATTTTTTATATAATTTTTTATTTTTATTTTATGTGCATTGGTATTTTGCCTGCATGTCTGTCTGTGTGAGGGTGTCGGATCTTGGAGTTACAGACAGTTGTGAGCTGCCATGTGGATGCTGGGAATTGAACCTGGGTCCTATAACTTTTTATTTGGTTGGTTTGGTTTTTTTTTTTTTTTGAGACAGGCTCTTTCTGTATAGCCATGGATGTCCTGGAACTTACTATGTAGACCAGGCTAGCTCACAGAGATCCACTGCCTCTGCTTTCTGAGTGTTGGGATTAAAGGTGTCAACCATGATATCTATCTTATAGCTTGATCTTATTGATTGATTTCATTTAATGTTTTAAAAAGATCTAAGGTTACTTATCTAACTTTACTATGTAGTTTTGTTCTAGCTTAAAAGCTGTTAATCAGATTGTTTATTGGGAAATAATCACCTCTCCAAGTTTAGTATTACTTACTGTCAACAAAGAATTGGGACAAATAATAGATAAATACACACACAAAGTATAGAGGGAAAGAAAATTCAAACAAGACCTTTAGCCCAGACCAGTTATTGAATATTAATTTTAGCTAATGGATACAAAGGAAACACCTTAGTTTTTACAACTCTATGAGAGAAAAACTTTGTTTTCCTTATTTTAATTTTTAAGAATCTTAAGGCATGGTGGTGCATGCTTTTAATCCTAGCACTTGGGAGGCAGAGGCAGGCAAATTGCTGTAGTTCGAGGCCAGCCTAGTCTACAAAGAGAGTCTAGGACAGCCAAGGCTACACAAAGGAACTCTATTTTAAAACAAAACAAAAACCACAAAAAACAAAAAAACCTTAAGTCTTTTGCAATGCTAGGGTTTGAAGCACTGACTTGCATATCATAAGCAAGGACCATACCATACACCTGTGTTCCCAGCTTCTCACTAATTTTTTGTTTTTGTTTTTGTTTTCTAGACAGGGTCTCTCTGTGTTAGCCTTAACTGTCCTAGATCGCTTTGTAGACCAGCCTGGCCTCGAATTCTCACTAATGTTGTTTCCTTTTGAGATGAGTTTCTCTGTGTAGCTGGCCTCCAACTCACAGCCTGCCTCTGCTGGGATGAAAGGCGTCACCACCACCCAGCTAGAAGGACCATTTTCTGAGGGTCTATATACAGTACCACAGAAATTCTCGTAGAGAACATTGTAGGTGTTTAAGACTCTTGCTACTTATACTTAGTTCTACTTCAGATTAGAAAGTATATTCAGTACTATAAGTCATCTACGCTATGTTACCTGTTTTAGTCCTGTAAACAAACAGTCACAGAATTCATGCTTTTTCAAAGTAAAATTTAACAAATATTAATTAGTAAAAAATTAACTCAAGTATCTAAATAAAAATCTTTTTATTTTTCTTTTAGGGTGTTTGCTTTGATGTTCCTACAAGTGAGTCAGAAAGATTACAGGTATTTAAAATTTTTTTACCTATTAAATAGTTGAGTATGTTTCTTTAAAATATTGTTTTGAAAAACATAAAGTGTCATTTATCATGCCTACATCAAGAAAGTCCTTAATATGAAATATTTTCCTGTCCCATAATTAAAAATAATTATATTTAATGTCAAGCATAAACAATAATTGGAGGCTGGAGAGATAGCTCAGTGGTTAAGACCACTTACTACTCTTACAGGGAGACTCGTGTTCCATTCCCAGCACTCACATCAAAGTTCACAAAACCAGAGAATCTGACACTACTTTCTGACCACCGATAATCCTGTACCCCTGTAGTGCACAGATGTGCATGTAGGCAAGATGCTTGCTCTCACACATTTTTAAAAAAACCCAAAACTCTTCTTTTAAAACATTGTGTAATTAGCCCCCATAGTTACATAACCAGCCCCAACAATTTGATGATTTTTTTGGACAGTTTTTTTTTCCATTTCCTTTTTGTCCATTTCCATGTTTACAAACAAACTCCAGGCATTTTGTTATTTCAGTCTTTTTTTTTTCCATTCTTAAGTATTCCTACATATTTAAATGTTAGGGACGTAAATAATTACAATACATTCTTCCTTCTATACAAGCATTCTTTAATACTGTATTTAAATGTTCCCTGCTGTCTCTTGGTTATTTTTCTTTGATGTTCTTAGGTTGGAAGCTAGGACCTTACACATGATAGGTTAACACTGAACTTCCTTTTTGTGTGTGTGGAGAGGTTCAAGACAGGGTTATTCTGTGTAGCCCTAGCTGTCCTGGAACTTGCTCTGTACACTAGACTCACCTTGAACCCAGGGACCTGGTTGCTGTGCCTCCCAGGTACTAGGATTAGAGGTATGTGCCACCATGGCCTAGTGAATATTTTTTAACATAAGGTCCATAAAGGTTATCATTGTAATTTGCTGATTCCTAAGTCTCAATCTATAACCTTCTAAAAAATGTTCAATTATGTTTATTGAAGAGGTACACTAGATTCTTATACTCAAAAATTTTGCTTTTTATATCCTTGCTTTTAGGTGTACATTTTGGGGAGGTATTATTGAGACAGAGTTCTGATATATAGCCTAAGCTGGCTTGGAACTCACTATATAGCTTAAATTTGATCCTTCTAAGTACCATATGCCCAGCTTATTTATATATCTATTTTGAAATAATGGCACTGTACAGTTTATTACAGGTAAGATGTGCACACTGTGGCCTTGTATATGAGTTCAAAAGACAACTTGTGGAAGTTGAGTTTCTCCTACCATGTGGGTCTCTGACATAGAATTTAAGTTATTTGTGCTACGGAGCCATCTCAGCAGCCCTGATTATATTCTTGTTGGAATCTTTAAAATATTGTGGCTACAAGGGGCCAGTGAAAGGTGAAAGATGCCTGATGTAAATTTGGTCCCTGGTACCATATACAGGTGGAAGAAGAGAAGCAGTTCCTCAAAGTTGTCCTTTGACCTCCACGTACATGCCCATGCAAATGCATGCAGAAAATATCTACATACTTAAAAAAGTTTTTTAAAATTAAAGTTTAGGGCTGAAGAGGTGGCCCGGGGTTTAAAAGCACTGGCTGCTCTTCCAAATGTCCTGAGTTCAATTCCCAGCAACCACATCCCAGCTCACAATCATCTATGAGATATGGTGCCCTCTTCTGGTGTGCGGGCACACATGCGGCCAGAATACTGTATAAATAATAAATCATTTTTTATTTTTTATTTATCTTTTAGTTTTTTGAGACAGGATTTCTCTGTGTAGCCTTGGCTGTCCTGCACTCACTTTGTAGACCAGACTGGCCTTGAACTCATAGCAGTTCGCCTGCCTCTGCCTCCCAAGTGCTGGGATTAAAGGTATGTGCCACCACGCCCAGCATAATTTTTTTTTTTAATTAAAGTTTAAAGAAATATTATGGATCCTTTTCCTCCCTTTGGAATTGAACTCAGGACCTTCATGAATGCTAGGCAACTGCTCTAGCCTGATTTTTACTTTATGTTTGGAGACAAGTAACCTGCTCAGGCTGGCCTGGAATGAACTCGCTTGTTTATGGGTTTTATTTTGCATTTCTATTAATTCTGTACATTCCTTTACAGGCAGAGTGGCATGATTCAGACTGGATACTCTCAGTGCCAGTCAAATTACCTGAAATTGAGGAATATTATGATGGAAACACATCTTCTAATCCCAGACAGAGGAGCGGTTGGTCAGGCGGCAGGTCGGGCCGTTCAGGCCGGTCTGGTGGTCGGTCTGGTGGTCGATCAGGTAGACAGAGTCGACAGGGGAGTCGGTCTGGAAGTCGGCAAGATGGTAGAAGACGAAGTGGGAACAGAAATCGATCAAGAAGTGGGGGCCATAAGCGGAGCTTTGACTGAGTGTTTGATAGTTAATCTTCCAGTGTGAGCTTGCCTATTTCTCTGTCTAATCATGTATATTATTCACCAAAAACCAGATCATCATAGTTGAGGTATTTGTCTGTAATTTGCAAAGAAGTTGGTCGTATTTTTTTAAAAAGTATTTCACAAGAATGGTTGTAAACAAATCTACTTATCTGGCTATACCTTTGAATTAAAAAAAAAAGCCCCTTTTATTGTCTGTTTCTATTCTGTGTTAAGAATTTTCTCAATGTCATTTTAAAGATTTCTTCTAAGACATGGCAGTCCAGTTAACCTTACTTAAGGTTTTTAATAGCCTACACAATTTAGCATATTAATATCAGGTCATTCATCCATACATCATGTAATAAAAGAGAAAACTATTTCTACTTATTAAGGGCTGGTAACTGGTGACTTGGTTGATGAAGTATACCGATCTAACTTATAGACAGATTTAGGAAGATAGGGATGCAAGCAGTTACGCTCCTTAATTTATCAACCACTTATTGAATGACTGTATAGCTATTTTCTGGTAATCACTAGAGCACATAGATATATAAATAGGGCACATTCACTAATTTCATAAAACATTGTCTAGCAATTGGCCAGTTATAACAAGTGAATAAAGACTAAGACAAAGGTTATGGAGTGCAGAGGACTGAGATGTGCCTATTCAGTTTAAACATCCAGGAAGGCTTTTTAGAAGAAAGGCTGACATACGCATCTGTTTATATAACTATGTCTCTATATATAGTAGGAAGGGACGTTTAGTTTTGTGGTTTAGTTTTGTTTTTGAGGCTCCTGTGTAGCCTAAACTGTTGTCAAACTTGCAGTCATTTCCACTGCCCAGGTGACTTGGGAAGTGAGGGATTGCAGACAGAGAGCAACACATACAGGGACTCAGAGTAAATCTGAAGACTCGTAGTTCACTGTGGTCTGCAGGTAGCAGGTTAAGGGCTGGAACAACCAGTGTTAATACCCTTATCTTCATTGTTCCATTTTTCCTGAGAATAATGGGAAGAATATTACAAAGATTTTAAGGTCAGAAATAATATGATTAGAGTTTATTATTAATTTTATATGTATATGTGTTTTTGTCTGCATGTATGTCATATACTATGTGTATGCCAGTTATTGGATGCATTGGATCCTCTGGAACTAGAAAGACAGATGTTTGTGGCTACCATATAGCTGCTGGGAATTGGACCCAGGTCCTCTGAAAGAGCAGCTCTTAATTGCTGAGCTATTTATTTCTCCAGTCCTGAGGAGTAACATGACTAGGTTTCTATTTCAGAAAGATTATTGGCTTCATACATTGGAGAAGGGCTAGATGAACACCAGGAGACCTTTGAAGAGGCTATGAGAGGGCTGTGTATATAGCTTAGTGGAGTATTTAGTCCTTAAAACTGAAAGAAAAAAAGTTGTAATTCAACAGAGAGATGCTGGTGAGATAAACTGATTAGTAATATTTTATAAGAACCAATGCACTTGAGATGATAATGTGTGGAGTGAAGAAGACTTAAGTCCACAGAAACCCAGTTTTTTAAATTACAGAACAAAATTGTTGTGGATATTAAGAAATACGGGGCCAGGCATGGTGGGGCATGCTTGTGACCCAAGCACTTGGGAGGCAGAGGCAGGCAGATACCTGTGAGTCCAAGGCCAGCCTGGTCTAGACAGCCAAAGCTACACAGAGAAACCCTGTCTCAAAAAAACCAAAACCAAAAAAAAAAAAAAAAAAAAAAAAAATACGGGTAAGTTGGGCATGGTGGTACATGCTTTTAATCCTGGCACTTGGGAGGTGAAGGTAAGTGGACTTTTCTGAGTTTGAAACCAGTCAGGTCTGCATAGTTGGGATTCCAGGCTAGCCAGAGCTACATGGTAAGACTGTCTCAAGAAACAAAGGACATGGGTAAATTACAGAGGATTTTTAGGAGATGGCATTGTTAGGACTCAACTGTTGGTTGGACTGGAAGTGAAAGGCAGAAGGAAACCAAGATTTTTGTCATTAAGATAGGATACTGACTGACACTAGGAGGCAGGCGTAGGTGGATCTCTACAAGTTCAAGGACAGCCTGGTCTATAGAGTGAGTTCCCAGACAGCCACGGATACACAGAGAAACCCTGTACTGAAAAACAAGCAACACAGAAACAAACCTTAAGCTTGCGCGATGGTAGCGTGAGTGGAGCTGGTCAGGATGATCAATCAGGGACATGCAGCTCGCCAGCTTTCCCAACATGCTGGGTGTGTCACTTTTCTTGCTCGTGGTTCTCTATCACCCTGTAGCGGCCAACAATCCTAAGCAAGAATGAAAGTAGCACCTTCTCTGCCCCAGGGTTCCCAGACATAGTCTGAGGCAAGATGAAGGGTGTGAGGAGCCTTTATACTTCATCTTTTCTACTCATCACAGCATACAAGGCAACTATACCTGGATTTTTCCAAACAACTTTTATTTCCTAAAGGCTTGCTTAACCCCATGGAACAAGAAGCTGCCACTGAATAGGGCCCAGTATAGGAGCTGCTTTCTCTTCTACTCGCTCCCCCAATACAAAAATAAGGTATATATTTTTTGTGGTCCCCCCCAAACAACAAAAACAAGAATACCAAGAAGAGGAAGTAAAGTTAATGGGAAGTAGTGAGGATATGATTAATTCAGGTGTGTTTGTGTGTTTAAGGACATTTGTTGAAAGATTTACTAATATATGTGTTTGTTTATTATGTATACAGAGCTCTGCCTCGTGTGTGCCTGCAGGCCAGAAGAGGACACTAGATTTTATTCTAGATGGCTGTGAGCCACCATGTGGTTGCTGGGAATTGAACTCAAGACTTCTGGTAGAGCAGACAGTGTGCTCTTAACCTCTGAGCCATCTCTCCAACCCCATCTGTATGTGTGTTAAAGACAAGGTCTCTCTCTCCACATAGCTCTGGCTGTCTTGGATATCACTATGTGGTATCAGATTGGTCTCAAACTCGGAGATCCGCCTGCCTCTGCCTCCCAATGGTGGATTAAAGGTGTACCATTACCCCTGGTTGTTACTTACATTTTAATATTAAGTAAACCCTGTGAGAGTCTGAGAAACAATGGGCAGTTTATCTTACAGGTCTGAAGCCTAAGATTTCTTGCAGAGATACAGATTTGGGAACAATAAAGTTGTATTCAATATAAACGCAGTTATCCAACCAAGGATAGCATTGTAAGAGTTGAGATTGAGGAAGGAACCATCCAGAGGTCTGAGTTCAATTCCTGGCAAGCACATGGTGGCTCACAACTATCCATAATGTCATCTGATGCCCTCTTCTGGTCTGTAGGTGTACATATGTAAAATAAAATATACTTAAAAACACACACACAAACCCAGCTGAGCATGGTGGTGCACACCTGTAATCCCAGCACTTAGGAGGCAGAGGCTGGCGAATCTCAGTGAATTTGAGGCCAGCCTGGATTATAAAGTGAGTCCAGGACAGCCAGGGCTACAAGAGAAACCCTGTCTAAAAAACCAAACCCAATCCAGACCCCCCCACCCCAAAAAAAACCAACCAGAAAAAAGCTTAACCAGGTGCAGTGGCACACACCTTTAATCCCAGTGCTCAGGAAGCAGAGGCAGGTAGATCTTTGAGTTGAAATCCATCCCAGTCTACAGTGTGAGTTCCAGGACAGCCAGGGCTATACAAAACAAAAAAAATTACTTCTGGAACATTTTCCATTTCCAGCCTACTGAGACTTACCTCAGACCCAACAGTCCAAAGCAGAAATACTTAAGAGTTTGAATCCAGAACTACTTCCACTATACTCTGCTGTCTTCCCAAAGTTAGCATAACATAACAATGGATCCATTAAAAACATTCTTAGGGCCGGTGAGATGGTTCTGCCCATTATGGTGCTTGCAACCTCATGATACAAACCTGAAGAACTGAGTTCTATACCCAGAACACTCACAAAAGTGGAAGAGGTGGAGAGCTGGCTCAGAGGTTAAGAGTTCAGTTCCCAGAAACCACATGGTGGTGGCTCATAACCATCTACAATGAGATCTTCTGCCCTCTTCTGGCCTGCAGGCAGAACACCCTTTGTTACTGTTTTTCGAGACAAGGTTTCTCTGTGCAGTCCTGGCTGTCCTGGCCTCACTTTGTAGATAGACCAGGCTGGGCTCGAACTCACAGCGATTCACCTGCCTCTACCACGACTTGCTTATGAACCTTAATGTAAACGTCTGATCTATGACTCTTTGAAAAGGTTGCACAATGTGGCAGGGTCGCGACCCACAGGTTGAGAACCTTTGTTCTACAGTCTTGAGGTCTAGTGAGATTTGGATGTTGGAATCTCACATCCGATAGGAATGCTCTGGAAGTTTGTAAAGTGCACACATGAATAAAGGACCAGACTTTTCTGATTTTTTTTTTTTTGTTTTTTTTTTCGGGGGGGGGGAACGGGAGTGGGAGGAGTTGACACAGAGAAACCCTGTCTCAGAAACAGCCCCCCCACCAAAAAAAAAAAAAAAGATCGCATCATTTGGTTGGCTGGCCTTAAACTGTACCAGGGTGAACTCAAATTTAGATACCCAAACTTCGAATCCTACCCAGATCTAGCCAATGGACAGGACATTCTTCACACTGAGTTGAAAGTGGGGTCTGACTTTCACACCAACTCTGGTGCTCCATATTTGACCACATCCCTGGATGGAGAGACCTGGTGGCACTCAGAGGAAGGATAGCAGGCTACCAAGAAGAGACTTGATACCCTATGAACATATACAGGGGGAGGAGGTCCCCCTCAGTCACAGTCATAGGGGAGGGGAGTAGGGGGAAAATGGGAGGGAGGGAGGAATGAGAGGATACAAGGGAGGGGATAACCATTTAAATGTAATATGAATAAATTAATAAAATATATTTTAAAAAAAGAAACATAAGGGAACAAAAAAAAATTAGATGCCCGTCTGCCTCTTTCCCCTGAGCGCTGAGACTAGTGGTGTGCACCCCTAATCTCTCTGGCAATTCTGTTTTTAAGTTCATATTGTTGTGCGGCATGTATATGGGTGTCAAGGTGCATGTTTGAAAGAACAACTGTGTGCAGTCCGTTCTGGATTCCAGGGATCACAAATTCAAGTCACCAGCCCTGAGGTATCTCGCTGGTCCCTGGGTTCGTCTGTCACCTCCATCAGTTTTCCACAGGTGACTAAAGATACACATAGCACGACTTCTGTTTGTGGAAAAATGTGGCGGTAATCCCAGACTTGGGAAGTGAAGGCAGCAGAGTCAGGTTCAACATCGCTATACAGTTGTAGCCGGCTAGGCGTGTTTATCTCACAGGGACGGTAGGAATCTAGCTATAGTTAGAATAGGAAGAGCATACCCACTCTGCACGCGGCACTCTCCTCTTCCGAGCAAAACAGCGCGAGCCGCAGCCTCCCCGCAGCACGCTGCTTCCGCCGGATGCGCTCCGTAACGGAAGTGATGAAATAGGCCGGGCGGAGAGGCGGTCCGCTTTCTCTCTCTCTCTCTCCTTTGCACGCGGTTGAGGAAGCCGGTAGGCCTAAGCAGCTTGATCTGAATAATGCCAGGAAAGCTCCGCAGTGAGTCCAGGTTGGCATCAGACGCAGCCGAGGAGAGCATGGGGACTCTGCCGAAGCCAAGCGAGAAGGTGAGACTGGAGCCCCGGGGCGCGGCGGTCCGGGAGCGCGTGGCCCTCTGCTCCGCGGGCCCCTGTGACACGCCGAGCCGCCTGATCAGGCTTGAGAGGGCGGAAGAGGTTTGCGGATCTCGTCACAGTGGGCACTGGAGCCGCAGAAAGCATGGCCTGACATTTGCGCACATGGGCGGCATCTGCAGTGACAAGTATCTCACCTTAAAACAAAACCTAGAAAACGAGGTCCTCTTAGTATTCATAGCTCAGACGGATGTGTGGAATTGAGGTTAGGCTAAGGGAACACCCTATTATATAAAGGATCTGTGTGAGCACTTTTTTTGGGGGGGGGACAGGGTTTCTCTGTGTAGCCTTGGCTGCCCTGGACTCGCTTTGTAGACCAGGCTGGCCTCGCACGCACAGCAATCCACCTGCCTCTGCCTCCCGAGTGCTGGGATTAAAGGCGTGCGCCACCATGCCCAGCTTCTGTGAGCACTTTTAAAATCGCCTTGTCCCTTCTTAATTCCTTGGATGAAAAAACTTAACTTGGGACAGTCTCTAATGATCGAAGTAGCAAGGGAACGAAAGCTCTCCCCAAACTCCTGTCTTTTACGACTTCGTTGAGATTTTTGCTGTCCTGGGGGCTTTTAGAAAGTAAGCCTTTCACACAGACACGGCAATATTATTTGGATTAAGTGGGAACCGCAGAGAGCACCGCGTTCCTGGGTTTCATCCGCGTGTTCAGCTGTGGGATGCTGAAGTCAGAAGAGAGGGACCTGACTACTGATTTATGTTCCGATCTCGACTTCCTGGCTATTTTTCACATGTAACAGGTGTTCGTTGGGCGAAGAGATTATCCATAATTTATTATTTCAAAGATTTTTTTTTTTGTGGTACCAGTGACCAAACCTTGGTCAGCTGGCTCACGGCTCACGTGTTGGCAGGTGCTGTACCACTAATTGGTACCAGTTTTAAGTAATATGGGCTATATGCTTAAGTAAAATATTACATATGAGAATGATAGCTATGGTGTCTTTAGGTGAATTAATTTTGTCCTTTGAAGTACAAATTTCGAGTGCTTTACCATATAGAAATTTAGGGAGGGATGACAGACCTGCTTTTGAAATCGTCTGAGGACATATAAAGCCCTGTTTCTCTTATAGTTAACTTTGGACACTGCTTGGTCACTGTTAGTGTGTGCATACCTCTGTGTGGTTGGATCGGCTTGCCTCTGCATGTGTGGAAGCCAGAAGTCAATGTTGGATGGGTTGTTTTTTTTTTTTTTTGCGGGGGGAGGGGATTTGAGGGGAGGGTTAACGACAAGATTTCTCCATGTAGCCCTGGGGCTATCCTGGAACTCTCTGTGTAAACAAGACTGGCTACAAACTCAGAGACCCACCTGCCTCTACCTCGCAAGTGCTGGGATTAAAGGTGTGTGCCACCACCAAGGGGCTTGCCACTCTGTTTCTGTTTGGGACAGTTTCTCTCTGAATCTGGTCCCCTAATTTACCGGAGCTGACTAAGCTCCCTGCTCCACTGGAGGGCAAACAGCATGCCCACCGCAGCCAGCTCAGGTCCTCATGCTTGCAGGGTAAGCATTTTGCCCCTTGGAGCTCTTGGTCATCTTTGTAGTGTGCAGTTTAGAGCCTTGCGGGATTCCTTAAAATCTCTTATAGGAAAATTCAGTTTTATAACAGTTGGCTAGTATAAACGGTAGAGTTACTTAGAATTCTTTTATTCCCCCATATTACTATGTCTATTGGTGTGTAATTTTTTTCATTTAACTAAGAGATGGTACTAAGCCAGATGTAGTAGCACACACCTTTAATCCAAAGATGCAGAGACAAGCAGGTCTCTGAGTTTGACGCCAGCCTGCTCTATAGAGCAAGTTCTCAGGACAGCCAGAGCTATGGAGTGAGACCCTGTCTCTAAAAATTATAATTACATCGTTGCTTCCCTTCCCTTTCTTCCTTCCAGGCCTTTCCATGTAACCCCCACCTTGCTTGCTTTCAACTTCATGCTAGCTATATGTGTATAATTTCAGGGTTGATTTTTTAATTTATATAGTTGAATTGTCTAGAGCTGTGTTCTTCATAACTGTAAATAGTCCTAAAATGATCCAGAACCGACGGATCTTATACAAGTATAGCAGCCTTGTTCAGTGCTTGCGTATTTATTAATTTCTAGAAAACTAAAAAAGAGAAGCCCAAATCAAAGACCAAAGAAGCCACGGAAGGAATGGAAGAGGCTGTCTCCTCCAAAGCTAAAGCAGTTAAAAAGAAAGAGCCGTCTGAAGATGACGTGGATCCCCCTAAATCCAAGAAGGCCAAGAAGCCAGAGGAGGCACCGCAAGATGACATTGCTTCTAAAGCCAAAACATCCAAGAAGAAAAAGGAGCCCCTTGAGAAGAAAGCAGCCTCTGCTAAAACCAAAGAAATCAAAGCCGAGGAGCCTTCGGAAGAAGATGCTGACTCTCCTAAGCCCAAGAAGATGAAGAAAGGGAAGGAAGCAAATGGAGATGCTGGGGAGAAAAGCCCCAAGCTGAAGAATGGGTTCTCTCATTCTGAATCTAACTCCAACTCCAGTGAAGCTCTTGGTGAAGAAAGTAGTAGTGAGACAGAAAAGGTAAGGCTGAGCTTCCCTTCTGGTTTTTCTTATTATGGGGTATGTATGCGTAAACAGCACTTGGAGGCCTTCGTTCTCTCCGTGCACTGTGTGGGTCCTGGGGGTTGAACTTGGATTGTCAGGCTTGAGGGTGAGCTGTCCCACCAGCTGACAAAGTTGTATAGAGAGGTAGGCTGGGTTTTATTGCTACAGAGAAATGTGTGATTAGTACACATAATTGTAAACATTTTTAAATTGTTTGGATAGTGGAGGTTGAACCCATACATGTTATTTTAAATGGGAGAAGGAAATTTGATGTCAGCACCTCTCTGGGGTGGGTAGCAAGCTACAAGGTACAGAGTTATAGCCCCACTCCGTCAACCTTTATCCCCTCCGATGGTTTCTCTGTGTAGCCCTGGCTGTCCTGAAACTCACTCTGTAGACCAGACTGGTCTTGAACCCTGAGATTTGCCTGCCTCTGCCTCCCAGGGGTGGGATTAAAGGTGTGCATCACCACTGCATGGCAGAGTTACTCTTTTAGAGGACTTGGGCTCGATTCCCAATACCCATCAGTTCATATTTGTATATAACTCCAGTCCTAGCAAGGTCTGACTGACATCTGGTCTCCACAGGCACCAGCATACATGTGGTGCACAGCCATGCAGATAAAACAC
Source organism: Acomys minous (assembly GCF_964271855.1). Lineage (NCBI taxonomy): Eukaryota > Metazoa > Chordata > Mammalia > Rodentia > Muridae > Acomys > Acomys minous. Next base: position 90,359,497 of record NC_140495.1, on the reverse strand, counting down.
TCATACATAAATAAATAAACAAAAGCTGTATCCCGTCTGTTTAAATGAGCTGGTATGCTGAAGTTCAGGGGAAGCCTTGCTCCACTTGCCAAGTCTGAAAGCAGCTGAAAAGTTACATCTGCTTCACTTGGTCCCAGGAATTTTGATTCCATTAAACAACCAAAATGAGGTGTGCATATTATATGACTTTTTTTTCTTGGCCATTGAATTCCTTAATGTTAAACAAGGCTAAATGTCCACTCTGACACAGATTTTGTGGTTGTCCAGAAACTTAAGAAAAACAGCTCTGGTTGGGTGTATTAGTGCACGCCTGTAATCCTAGTACCATTGAGGCTGAGGAAGGAAGATTTGGAGGTCCAGGCCAGCCTGGGCTCCACAGTGAAACCAGTCTCGAAAGGAAAAGGTTCATGGTCAGACTTTACTTTTTTTTTTTTCCTGACTGAAAAGTATCCAGAGAATTGGAAATTTTACCCTGAAGGAAAATGCTTCCTAGAATTTGAACTTCTTGGTAAACTACCAAGTACTTCACAGGTAGAGAGGCAACAGGTTGGCGGTTTGCATGTTTCCTTACAGTACATTGTACATACACAACTTGAAAAAGTCAGGCAGAGTGATACCATTGACAGTAGTATATTCCGCCTTCTCCGTTTCTATATAAGCACTCTCCTACTTTAAATGTTAAGTATATTTAATAGTTCTATGATGCATGTAATATAAATGTTTAGAAATTGACTTCTTCATTCCTTTTCTAGTAAATGTTTGAATTACATTTTAAGTTTATTTTATTTTTGTGTGTATGGGTGTTTTCCTTGAATGTACATATGTGGGCCTTGTTTAGGCCTGGTGCCCACAGGGGCCGTGGGTCCCCAGGAACTGGGCTTACGGATGGTTGTGGGCCACCATGTGGGTGTTTGGAATCAAACCTGGAACTTGTGCAAGAGTAACAAATGTTCTTTACTACTGAGCCACCTCCCCAAACATTTGGTTTTTCTCCTTAAACTTAAACTATATTAAAACTTTATGGCAACCATTCATTCTCACTTTAAAAAAAAAAGTTTACTCTATGTGTGTGTTTTTTACCTTCATGTACTGGTGTGTGTGCACCATGTGTGTGCACACCTATTGCTCATTTGAATCAAGATTCCCTGAAGTTACACAGGAAATTGAACCTGGGTCCTTCCTCTACAAGGACAACAGGTTGTTTGGTTTAGTTTTTTGTTTTAGAGATAGAGTCACTCTACGTAGCCCTGGTTGTCTTCAAACGCTCTCTGCAGACCAGGCTGACCTCAAACTCAGGTCCACCTGTCTCTGCTTCCCAAGTGCTGGGATTAAAGGTGTGTACTGCCTGGCTTATTGCTTTTGTTTTTTTGTGTCCCTCCCCCTCCCCTTTTTTTTCTTTTTCTTTTTCCTTCAGTGATGAGATCTCACTGTGATTCCTGATTCCTGAAACTAGGAACTCGTGGGGGATTTGCCTATTACTGCTTCTCAAATGCTAAGAATTAAGGCACATGCCAGGCCTCTTTATTAAGCATTAAGGCAGGTTGAGGCAGGGTCTTCCTGTGTATATTTCAGATTGGCTGCACAGGACACAGAACACACAAGGTGTGTAGCTAGAGGTCAGAGAAAACTTTCAGAAATTGTTGCTTTTCCTACTGTGGAGTCTGAAGCAAAGGCTTTTACCTACTGAGCCATCTTACCAGCCCCTCTCTGATTGGTTTGTTTGTTTATTTTAAGTTCCTTTTCTTTTTTTCTTTTTAAATTTATTTACCTTTATTTTATGTGCATTGGTGTTTTGCCTGCATATATATCTGTGTGAGAATGTCAGGTCTTTAGAGTTACAGACAGTTGTGAGCTGCCATGTGGGTGCTGGAATTTGAACCAGGGTCCTTTCAGTGCCCTTAACCACTGAGCCATCTCTCCAGCCCACTCTGATTGGCTCTTAAACTGATGTGTTTAGATGGACTCTTTTGTCTTCTTAAAGTTTTTGTGGATGGCTGGTACATATATCATGGCATGTGTGTGGAGCTTGGACAACTTGTGGAGTTGGTTCCCTGGAAACCCTGAGGGTTCTGCTGATCAGATGCAGTCATCAGGCTGTGGCAGCAAGTGCCTCTACCCCGGAACTGTTGGAGAATGCCTTCTCTTTTTCTCCAGAGGCTTCCTGCATTCCCTTGCACGTAGAGTAACGATTTCTGTGGTCTTTTGTTTTGATAGGAAGTACCCTTGGAGCAGAAAGAAGGAGCTTTCTCTAACTTTCCCATATCTGAAGAGACTGTCAAGCTTCTAAAAGGTGAGGTTCCAGAGCATCATAACTTGTACTCTGTGTGGTGCATGGAGACCGATTCTTACTGTAGGCATCTATGCTACAGAGGAGCAGACCTGTGCATTACAGATCAGGCTGTACTGTTGCTCATTCGGAAGTATGGTGATCGACACACTTCTGCTGTGGTCTCTGTCGTCTTCTCCCACCTGAGGTTAACATCACCAGGATGCCTTGGGTCCTGTGATCTGTGTGAACCGGCTGAGGAGGTCCAGGTTCTTCCCCGGCACAGCACGGTGTGGAACACAGAGCCTCCTGGACTCTTAGGTTCACATGAGCTTCACAAGTAATAACCACACTATTGCAATTATAATTAGGTTATTAACAATAATTTTCAGTCAGGAGGATTCTTCATTGACCCTGACTTTGTAGGTGTTTGTGAAAAGGTAGAATTCCCGAGGCAGGCAGATCTTCGTGAGTTTAAGGCTAGCCTGATCTACAAAGCGAGTCCAGGATAGCCCTGTCTCGAAAAAAATAAAACAAAAAGGGGGGTGAGGGAGGTAGAGTTCCCTACCTCTGTAGGATCACAGGTATGAGTGTGTTTCAGGTGGGGTTGGCATTTTACAAAACCTCTTTGATCCCTAACACAGAAAATAAAACAAAAAACAGTGGTAAGTGAAATGATTGATTTGTTCACAGCTCGTGGGGTGAGCTTCCTGTTTCCTGTACAAGCCAAGACATTCCACCACGTGTACAGTGGGAAAGACTTAATTGCCCAGGCGCGCACAGGAACTGGAAAGACGTTCTCCTTCGCCATCCCTCTGATTGAGAAGCTTCAAGGTGGGCTACAAGACAGGAAGAGAGGCCGAGCCCCTCAGGTAACTATCCTGAGCTCATCACAGGCTCAGGGCTTGGTTTGCACATGCTGCTTACCACCAAGGTCCGTGCGCCCCGGAATTTATCTGACCGTGGGCTGGGGTGATTGTTCTAGCTTGTGGGTTATCAGCTCTGTGTGTTGATTGCTGTAAACTGCCCCGTGGGTGTTACCCATACTTACTAATGTGCACATTCCCTTTAAAATGTTGGTGTGCACCAGGCGTGGTAGTGCACGCTTTTAATCCCAGCACTCAGGAGGTAGAGGCAGCCTGGTCTACAAAGCAAGTCCTGGATGGCCAAGGCTAACACAGAGAAGCCCTGTCTTGAAAAACTGAGAAAAGAAAAAAAAAGTTGATGTGCGTGGGGCTCACAGGCTTGATCCTGCGTGTTTATTTATTTATGTGGAGTTGGCTGATCTGTAGCTCACAGACACCTACTTGCCTTTGCCTCTGTGCTGACACTGTAAAGCGTGTACTACCACGACTGACTTCTGCATCGTTGTTTTTGCTGTTACCCAGAATGAACCCAGTGACTGTAGAAGACCCTGTCAACAAGTGTTGGGCTCTGCCCTCTGTAGTTTAGTCCACGCTTGGCCTCCATTGGCCCATGGACTTCAATCATTGACTCTTTAATGTCTGCCAAAAAAAGATTGTTGAGAATTAAGTCAGAATAATGAGTAGAAAGTACTTTGTAGCACATAAGGCACCAGGGAAAACTGGAGTATCAGTTAACGTCGGTGTAGCTCCTCCGGGTCATTTTCCTGGAACTCTGTAGTTGTCCGGAGCAGCGAGCATCTGGACACCTGGTTGTAAGGGGTGTGATCACAGGCTCTTGGAACTGCCTGGGCTGTATGAGTGTGCCTGTGGTTTCATATAGTCAGCGTGTGATGGTTACTGCATGTGATAAGTGTCTCACTATGTCAAGGTGAGTAGGCTGGTGGGCGTTGTGAGTTCTGGAGTGCTGAGAGACAGGTACTGCACAGCATGCTGAGAGTCTGTGCTTCTCTCTTTCAGGTGCTGGTTCTTGCCCCTACAAGAGAGCTAGCAAATCAAGTGAGCAAAGACTTCAGTGACATCACAAAAAAGCTGTCAGTGGCTTGTTTTTATGGTGGAACTCCCTACGGTGGACAAAGTAAGTAAATTCAAAAGCTAGGGGAGGGATGCGTGCCACATTCTGGGTGCCTCCTCATCTTGGAGACTGTCTTCATCACATTTTCAGGGTTTCTCTCTTGCCTGTTGTTTAAGAATGGGGAAGAGCAGGGTCCTGGCTGACTTTTTTCTATTTGTAAAGTTGTATTAAATAATATAAAGTGGACTGGAGAAATAGCTCAGAGGCCAAGAGCACTGGCTGCTCTTCTAGAGGTCCTGACCTCAATTCCCAGCAACCTCATGGTACCTCATAACCATCTGTAATGAGCTCTGATGCCCTCTTCTGATATGCAGATGTACATGCAGACAGAACACTGTATACATAATGAGTAAAAAAAAAAAATACAGATTGCCTAGTATAATTCCTAACTATACTGACAACACAGTTTTTTTAAAAATCCTTCTTTTTTTTTTTTTTTTTTTTTTTTTTTGGTTTTTCGAGACAGGGTTTCTCTGTGTAGCCTTGGCTGTCCTGGACTAACTTTGTAGACCAGGCTGGCCTCGAACTCACAGTGATCCGCCTGCCTCTGCCTCCTTATTGCCCCTAGATTAGGCACAGTGAGCAAGTACCACGTTCTCAGTGTCTCTGTACCTCATTAGAGTGTTTGACCTTTTACACCCAGTCACTCTACAGAAGTCGCTTATTTCTCAGCCATACATAATGAGTGGCGTATTTGTTAAGGCAGGAAAAATAGTTGACTTCAAGAGCATTCTGAAAGAGCCAGGCATGGTGATGCATACCATTAGACCCAGCACTCAGGGAGGTCGAGGCAGGTGGGTCTCTGTGAAATCAAAGCCAGCCTGGTCTACAAAATGTCCAGGACAGCCAAGGCTACACAGAGAAATCCCAACTCGTAAACATACACACACCCTACCCCCCTAAAAAAAGAGCATTCTGAACTTAATATTGATACCATGTCTCAAAACAAGACAAAATAATGTTTCTTTTTGCCTTAAGATTATAGGTCTGTGAAATCTAGACATTGTCCTGGTGTGTTAGTACACTGGCCCTGTGTTTCCCATGTGCTCTCCCTGTTACTGTCATTACTTACAGCATATTATTTTGTAGCTGTCTAGTAACAGTTTAGGCTGAGTGTATTTAGGTGGATACTCCATGCTGATAAAAGGAATTTTAAAGCAAGGTAACTCGTTCTGTTGATGTTTTATAGTTGAACGCATGCGGAATGGGATTGATATCCTGGTTGGGACCCCGGGTCGTATTAAAGACCACCTGCAGAACGGCAAGCTAGACCTCACCAAACTTAAGCATGTTGTCCTGGATGAAGTTGACCAGATGTTGGATATGGGTTTTGCTGAGCAAGTGGAAGAAATTTTATGTGTGGCATATAAGAAAGGTGAGCCCCAAATTTAAGAAGCAGAGCGAAGGTTTGTGGTGAAATTGTCTTCCAGGAGATAAATAAGGACACTTACTTGGGAAAACATGGGATTTTTGGTTTTCTTTTTGTTTTTTTTTGTTTTGAGACAGGGTTTCTCCGTGTAGCCCTGGCTGTCCTGGAACTTGCTGTGTAGACCAGTCTGGCTTCGAACTCAGAGATCCAACTGCTTATGCCTCCCAAGTGCTGGAATTAAAAGTGTACACCACCATCCACCTACCTAAAACTTGGAATTTAAAAAGTTTTTGTTTTAACTTGGAAATTGAAAGATTTGTTATATAATAGATGAAAACTTGTGTGAATAAAAGAAAAATGTGCAGCCGGGCGTGGTGGCGCACGCCTTTAATCCCAGCACTCGGGAGGCAGAGGCAGGCGGATCGCTGTGAGTTTGAGGCCAGCCTGGACTACAAAAGTGAGTCCAGGACAGCCAAGGCTACACAGAGAAACCCTGTCTCGAAAAACAAAACAAAACAAAACAACAAAACAAAAAAGTGCTGTTTTACCAGCCAACATCTTTCAGTGTATTTATCCCTGGTGTGTGTGCACTAAGCATAAGTTACCTGATAGGATTTGAACTCCCTCGAGTGATTTGCTCTGCCCTCTGCCCCTTTATCTCTATAGAGGGTTCTGCAGTAGCTGGAGCCGTTGTGCAATGCCTGTCTCCTACTGACTTGGCTTACAGTGCACTGACCTGGGTCTGTCAGCTTGCACTCTTCGGGGCTTTGGGAACAATAGTGCTTCTAAGTCAGATAAGCAGATACATTGGGGATCTTTTGTAGATGTAGAGGATTGAGCTGAAAGCTTTTTCATGGCCTACTTAGTTAGAGGTCCATGCTGCTGGTACCTGGACTTCCAGGACTGTTGGCCTCTTTCATGGGGCAGATTTCCTGTGTGGGACAGAGCAAAGGCTAGAAAATAGATGGATCCCACACACTTTCATCATTTAGGAATCCTTTACTATGACAGATCGTTTCCGTTTTTGTGTGTTGGGGGTTTCTGGCATCTTTTTAGTCTTGTGTCTTCGATGCATGGCTAACGGACAGCGGTTGGTGGTAACGGTGGTACACCAGGAGGCCAGGTGAGGTGAGTACTGTGAATGCAGGCTTGCTTGGATTATTCACACTGACTTCTTTTTCCCCCAAGATTCTGAAGACAACCCCCAAACATTGCTTTTCTCTGCAACTTGCCCTCATTGGGTATTTAATGTTGCTAAGAAATACATGAAATCTACATACGAACAGGTGGACCTGATTGGTAAAAAGACTCAGAAAGCAGCCATAACTGTGGAGGTAAATGATTCATTTAGTTGCCGGAATTAGTATTAAATTGTCGAACATTCTGTTTCCTGTTTGGTGGTTTTAAGAATAGCAAATACAAACTCTTTCCAGACAAATACTAAGTCCCTATGCAGAACCAATTCTCTTTTATGTGTGGTATCTGTGCTTTCTAGATTTCACCATCTAGTAGCCTGATTGCAGAGTCATTTGATAAACAAATATAGCCACTAGAGGGCAGCAGAGCAGCCTGAAGCATCATCTTGAATCTGTTCCATCTTAGGCTCCGGTACCTAGATGAATTCATTTCACCCGAGAGCAGGCCTGAACAGTAGTTGTTACAGGTTGTACTTTAAGTGGATGAAGGGACTCTTGTCCATTATTTGGTTTCCCGCAGGAGTTTGGAAAATAGTGTTCCTGGTTATAGTAGAATGTAGACGCTGGAGAACGGCCTGGGGATAGAGCGCATTGCTCTTGAATTTGCTTTATTTAGTTTCCTTCTTTCCCTTTAAGCAGTGGTGGCAGCAGAGAGCCATTACAGCCTGCATTTACTTCCTGTCCCAAGACATTAGACTTAAGCATGAAGAAGGGAGCTGTAATGTCCCAGCTGGGCTTTACTAAATGTCTCTTCTCTTAAAAGCACTTGGCGATTAAGTGTCACTGGAGTGAGAGGGCAGCAGTTATTGGGGATGTGATCCGAGTGTACAGCGGTCACCAAGGGCGCACCATCATCTTCTGTGAGACCAAGAAGGATGCCCAGGAGCTGTCACAGAACACATGCATAAAGCAGGTTGGTCCTTCTTGTGCCTGAAGAGGCTGGGTCATCAGTAAATCTTTACTCTGGACTCTACTTCCTTCTGTTTTTCGATCACCCAGTGGCTTCCAGTTGAGTTAGATAATTATTATTAGCGAAGCTCCTTTATTGGTCTGGGTTGGTGGTTCACATGTAAAACTCTACTTACAGAGTAGGTATAGTCACTTTTGGGTAGTCACACTTCAGAGAGTACAGTTAGAAATGGTTGATGTGATAGCTGAAGATTGCAGACAGTTTGAAGATTTTTTTCCGTGTAAGAAACAAGTGTAAGGGGGCTGGAGAGATGGCTCAGAGGTTAAGAGCACTGACTGCTCTTCCAGAGGTCCTGAGTTCAATTCCCGGCAACCACATGGTGGCTCACAACCATCTGTAATGTGATCTGATGCCCTCTTCTGGCCTGCAGGTGTACATGCAAACATATCACTCATGTACATAAAATAAATTAAAAAAAAAAACACATGTAAGAAGGCATCTGTTTCTCAGTTTATAATACTTCCAGGAGTATTCTGAAATTGAGCCCTTTGGGCCTCTTGGAGGATGTCCTGTTGGGTCTGGAATTCTTAGGTCAGTTTATTTCTTTGGCAGGATGCCCAGTCTTTACATGGGGACATTCCACAGAAGCAAAGGGAAATCACCCTGAAAGGTTTCCGAAATGGCAATTTTGGAGTTTTGGTTGCAACTAATGTTGCTGCGCGTGGGTTAGACATCCCTGAGGTTGACTTGGTTGTTCAAAGTTGCCCACCAAAGGTAAGTTTTGTTTCTGTTTTTGGGGTTTTTTTGGGGTTTTTGGTTTTTGGTTTTTCGAGACAGGGTTTCTCTGTATAGCCTTGGCTGTCCTGGACTTAGGCATATGTGTTTAGATGTCTGCCCCTGCTACTTTCCTGTTTCTTTTTTCCACCTTCTACCCTCAATACTTACCCTGCCACCTTCATGGGAGTATGTTCTAGCAGACTCCCTGGTTTTGGTTAAAGCCTTTCATGGGCCCTTTTCTGATTTCCTGGATTCTAGCACAAAGTCAGGATGGATGGCTAGATAGATAGATAGGCTGACTGGCTGGCTCAGAGAGGAGGGAGGAATTAAGTCTTCTAAGTCGGTGTCTCCATTTCCCTGCAATTTCATCATTTAATTTTTCCTGATGTAAATTTCATTGTGCCTATATACATTTTCCTTGTCCGTTTATCTTTTGGTTCCTTGTCCTATTGTCAATAGAAACATTCTAACTTTGTGAGCACATTTTTAAGAAGACTTGAGTATACTAAAATAAATTTTTTGTTTGTTTGTTTTTCAAGGCATGTTTCTCTGTAGCCCTGGCTGTCCTGGACTCATTTTGTAGACCAGGCAGGCCTCGAACTCATAGAGATCTGCCTCCCATGCTGGGATTAAAGGCATGTGCCACCATGCCTGGCTACTAAAATAAGTTTTAATACTTTGCTGCAGCCACTTGAAGCTTAAAAACACACATACCCTCGGGATGTTTACACACAGGATAGGGACCACTGTTGGAGAAGTTTTGAGACTCCTAGGCAGTACAGTTGGTTTCATTCACTGAGGTCTGCACAGTTAATCTTTGTTATATCACTCCTGCACTTGGTTTCCATAGGATGTGGAATCTTACATTCACCGTTCGGGGCGGACCGGCAGAGCTGGAAGGACAGGGGTTTGCATCTGCTTTTATCAGCACAAGGAAGAGTACCAGTTAGCACAAGTGGAGCAGAAAGCGGTAAAGTGATTTCCTGAGTTGCATATGCTAAGGTCTGAAGGCAGTGTCAGCCTTTGGGTTCAAAGCTGAAAGCCGTTTTCTTTCTGTTCCATGGTAGAAGGGCTGCTAAGTAACTTGCATTTGAAAATGGTGATACATTTCTTATATTTGGAAGACAATTCTTAGACAGTAGTGTGGCAGGACCAGAATTCCTTCAGGAGGTTAGAGAGTATTGGGAAGGCATGGGGGGAGGAGCATTGGAAGAGGAAGGGAGCTCGGTGTGTGGTTCATATAGCTACAACCCTTGAGAGGCAAGAGGATCACCGTGGGTTTGGGACCCTGTCTTGGGGGTGGGGATGGGGGTGCGAGACTAGCTTTCCTTATAGAATTGACCATTCCTCCTCTCAGAGGAAGCCCCTGCACTTGAGTAGGCTTCACTTGGCAGCTGCCACATAGACTAGAAAGTGGTTTGTTTGGTAGTTTTAAGGAAAAAGTTACTTAATCTTGGTAGAGCCATAAAATTGGTTTGTTTTCTTGTAGGGAATTAAGTTTAAACGGATAGGTGTTCCTTCTGCAACAGAAATAATAAAAGCCTCCAGCAAAGATGCCATCAGGTATGTTGTCTGCCGTCACCTAGGTATGTTTCAGCGCTGATTCTTAGACCTTTAAAGTTTCTTTTCTTACTGTTTATAAAGAGTTTATCAAACAGTTGCTTATAAAACAGACCACTTGACAGAATATATATCCTTGTTTCTGCTCATCTCTGCACCATCCCGTTCTGCAGGGGTGGGAAGCCCTGTCTATAGTTGGGTTTGTGTTGGACAGTTTTAGGATATTTCCCACCTGGTGCCTGGTTAGGTGGGATCACAGAGAACATTCCACATTCACTTCTTTTCCTATGTAGTAGAATGAAATCTGATAGAAGCAAGGATTGATCAGCTGCTTTGTATGAAGGTGTGTCTTCTGTCCCAAGAATGCCTGGAACTTACTAAAGTAGCCGACCTTGGACTTCAGATCCTCCTGCCTGCTCCTCCTTAATTTTCTAACAAGCTCACTCTCACACCACAGGCTATTGGATTCTGTGCCTCCTACTGCCATTAGCCACTTCAAGCAGTCAGCTGAGAAGCTGATCGAGGAGAAGGGAGCGGTAGAGGCCCTGGCAGCCGCGCTGGCCCACATCTCAGGGGCCACGGCTGTCGATCAGCGCTCCTTGATCAACTCACAAGCGGTAAGTGTTGGTACTTTATAACACGGCATAGGCAAAACTAAAAGAGTTCATTTGAACTTCCTACTTGGCTTCATTTTCTCTAGGAGGTGGGAAGGCACTGACTATGTTTACCATTTTCCTAATTAAAAACAACCAAAGAGACCAAAGTAGAGGAGTATTTCCCAGGGGTAGATTGCAAGGAGAAACAGCATTGGCTGTTAATGGGTAATAAAGTTTATTTAAAAGTTTTAGGCAGCGTGTGGTAGTGTACACCTTTAATCCCAGTACTTGGGAGGCAGAGGCAGGAAGATCTCTCTTTTAAGTTTGAGGACAGCCGGGACACAGAGAAAACCTGTCTCAAAAAACTAAAAAAAGAGCTGGGCGTGGTGGCACACACCTGTAATCCCAGCACTTGAGAGGCAGAGAGACTAAAAAAAGAGCTGGGCGTGGTGGCACACACCTGTAATCCCAGCACTTGAGAGGCAGAGGCAGGTGGATCGCTGTGAGTTTGAGGCCAGCCTGGTCTACAGGACAGCCAAGGATACACAGAGAGACCTTGTCTGGGGTGGGGGTGGGGGACCTAAAAAAGGGGGGCTGGAGAGACTGCTTTTCCAGAAGACCTGGGTTCAAATCCCAGCATCCACATGACAGCTCACAACTGTCTGTAACTCCCAGATCTGACACTCTCACATAGACATTTATGCAGGCAAAAAACACTAATGCACATGAAATAAAGGTAAATAATAATTTTTTAAATTTTTAAATAAAGGGCCAGTGAGACAGCACAGCAAGTGCTTGTGCTGCTGATTGGTTTTCAAGACTTAGGTTTGTGCCCCTTTCTCCCCGAAGGGCTTTGTGACCATGATCCTGCGGTGCTCGATTGAAATGCCCAACATCAGCTATGCCTGGAAAGAACTTAAGGAGCAGCTGGGCGAGAGCATTGATGCCAAAGTGAAGGGGATGGTCTTCCTCAAAGACAAACTGGTGAGTACGGGGCCTCGGTGACCTCAGCTTAGCTTGGTGGTTAGCATGGTAACCAAGATGTGTCCTCTCTCTGCCTGGGGCGTGCTGCATCTCCGCACTCTCCACACAGTGCCCGACTCCTGACACCCAGCTGCTTCCCCACCGTCTGCACGTCCATGGTTTATTATGGAGCTCAGTTCAGTATTTTGAATTCAAATTTAAAACTTAAAATCTTACCACCTAAACTTTTATGATATCAATCTTCCTTTATGGGAAAATGAGAATAAAAGGGGCAGATGCGTATTACCGGAGAAGTAGAAAACCTAGATAGAGCCTGAGATTAGGTGAAGATGCTTATGAGATGGGTAATGCCTGATCACAGAAGCCATGAACCAACTTCCGGAAGCTGAGGGTAAACGCTCTGCTTACCAGCGCCACACATCACCCTAGCACCCTCTACTGCAGCGATGCCTTGGTTGCTTACAGCACCTTCCCCTTCACAGTTCCCTTAAGACTAAGCTGTGACTGGGTGGCAGAGTTCTTGGGACATTGTTCACCTGGTGAATTTTCCCTCCCTCTGATTGCTTACAATGGAAGGCCTCAAAGCCTGTGATCTATCAAGGCAAAGCCTCTCTGCATTCCTGAATGCTTCAGTGTTCCTGGAGTTGTCTGTACATGGAGCAGCCCACAAATGTCAGAGTCCTCTGGCACTTCACTGATACCTAATGCTGTGCTGGGTAAATTTCTGGGTGAATAAAGTATAGCTCAAACTGTGTCATTACTGGAGTAGTTTGCTGTTGGGCACTTCGGTGACTAATACGACAAGTGCTTATTATCAAAGATCTAACAGTGAACTATAAACTGTTTCTCATGTTTTCATAGAAAACTGAATTATGAAAAACTAGAAATGAGCAATAGAAGATGATTTTCTGCTTTCCTTGTATCATCCTGAATATGGGTTGGCACAGTGTGGGATAGCCGGGAATGCCTACTCAGGCAGTTGTATACCCTTCTGATTCGTGTGGGGCGTTTCCCCTCCTGCCGCGGCTGTCAGGAGTGTGTCTCAGCCCAGCTCTAGAGTTCCAGCTCACTCAGCACCTGCTAGGTTTTTTATGTTTTGCAGTATTGGTGTTAGAGGGTTAACTCTTCCTGCTTTGATTTCTAGGGAGTTTGTTTTGACGTCCGCACTGAAGCAGTCACGGAAATACAGGTATATTATTCTAGATTTTATTGTATGTAGACCCAAATCATACAGTATACATGCTGAAAGCAAGTGACAGTGGACCACAGAGCAGTCTCTGTTTTATTGTGACCTTGCTTCTGGACCTGCCATGCTCCTTCCTGGAGTTGGGCTCTGCATCTGCCCTGCTTCTCTGTGCCGCATGCCTTCCTGCGTGCTTGGTGTTGGTGTGTTTTTTAGCACTGTGGCAGGTATCTGCCTCAGACAGCTACAGCCAATTTCAAAATGTATACTGAGGGCTGCCCTTCAGAAGGCCTATGCCTCTCTCGACACACAGCTAAGCAGGACCTCTTTCTTAGCACTAGCAGCTTTTTAAGCACCTAGTTACCAACTTGTTCCTTGAAGATAAAGTAAAAATGTTTGTGGCTTCAGCAAACTTAATAAAACCATGAAACAAACCCTCTGCCCACAGGAGAAGTGGCACGACTCAAGACGCTGGCAGCTGGCTGTGGCCACGGAGCAGCCGGAGCTGGAAGGACCCCTGGAAGGGTACCGAGGTGGCAGGGGCCAGCGGGATGGCGGTCGTGGTGCTTTCAGAGGACAGCGGGGTGGAAGCAGGAACTTCAGGGGACAAGGCCAGCGAGGAGGAAATAGAAACTTCCGAGGACAGCGGCCAGGAGGTGGAAACAGAGGCCAGAAGCGTAGTTTTAGTAAAGCGTTTGGCCAGTGAGTAGAGCAGGAGGAGGCTTTACACTATGGACTCTGGTGCCCTGCCTGCTGTCACAGCCCCTAGGGCTTCCTCTTGATCATTTGTTCACCCACACCCCCACACCCCCACTCCTTGCAGAGAAAATAAAGTCCCTAAGGGATTCCCTTATCTCTGGAAAATCAAATGAGTCAGGGCTATTTATTTTTGCTTGTCAATCCTTGGCCTCCTGGCCTTCTCAGCAGATACATAGAGTCTGCTGAGGTTTGATACTAAGCAATGCTTTTCAAAGGCCATTTCAGACCTAGCTGATTTAAATAGTTTGTGCCAGGCTCTGGACGCAGACAGGGTAGATTCGCTCCGTAGTATCTGCACACTCTCAGTTTCGCATTAGGTGACTTGTGTTCCAGTGAATTCTCCACAGTGTATATACACAAGTCCATTTTCATAGGAACCGGTGTCTTTAAAGTTCAGTCCCTAGTGTCTGAAGTCTGTAGGTCTTTTCATGGGTAAAGAGTCTGGAAAAATGATATTTAAGTGCTTGTGCCCTACTTTTGGAAGATTAATTTACCAAGAAGTAATACAGGGAAGATGGGCTCAGGTGGCACTGCTGAAGAGCATTTCAGAACACACGAGTGGTCTTTATCTTCACAAGTGACGAGGCAGGAGGAGGCGTGCTTTGAGTGGTGACCACTTCATGAGTCGTGACTCTTAAAGGGACTATCTACTAGTGGGCAGAATGGGACAGTGTTCTCAGTGGCCTAGATCTTAAGCCACAACACAAGATCTCTTACTGTTAAGCTGCTTTTCCATTGAAAAGTTATCACCCTTAGAGAATCCTAAGACAGGCTACAATTTTAAGCTGTTGCTTTGAGAGCACTAAAGAACTCAGCATAGCATCTGGCCCAGTAATAACTGCCTGGCACAGAAGCTCAAGTGGTGGGGTCCTCTAGCCTTCTAGCCTCTGTGCAGAGGACTGGAGGACAATCAGAATCAACTAAGATCTTCAGACTCATTCTCTGAGCTCAGTGGGACCCTTCCCTCCTTTCCAGAACACCTGGCATCAAAGGGCTCTGGAAACCAAATCGGCTCCTGGCAGCTGAGGTGGTGTCCTGTTTTCTATTTAGATTCACTCTGTGCTGGGAACTATTTCAGATACTTTTCTTTGTTGATGGTTCTGTGGCTTGTAATAAGTTTGGGTTTTGTCCAATTATGTGGGCACAATTGAATGAGTCATTTCACTGTTAGGATAAGAACTTGCTGTATCACGCAGATTAAAGGCCATGCTGGCTGTACTTGCACGGCTGGTGAGGCATGCTAGCACCTTTCTGAATGATGAGTTACCCTGTGGGCAAATGATCTGCCGTAAACCAGTGAAGTGAAAGGTTATTCAGTTTAATAAAACACAGCTTTATGAACACAGCGAAGATAAGGTTTTCTCTGGATCCCAGAATCTAAACAATATTTATGTATATAATTAAGCTAATATTTGGGTTAAGTGGGCTTATTGGGAAATGTTATCATTTTTACTATTTTCTACAAAGAAAATATTTTCCAGTTTATCAGATAACTCCAGACTTGGGAATTACAACCTGTTTATGTTCCAGCTGTCTTGTGTAGTTGTTTCTCTGCAATTGTACATAAAATGTTTTTACATTAAAGTGAGTTACTGTATAAAGTACTGCACTATGCCATAATAAAGATACTAATGCTTTATACTTTAGTTTTTGGTGTTTTTCATTTTCTAAAAAGAAAATAACTTGACATTTTTATTATATCAATGACTGCTGGGTATACAAATCTAGTAAAATTGGTGCTAGCTTGGTAAAGGCTTGCTTCCTGTGCATATTGCATTGGGGGGATCAGTTCAAGCAGGAGGCTCAAGAAAGGAGGTTAGCCTTGGCCAAATTCTCATAAAAATAAAAGTGATCTTACATTAACATTTCAGTAGGCAATTTTATACAAATTCATTTTCTTTTTGGGTTTTTTCAGAGACAAGGTCTCTCTCTGTTAGCCTCAGGTGACCAGGCTTGTAGACCAGGCTGGCCTTAAAATCACAGCAAACCTCGCCTGCCTTGTCTTGTTTTTTGTTTTTTTTGTTTTTTTTGTTTTTTTCCGAGACAAGGTCTCTCTGTGTTAGCCTTGGCTGTCCTGGACTCACTTTGTAGACTAACTCACAGTTATCCACCTGCCTCTGCCTCCCGAGTGCCACCCCCGGCCCTGCCTTGTCTCAAACAAACAAAAAACCCAATTCAGGGCTGGAGAGATGGCTCAGCAGCCACATGGTGGCGCACAACCATCTATAATGTGATCTGATGCCCCCTTCTGGCCTGCAGGTGTACATGCAGGTAGAGTACTGTATACATAATAATAAATCTTGAAAAAAACGAAAACAGTTGAACCACATGGTGGCTCACACCATCTACAATGAGATTGGGTGCCCTCTTCTGGTGTACATGCAGACAAAACACCGTGTACACAATAAGTAAATATTTTTAAAAATCAAGAATAGTAATCCAAATAAATGTATATAGTCCCTGAGTGGCACCCACAGGGACAGCAGCTGCCTCTACCCTATGAGGTACAATCTATTAAAGACAATAGCAGCCCGCAGCCCACCACTGCTGCAGTACCTCCTCCCCATGGTGATGGAGCTTCACCCTTGAGATACCAGAAGAACTAAAATTGGATTTCAGGGTAACTGGGGCAAAGGTTAAGAAATAGGCTTACAGGAGATCATCTGGCCAGCTGCAAAGAGCAGCCCCACTAGAGATAGTGTTCGTTGCCTAGTGACTGGCCTGAAGGGTCCCACCGGAGATAGAGTTGATAAGAGACCCAGTTTTATGGCCACATTCCTTTCTGGCCACTGGAGATAGGGTTAATAAGAAACAAGACACTTCCCTGGACAAGGGAACAAAGAAAGCTAAGCCATGAGTGGTCTTGGAGCCTTTTTCTGTAGCTTGTCACCTTTAGACATTAGACCTCTTTATGTTACTCAACCAATAGACACTTGCCAGGCTGGAACTCCCCTGCTTTGGGGCACTGGGAGGGGTAGGAACCTATAAATAAATTTACCCTCTGCTCAGAGACCAGGGCTCTTTCTGGGTACCACTGTTGGTGTCCAGTCAGAGCCTGACTCTGAGTCTATTAAAGGTCCTCATGTGTATTGCATCGGTATCAAGTCTTGGTGGTTTTGGGGGATCTTGCAATCTGGGTACAACACCCTAGGTCTCCTGAGGCCTGAAAGGTCGTTTGGTCCAGACCCATGGCCCCAATCCAGGGGGAAAAGAGGGTGAAAAAAGCCTTCAGTCCCTGAGCTTCCCACAAAATCCCACCAATTCGTGAGCTCCCCAAGCTCAAGAGTTGAAATCCCACCAAATCTCACCCTGGAAAGTTCTGCCCCCTAAGAAATCCTATATAAGCCCTGCCTGCTTTTCCATTCACAGTTGCTTGCTCAGGAGCAGAGGCAGCCACTCCTGGATTTTTCCCGCCCAGTAAGTCTCCTATGTGAGGTTTGCTGTGCAGTGTGACTTCATGGAGCTGTTACACTCTCCCCCAGCAGAGCAGACCTATAACACTTATGTAGACGAAGCCTTTTTCTTCAGACCTCTAATACGTACGAAATGAATCCCAGGAGGGCTGGGTGGTGGCATACCCATAAATCCTAGCTCTTTGGATGCTGGTGTGCAGCATGTGCACACGAGGATGTTGAGTCTGAGGCTATCCTGGGCTACATAGTAGCAAGCCGTCTCAAAAATAAACAGAGCAGGAATGTATTTCCTAACTTGAAACAAGATCTGGCTCCTGTGTAAGCCTAGAGATAATTGCCACTGCGCCTGGTGACTCAGAGCCTTTATAAACTTTTCAGGGGGTTGGGGGCATGTAAAATGGCTCAGGGGTAAGGGCTGAGCCTGAGGACCTGAGTTTGATCCCCGAGAGCCTGTTCTCTGACCTCTACATGCACTCCGTGGTACACGTTCCTTCCAAATATAATTTTTAACTCGGTGATAGCCTACTACACTAATATTGAACGATTCCTGCCTATCAAACTGAGCAATTAACGAGAGAAATTAGTGTTAACAGAATTTCGAATTTCATTTAAGCTAGGGATTGAATCCCCGGTCTCAGGCACGCTAGGTAAGTACCTTACCTCTAAACTACATCCCGGACCTTTCTGATTTAACACCTACACCACTCAGGATGCTCAGACGGAAACTCTAATCTCCTCCTTGACAGTTTCGTTGCCGTGACGACGGCTGTTGTGGCGACCAGCTCCGCCCTCCCATTGGCTGCTGCCGAGCGGCTCGCGCTCCCCTCTACGGACTTCATTGGTCGGCGCGCCCACAGTCACGACGTGTCGTAAGTGAAGTGTCGCAACACGGAGGCCTCCGGTGTCTTGTCCTCGAGAGCGGAGGAGGCCATCAAGCTCAGGCTGCGATGGCCGGCACTCCAGGGCCAGAGATCCGCGAAAAGTTCCAGGCGGCGCTGGCCCTGTCTCGGGTGGAGCTGCACAAGAACCCGGAGAAGGAGCCGTACAAGTCTAAGTACGGCGCGCGCGCGCTGTTGGAGGAGGTGCGCGCGCTGCTGGGCCCGGCGCCCGAGGACGACGACGAGCGGGCTGCCGATGATGGGCCGGGGGACCAGGCCCTGGGCGCGGCCGAGCCACGGGATGCCGAGGGCCCTGGAGCGCAGCGGGCGCTGCGGCTCGCGGTGGTCGAGTTCCACCTTGGCGTGAACCACATCGATACGGAGGAACTGTCTGCGGGCGAGGAGCATCTGGCCAGGTGCCTGTGGCTGCTACGCCCCTACCGCCTGTCGCTCGACTGCGTGTCTCTCTACATCCAAGCGCAGGTGAGATGTTGAGGTGGAGCTCTGCGCCCGATAACTCCTCTTGGCTGGGGATGTGTCTCCGTTGGTTTAGTCCCCAGCATCGCAGAACACCGGGCCTGTAATCGCAGCACTCGGGAGGCTGCGGCAGGAGGATTGCTTCGAGTTTCTGCCTAGCCTGGGTTGCAAAGCGAAGCTTAGTCCCTTTGAATTTATCTTAACACCTACTCAGCGTCTGCTTGCGAACTCCCTCTGAGCTCTCACCGCCTACTCCAGCCTCGCTTGCTGTCTTCCTTAGTCCTGGGCAGAACATTAGCGTCTGAGTCTGGGCTTTCTAACTTCTTGACCAGCTCAGTTTCATCCTATAAAGAAAAATCCAACGTGATTCAAATGCTATGAAAATGAGAAGGGGCAGCAAGAATAATCCAATCTTAGTTCAAAACAAAATGTCCAAAGTCTTCAACAGAAAAGAATTCCTACCTTTTCCTCATAATGTGACTCAAGACCTTTTTAATAACTTTACTTTTTTGCTTGTGTTTAGACAGGGTTTGACGTCTCTAGTGCTTAACTTAATCTTCCCGTCTCCACCTCCTGAGTGCTAGTATCCTTCCTGCTCCCCCTTTCAGACAGGGTCTTGTTTCGTAGCTGAAGGTGGCCTTAACCCATGACCCTCCCGCCTCAGCCTACTTGCTGAGATTACAGGAATGAGTCACCACGACTGACTCTTGTTTTAGTAACGTTCATTGGTCCAAACTGATTTCTCCTTCCAGCCTTCAAATTTTTATAATACTGTGTCTCATTTATAGGATGCATGGTTTATTAAGAAGCAAGTCTGACTTTCTGCTTTGGAGAACATAACACTTCAAAATTCAAATAGTGGCGCACGTCTTTAATTCCAGTGCTTGGGAGGCAGAGGCAGGCGGATCTCTGTGAGTTCGAGGCCAGCCTGGTCTACAGTGAGAGTTCCAGGACAGCTAGAGCTGTTACACAGAGAAACCCTGTCTTGAAAAAAAAAAAAAACAGCAACAACAAAACAGAACAACCATTTCCAGGAGCCACATGTTGAAAGCAGAGAAGTGGCTCCCGCGTGTCGTCCTCTACATGCACGTCTCAGTACGAACACACCTATACACATACAGATGATAAATGGATTGTAACACACAGCTTTTGAAAGGGTTTTAAACCTTAAACATTAAAATTATTCCACTATTACAGCTGTAGTATTAGGAACCTTTACATGGTGTAAAGAGTGCATCTGCAGTGCATACTTTATTTTATTTTATTATTTTTAAAAATTGTTTTGTTGCCAGGCGGTGGTGATGCACGCCTTTAATCCCAGCACTTGGGAGGCAGAGGCAGGCAGATCACTGTGAGTTCGAGGCCAGCCTGGTCTACGAAGTGAGTCCAGGACAGCCAAGGCTACACAGAGAAACCCTGTCTCAAAAAAAAAAAAAACAAAAAAAAATTGTTTTTTTAAGCCAGGGTTTCTCTATGTGGCCCTGTGTCCTGGCAGGAAGCAGAGTGGTGAAAACAAAGAGGGCCACTGCTGTTTTATCAGGAAATACTGACCTTGACACTATGAGCCACGTTAATTGAAAGCGTTCAATGATCGTTTTGCTTTCCAGAATAACCTGGGCATCTTGTGGTCTGAAAGGGAAGAGATTGAAACCGCACGGACCTACCTGGAGTCGTCAGAAGCACTGTACAATCAGTACATGAAAGAGGTGCGTTGTGTGGCAGATAAAACCGTAGATTTGGACTGAAACTAGTCAAGAATTGATGGGCTCTGGAGATGGCTGCCTTTATAAAGTGCTTGCCACGCACACGTGAAGCCCTGAGTTTTGACCCCCAGAACCCACGTACAAGAGCTGGTGTTGTGGTGCGTACCTGTAATGGCAGTGCTGAGGAGTCAGACACAGGGGACTGGTGCTTGGGGACCAGCCAGCCTGTCCAACTCAGCAAGTCCAAGCCAATGAGTGACCCTGGCACAAAAACAAACAAACAAACAAACAAACAAGGCAAGGCGCTGGCTTCTGAGGAACACCTGAAGTTGACGTTTGTCCTCCACAAGCTGAAGCACACATATGTGCACACACAAGAATTTCCTATTCATGATATTGATGTGATTTTTCAGTATAGCCAGAATTTCTCTTTAGAGCTGTCTGAAATTATTGCATATTGAACACTGAGATTCTTAAAAATAATAGAGAGAGTATAATGGCAGAAATAGTTTAATATAATTAGTTATAAAGGAAATATTCTAGCAGTGTGTGGTGGCACATGCCTGTAATACCAGCACTTGGGAGGCAGAGGCAGGCAAATCTCTGTAAATTCAAGGCCAGCCTGGTCTACAAAGTGAGTCCACGACAGCCAGGGTTATACAGAGAAACCCTGTCTCAAAAACCAAAAACAAACAAACAAATAAATAAAAACAGAAAAAGAAAGAAAAAAGGAAATATTCAAATGTTATCCAAACATACTATTTGAATATTTTTATATTAATTTATTTTAGATTTACTATTTCATTTTGTGAGCTGGGTGGTGATGGGCACACCTTTAATCCCGGCACTCAGGAGGCAGAGGCAGGTGGATCCCTGTGAGTTCTAGGCCAGCCTGGTCTACAAAGCTAATCCAGGACAGCCAAGGCTACACAGAGAAACCCTGTCTCGAAAAACAAACAAAACCAACAATAATAACAAAAAAAACCTATTTCATTTTGTGTATAAGAGTGTTTGCTGCATGTGTACTTATGCACTCTGTGCGTGCCTGGTGCTCTTGGAGACCCAAAGAGGCTGTCAGATTCCTGGGAACTAGTTACAGATAGTTTTGAAACCAGTGTAGGTGCTGCGAGCCAACCCCAGTGAGATCCGCTTCAAGAACAACCAGTGCTCCTAGCTACTGAGCCAACTCCACCTCGTTTTTGTATTTAGACTAGAGATTTTATTTGTTTTCACTAAAGACAGCCGTGCTTTAAGGGAAACCAGCTACCTGAACAACACACTGGACATCTTTGCAGGCGTGATGTGATACCAGACTCACCCAAAGCGCTGGTTAAGCCTCGTGAAAGCTCCTGTAAGGTTGAGGGAGGAGGAGCGTGAGTTCAAGACCAGTACCACACAGCGACCATCACAAACCCAAACCAGCGCCTCAGCAGACCAGGCTTCGCTTCTGCAGCAGTTCTGGGCAGGGCCTGAGAGTTTGTGTTTGAGCAGGGTGACATTTATGCTGCTGCTGTGATTACTGTGCTCTGAGAGGCCTGCTTCAAGTCCGTGTGTTTCCTGATTATTTTCCCTTGTCTGAAATGCAGCTTATACAGTTGAGCATTTCTGTATAAGAAGCAAAGCTTCTGTGTAAGATCCACCATAGCTTCCTGCCTTCCTGCAGGGTGGCACTCAGGAAGTACTGCCCAATTTCAGGGGCTCTACAGAAGTTAGGTGCAAATTGTCACTTCAGGGGTCACAGTCCTGGAAGACAGCAAACCACCCTGCTACTACTGTCTGCCTCTTCACTTTTCTTCCATGAATGAAAATTCTAAGGCAGAGTATTTTTCTGTGGATTACCACTGTTGCAGTTACCAGCTTTAAAATCCATTAATAGGGCTGGAGAGATGGCTCAGTGGTTAAGAGTACTGCCTGCTCTTCCAAAGGACCCGGGTTCAATTCCCAGCACCCACACCACAGCTCACAACTGTCTGTAACTCCAAGATCTAATGCTCCCATACCAATGGACATAAATTAAAATTTAAAATAAAATATTTTAAAAATCCATTAATAAAATCCTAATTGTTTTTGTTTGGGACAGGCCTTCACTGTGTAGCCAGAATTGGTCTCAAACTCATGATCCTCCTGTCTCTACCTCAGGAGTGGTGACTGAAGCGCCACTTCTGGCTGAGAGTCAGAGTTTTAGATATCAGAGCGATGCTTTACTTCATAAGCGGTAGTTAGAGAACCTACAGACACTTATCAGTGACTTACAAAAACATATCATCACAACTTGATGACGCAGGTCCTATTGCTGTCCTAGTTTTATGGAGAAGGAAACAGAGCACCAGAAATTAAATGACTTACCCAGAACAAATAATGGAGCTGGGATTCAACCTACACCATACCTTGTTTTTGTTGTGGGTTTGACCCAGGTTCTAATGTAGCCCAGGTTGGTCTTGAACTCACTGTGTAACGGAGAATTAGAATGACCTCAGACTCCTCATCTTTCTGCCTCTGCCTCCCAAGAACTGCTCTAACAGGCGCGGTCTACCCTCTCCTACTAGAACTTACATTTTAAGTGACATGCTCTGCTGCTTCATTAGTAGGCGAGCTTAGACTAGAATGCAAAAAGAATGTGTTCCTATAGAGCTATAATCAAAATGATAGTAGTTAATAAAAAAGAATGCACTGTATGTGGAACATGTACACCATACTTTCCAGTTTGCTTTTCCAGTCTAATTTGTTAGCTATTGTTAAACTATGTACCAGGCCCTGTGCAAAATGCTGAATGGACTGTGAAAAAAATTATCACTACCGTAACAGGCTCCCTTCCCTTGAGGGTAAAGATTAGAACAAACAGAATCAAATCAGCCCAGAATTTTTAGGATTTTACAGGCCTTTATCACATCCACATTCCTAATACCCTGCTTTTTCTTAGGAATATCTCCATGTTAGAGATGTCATTTATTTGCGACAGCACCTCACTGTGGAGCTCTTGCTGTCCTGGAACACACTGTGTGGACCAGGCTGGCCTTGAGTTTGGAGAGATTCTGCCTCTGCCTCAACCTGTTACTTCCCTGTTGTAGTACTAGGAGACAAGAACCCATAATGTAAGGATGCTGAGCATCGGCGGTCCTTCCTCAGGACTGTATGAACCCATAATATAAGGATGCTGGGCATCTGCGATCCTTCCTCAGGACTGTATGAACCCATAATGTAAGGATGCTGAGCATCTGCGATCCTTCCTCAGGACTGTATGAACCCATAATGTAAGGATGCTGAGCATCGGCGGTCCTTCCTCAGGACTGTATGAACCCATAATGTAAGGATGCTGAGCATCGGCGATCCTCCCTCAGGAATGTGTGTATGCGACAGCTTTACATATAGCACACCTCTTTGTACTGAGTTATGCCTCCATTTCAGTTCACACTGATTAGACTGTTAGTATAACGTAGGTGTGAGGCCCTTAGCGTGAATTATACATGGTAGTGCATACCTGTGAGGCAGGAGGATCAGGTCACTGTGATTCTCAGCTGTGTAGAAGTTTAAGACCAACCTGGGTTACATGATAACCTGTTCCTTCTCAAAAACAAACAAAACAAAACAGGGAGCTGGAGAGATGGCTCAGCAGTTAAGAGTACGATCACCTCTTTCACACGACCCGAGTTCAGTTCCCAGCACCTACAAGGCAGCTCACACTGCTCTTAACTCATGTTCCCTGGGATCCGATACCCTCTTCTGGTCTCATCAGGCACCAGGCACAGGGTGGGGCACACACATCAATTTACATACAAATGTCTTTTTAAAATCTTTTTAACGTATTCACCTTTATGTGCATTGGTGTTTTGTCTAAGTGGAATGTCAGATTTTGGAGTTACAGATAGCTGTGAGCTGCCATGTGGGTGCTGGGAGTTGAACCCTGATTCTCTAGAAGAGCAGTCCGTGCTCTTAACCACCCAGACATCCTCCACCCAATAAAGTAAGTTGTGGGGTTATTTTGGGTTTTGTTTTGGTGTGTGTTTTGTTTTTCGAGACAGGGTTTCTCTGTGTAGCCTTGACTGTCCTGGTCTCGCTTTGTAGACCAGGCTGGTCTCGAATTCACAGCGATCCACCTGCCTCTGCCTCCCAAATGCTGGGATTAAAGGTGTGTGCCACCACGCTTGGCTTGGGTTTTTCTATTTTAGATTATAATTTCATCCTATCTCCCTTCTTTTTCTTCTGTCCAAACTTCTGTAGGTTTTTTGTTCGTTTGTTTTTGTTTTTTGAGACAGGGTGTTTGTTTGTTTTTTTTGTTTGAGACAGAGTTTCTCTGTGTAATAGTCCTGGCTATCCTAGAACTCTCTTTGTAGACCAGGCTGGCCTCAAACGCACAGAAATCTGTCTGCCTCTGCCCCTTGAGTGCTGGGATTAAAGGCATGCACCACCATGCCCAGCTGAGACAGAGTTTTTTAATGTAGCCCTGGCTGTACTAGAAATCACTCTGTAGACCAGGCTGGCCTTGAAGTCACAGAGATCTGCCTGCCTCTGCCTCCTGAGGGCCAGGGTTAAAAGCATATGTAATCACTGTCTGGTTTATGTAGGTTTTTAAAAATGCCTTCTTAGTAGACAGAGCAGCATTCAAAATACTTAATTATTCAACACCTATATAATTCTGGCTCTGAAAATACTGACACCATAGTATTGCCAGAAACTCCTACCCTGGGCTACATAATGAGTTCTAGGCTAGCTTGAGCTGCAAAGTGAAACCTGTTTTTTTGTTTTTGTTTTTGTTTTAATATGTGCATTGGTGTTTTGCCTGCATGTATGTCTGTGTGAGGGTGCCAGATCCTCTGGAACTGGAGTTACAGTTGTGAGCTGCCATGTGGGTGCTGGGAATTGAATTTGGGTCTTCTGGAAGAAAAACTAGTGCTCTTAACCACTGAGCCATCTCTCCAGCCCTGAGACTTTCTTTAAAAAAAAAAAAAAAAAGTAAATGCCTGCCTACAGTCCCAAGTAAGAGGACGCTGAATCTGAGGCCAGCCTGAGTTTCAGAATTACAGAGTGAGGCCATCTCAAAGACAAAGCTCACTTCTCCAGTTCCTCCAGAAGAGGGCGCTTGGTGTTTGTCATTAAAGCTGTAAGAGCTGTGTTCTTTAACCACAGATTGGGAGCCCGCCTCTTGACCCAGCTGAGCATTTCCTTCCTGAAGAAGAGAAGCTTACTGAACAAGAGAGGTCCAAAAGGTTAGTCTTCATAGAGACCACACGTGTGCCTTATAGTCTCACTGTATGCTTGCTCAAGAACACACACTTGAGCTGGGTGGTGGTGGTGCACGCCTTTAATCCCAGCACTCAGGAGGCAGAGGCAGGCGGATCACTGTGAGTTTGAGGCCAGCCTGGTCTACAAAGCGAGTCCAGGACAGCCAGGGCTACACAGAGAAACCTTGTCTCGAAAAACCAAAAAAAAAAGAATGCACACGTGGGGCTACACAGATGGCTCAGAGGTTAAGAGCGCTGCTGCTCTTGCAGAGGTCCTGAGTTCAATACCCAGCAACCACATGATAGCTCAGCATGTGTAATTCCAGCTTTAGGGGAGTATGCCCTCTCTGGCATTCAGTATACACAGTAAATAAATACTTAAAACTTTAAAAGTTAAGTCTGTTTCTTAACTTGATGTAAATCCCCCCCCTAAAATAAATAAATAAAAAGAATTCACACATGGTGTTTGCTGCTTCCTATTGTTCCTCTAGGACAGTGTGAACTCATTTGTCATTTACAAGTTACATGACTTTGTTCAACTCTGAGACTCAGTTTCCTTGGTTTGTCATAGAGATCTATACATAAAGTTTTCTTAGAAACTGTAAATCATTATGCAAACGTCAGTTGTTGTTGTGTTGCTTTACAGATTTGAGAAGGTTTATACTCATAACCTGTATTACCTGGCTCAAGTCTACCAGCACATGGAGCTGTTCGAGAAGGCTGCTCACTACTGCCACAGCACGCTGAAGCGCCAGCTGGAACACAACGCCTACCATCCCATGGAGTGGGCCATCAACGCGGCCACACTGTCGCAGTTTTACATCAACAAGGTCTGTATGGCAACGCAGTTCTGGACGGCCTTGCTAATGCGTGAAGGCAGGGCCAGATGTGCTGTCAAGCCAGGTAGCTGGTGTTTGTTTAGAACTGCGTGGAGATACAGCCAGCTGCCTCAGCAAAACAGTATTGGAGTGCTTTGATACATGACTGAGTATTTCAGATCTTTAAAAACATACTGTTGTTATTTATCGCTTGAGAATTTCAAGCACACATTTTGATCATGTTCTTCCCCCTCCCCCTACTTTTGAATCTTTAAAGAGCTGTCTTTGCCAGTGCCCTGCATATGGCCAGCCCCTCAGGTGACAAGTTACCTAACACCAGTTCCATTCAGCAGTTAGCACACTGTCCACTTGACATTTGTCGTGTGCTACCTTAAATTGCAGATTTTTATCTTGTTGCAGATAAAACTTTATCTTCATGTAATGTTAATCTTACAACTATGAGGATTTGTCTGAGGAAGTTGACAGTTAAATGTGGGCTTTGATAAAAGCATGTGATGTGTTTCAGTTACTTTTCAGAATTTGCTGCTCTCTAATAATCATTTTTGGTGTTGAAAATATATGCTGAGTTATAGCGTTCCAGGTTTTATGACAGACTATCCCCCGGAGACAAATTTGAGCTTCATAGCTACTTATCCAAATCACTTAGTGTTGTGTTGTATTTTGGGTATACCCGTTTCTTTTCCAGTTCTTTGGTTTCTAATACTAAAACTCTTTCTTTTTTTTCTTTTTTCTTTCTTTCTTTCTTTTTTTATCTTTTTTCTTCTTCTTCTTTTTTTTTTTTTTTTGGCAGGGTGTTACTGTGTCAGGCCTAGCTGGCCTGAACTTTGTTCTGTATAGAGCAGGGTGGCCTGGAACTCAGAGGTCTGCCTGTCTCTGCCTCCAGGCACTGTGGCTAGAGGCGTGCACTCCCCTGTCCAGAGGAGAAATTACTTCTGTTTGTAGCTCTAGTTCCCAGAGCTCTGTCATGGTAACTCTCAGCCCATAGCCTTTTCCTCACTAATCCTTTGTCAGCTGGTTCTGTAAGCGTGCCCTGTGTTTGAAGTATTGTCCCACAGAATGTCACTCAGAAAATCTGTTAGCAAGAGAGAAAGGGCCGTGGTGACTGTGGCATCGCTTCTAGGAGTTTGGTCTAAGATCAAACGTGTAAGTAAGGCTTTCTGCATTCAGCCAAATCAAACTCCTGTAGCTCCTATAACTGCCTCACTGTGGCCAGCAGCAGCAGGCCCTCACTGGCTCCTTCCCTCCAGCTGTTGGGCCCTTTGTTTTGTTTTGTTTAGTAACTTTAAATTTTCTTGTTCAGTATGAATTTAATTATTACCTAAAACTTCTTGGCCATTCATAGCTCTGAAATGTCTGGATGTTGAGCATCTGACTTTGAAGTTGTTAAACATTACTTTTGTGGAGCATGTGGTAAATTTCATGAGCCCTTCCTGTACTCCATGCCTTTTTCCCCTACATCACAGTCAGCTAAGTCTGTCACAAAAAGAAATTTGAACCATGTTTTAAAGTGATGTTGCTTGTATCGTTACCATCTCCATCTGCTTTGGTGTTGCTGCTTGGCAAGTCCCGCATTAACCAGCTACGGTATTTTTTTGAACCATAAGATGCACTTTCTTCCCCAAAAGGGGAGGGGGGGCAGGAATTAGGGTGTACCTTATGGTCCAATTGCTGTTTTGACTGTTTTTCTTGTTTTACTGCTCTAAAAACTGGGTGCATCTTATAGTCAGGTGTGTCTTATGGACCACAAAATACAGTAACCAACGGGCACAAGGCATTCTCTGTCTTTAACAGTGGCTGTTCATAGAAAGACAATCTGGACAGAGCCAAAGTGGTAATGGTTTTAGGACACTGTAGAGAGCCAAGTCATGTTTCTTCATGTGACCTATAGCTGTCTTTTGGTTGGGGATTTCATAACATTTGGAGGTATGGATGCTGCTGGCCTGTGGATTCCCATGGCACCCAGCTGTTCTGATAACTCTGAATTCAGCGTGAAGCAGAGAGAGATTACTATGGAAGTCCTGCCAACCAAATTGATCTCAAGCAAACATTCTCTCTGAGGGCAGCTTCCACCTAGAAGGTGGGCTTCGTTCTGCTAGGTGATCTTGCATTTCCATGACAGAAGTCATGTGTTTGGGTTTAGCACAGAGTCTTGAAATGTTTAAGAAAAATTTTGTAAAAAAAAAAAAGAAAAGAAAAATTTTGTGCCAGATTTGAATCATGAATTCTTCACAAGTGTTGGTAAAGTAGTTACATAAAGTTTATCTGTAGAAATCTGTTGACTCAGAAGCTTGCTGGGAGCCTCATTGTGGTGTCCCCTCCAAAGGCTTTGGAAGACAGGACTCCAAGTAAACACTGTTTCAAAAAGACGAAAACAAAAAAAAGAAGAGGCCAGCCTGGTCTACAAAGGGAGTCCAGGACAGCCAAGGCTGCACAGAGAAACCCTGTCTCGAAAAAACAAAAAAAAAAAACAAAAAAAAAAAAAAAAAAAGAAGAAGAAGAAGATAGGACTCTCTCTTCCTAGTTTTTGCCTGGGTGGTAGAAATAGAAAAGGGATCTCTAAACCTCAAAGAGTTACAGTCCCGGGACAGAGTGGAAATGGTCTAAGAGTGAATGAGCCGTGCCTGGGGCTTTGGCTAGTCGGGCTGAACCTGAGGGCGAGGCGGGGTGATTGTAGTGTAGCCCCGTGTCCCTGGATGCAGGAGGGGAGTGGACCGTCAGGCTGCAGTCTTCTTGCCACAGGTTTGGATCATTATCTGGAGTGTGTGACGTTGTTAATTTATTCTCTGGGGTAGCTTTTTTTTTTTTTTTTAACCAGATAATACTGTTTTCCATAGCAACTACAAGACTCCTTCACTGGGGAACTTTCCCTGATAGTATAGCTTTTCCCCTAGTAATAGATACTAGTAATCATAAACAAGGCTTTGTCATAGTAACATTTGCTCTTGCTTATTTTCCCAATAGCTCTGCTTTATGGAAGCTAGACATTGTCTGTCCGCCGCTAATGTTATTTTTGGTCAAACTGGAAAAATCCCAGCTACAGAAGACAGTAAGTTTGTGTGTATATTTCGTTATATAGTTTCTCACTAAGACAGTGTTGCCTATGTAAGTCTTGAACTCAGGGTCCTCCTGCCGTGGCTGGGCGGTGGCGGCGCACGCCTTTTAATCCGAGCACTTGGGAGGCAGAGGCAGGAGGGTCTCTGTGAGTTCAAGGCCAGCCTGATTTACAGAGAGAGGTCCAGGAGAGCTAGAGCTGTTACACAGAGAAACCCTGTCTCGAAAAACCAAAAAAACCAAAGATGCCCCTGCCTTAGCTTTCTAAGAACTGCAATTGCAGGTGTGGGCCAGACCCTGGTTGCTACATAGTTAAAAATCTGTCTGGAATTCTGAAACTTGGTTTTCTTTTTTCAGATTGATTTATTTTATGCGTTTTATATGTTTTATTTTATGTGTTCTGCCTCCATGTGTATATGTGTGCCACATGTGTGCATGGTGCCTGCAGAGATCAGAAGAGGGTGTCTCATTCCACAGAATTGAGGTTAGAAGTGATTGTCAGCCATAGTGTCAGTGCTCAGACTAGAACCAGGGTCCTCTGCAAAGGGTAAGAGCTCTTAACCACAAGTCTGTCTCTCCAGCCTCAAATTTGAAACTGTTTTAAGCTTTAGAAAACCTTTAAGAATACAATTATTCATATGCCTTCCCCTGAATTCACTGTTGCTTTTTGTCTGTTTATGGGTGGTTTTTTGTTTTTTTTTGTTGTTGTTGTTGTTTTGTTTGTTTGTTTGTTTTGTTTTGTTTTGTCTGGAATTTTAGCATCCCAGAGGCTGAAGCAGAAGGATCACCACAAATTTTAGGCCGGTTTGGCCTGTGTAACGGTTTCAAGTCAACTGGGACAATAGAGTAAAACCCTAACACAAATAAACCAACACACACACACACACATACACTCTCTCTCTCTCTCTCTCTCTCTCTCTCTCTCTCTCTCTCTCTCTCTCTCTCTCTCTCCCTCCCTCCCTCCCTCCCTCCCTCAGTGTAGTTGGCAGATTCAGGAAAGAGTCTACAGCTCAGGATTGCATGCTGCCTTCAGCTAGCACATCTCTTTAGTTTTCTGTCCTCTGAGGCGGTTCTCCGGCCACACCCTCTCTTCCACCACAGTGTTTGAAGAACAATGGTTATTGTATAGAAAGCCTATGGTTTGGGGTTTATGTCACATTTCCTTTTGCCATGATTAGGATGTTGGCCAGTGTCCTGCTCACGTAAGAGCTGACTTCTCACACTGTCTTTCCTTAGACAGGTTTTATTTGGTTGCCTCTTGGTGCGAATGCAATGCTAGGGATTTAGCAAGGGCCTTGTGTGTGCTAGGCAGGCTGAGCTGATCCCCAGCACAGAGGCTGGGAGGGCTGAAGAGAAAGGTGAGGAATGACAGTGTTAACTGTTTCCACATGCTTTCTGTCACCATACAAAAGGATTCTTGGATGTGGTATTTGTCAAAAATAATTTGGCAGTTTTTAATTTTTATTTATTTATTTTTCTTTCTGTTTTTCTCCAGACAGTGTTTCTCTGTGTAGCCTTGGCTATTCTGGACTTGCTTTGTAGAGCAGGCTGGCCTCCAGTGTATATCGATCTGCCTGCTTCGGCCTCTGAGTGCTGGGATTACAAGTGTGCATCACCACTCCCAGCTGAAAATAATTTGGCAGTTTTTATTTAAAATATTTTAAATTGTGTAAACTGTTTAACCTAGTAAATGCCATTTCTAGAAATGAGTCCAGACTCCAGGCAAATGTATGTACAGAGGTCTGTACCTAGAATTGTTCGTAATAAGAAGAATTAGAAACAGCGTGTTCCCTCTGCTGGAAGAATGGCTAAAACAGGAAGTGTTTTCAAAATTAATCTGCTTAATTGCATGTAATACTGTATTAAAAAAAAAGTTTAGAAGTTGGTGATAATAGGTTCAAATTTTTAAAAATATGTTCAAATTTTAAATGGTATAATATATAAAGAAAAACTATTGAAAATGAAATATATATTGTCACCTCAGTTTTACCTGCAGATAAGATAAGAAAACTAGGGAGCACAGCAGCTGTCTGGCACTTTGGTGCCTCATACTTGGGCCTGGGTAGGCTTAGTGAGGGCCCCCTGCCGTGTAGTCAGCACAAGCTGAAAGAGCCAAACACAGTGCACAATGCAGACAACACTGACCATGGCCTCACAGTCCCTGTGTGGTTTTAGCCCCTGAAGCTGAAGGAGACGTGCCAGAGCTTTATCATCAAAGGAAAGGGGAAATAGCAAGATGCTGGATCAAGTACTGCTTGACTCTGATGCAGAACGCACAGCTCTCCATGCAGGTATGCACATGGAACCCACCTGCAGCTTCCAGTGGAGCTCAGCAGGCCCACTGTGTGTGTGTGTGTGTGTGTGTGTGTGTGTGTGTGTGTGTGTGTGTAAGCATGTGAGCACTTAGATGCCTGGGTGTGTGCAGGTAGGGTGCACATGTATGTCTGCCTATAAAAAACAGGATAACCTTGGGCTTTTTTGAAACAGAGTCTCTCACTGACCCTGGGACTAGGTGATTGGGTTGGGCTGGCTACCCAGCAGGCCCTGGGATGCTCCTGTCTCTGCCTCGCCAGCCCTGAGGTTCCCAGTGCGCAGCACCATGCTCAGCGTTCTGTATGGGCCCTGGGAGCCGCCTGCGGTCCTCATGCTTCCACAGCCAGCACTTCCTGACTGAACTGCCTCTCTAGCCCTATTTGTAATTTTCATTTTAACAGTCTCACTGTAATCTAAGCCAGCTCCTCCCTCACCTCTCCATCCTCCTCCCTCAGCCTCCAGAATGCTGTGATAATGGGTGTGCACCACACCTGGTAAGGACTGTACAGAATACCACCTCTTTCTGGAAAACTCTCTTTCAGCTAGGCTATAGGGACTATGGGAGATGGGGTCAGCATCATATTCAGATTGCTATGTACTTGTCCCAAGAGATAGTAGTTATTTTAAAAATTAATTGTGGAATAAATAATTTTTTATCTTCCACCAATTCAGTCTCCTCCTTGACTCTGCACTCCTAAGTCATTTACATTTGTTCTGTAAGCTGGCACAGTAGCACATGCCAGTATTCAAGAGACAGAAGCAGGAAGATCTTTTTGAGTTTGAAACCAGCCTGGTCTACATAGTGAGTTTCAGGACAGCTAGGGTTACATAGTGAGTGCAGCAGTTAGTGTACACACAGCCGGTGCAGCAGTTAGTGTACACACAGCCGGTGCAGCAGTAAGTGTACACACAGCCGGTGCAGCAGTAAGTGTAGACACAGCCGGTGCAGCAGTGAGTGTAGACACAGCCGGTGCAGCAGTGAGTGTAGACACAGCCGGTGCAGCAGTGAGTGTACACACAGCCGGTGCAGCAGTTAGTGTACACACAGCCGGTGCAGCAGTGAGTGTAGACACAGCCGGTGCAGCAGTTAGTGTAGACACAGCCGGTGCAGCAGTTAGTGTAGACACAGCCGGTGCAGCAGTGAGTGTAGATACAGCCGGTGCAGCAGTTAGTGTAGACACAGCCGGTGCAGCAGTTAGTGTAGACACAGCCGGTGCAGCAGTTAGTGTAGACACAGCCGGTGCAGCAGTTAGTGTACACACAGCCAGTGCATCAGTTAGTGTACACACAGCCAGTGCAACAGCCAGTGCAGCAGTTAGTGTACACACAGCCAGTGCAACAGCCAGTGCATCAGTTAGTGTACACACAGCCAGTGCAACAGCCAGTGCAGCAGTTAGTGTACACACAGCCAGTGCAACAGCCAGTGCAGCAGTTAGTGTACACACAGCCAGTGCAGCAGTTAGTGTACACACAGCCAGTGCAGCAGTTAGTGTACACACAGCCGGTACAGCAGTTAGTGTACACACAGCCGGTGTAGCAGTTAGTGTAGACACAGCCAGTGCAGCAGTTAGTGTAGACACAGCCAGTGCAGCAGTTAGTGTAGACACAGCAGGTGCAGCAGTTAGTGTACACACAGCCAGTGCAACAGCCAGTGCAGCAGTTAGTGTGCACACAGCCAGTGCAGCAGTTAGTGTACACACAGCCGGTGCAGCAGTTAGTGTACACACAGCCGGTGCAGCAGTTAGTGTAGACACAGCCGGTGCAGCAGTTAGTGTAGACACAGCCAGTGCAGCAGTGAGTGTACACAGAGCCGGTGCAGCAGTTAGTGTACACACAGCCAGTGCAGCAGTGAGTGTAGACACAGCCGGTGCAGCAGTTAGTGTAGACACAGCCAGTGCAGCAGTTAGTGTAGACACAGCCAGTACAGCAGTGAGTGTACACAGTAGTGTACACACAGCCAGTGCAGCAGTGAGTGTACACAGAGCTAGTGCAGCAGTTAGTGTACGCACAGCTGGTGCAGCTGTAGAACCACCCACACTAAGGTAAGTGGCTTCAGGGCTCTGGCCTGAGCACAGCTCTGCAACTTTGTAGCTCCGTGCTTCTGGTAGTTTTCTTTTCTTTTTGTTTTTGTTTTTGTGGGTTTTTTGTTTGTTTGTTTTTTTGAGACAAGGTCTCTCTGCGTAGCCTTGGCTGTCCTGAGCTCACTCTGTAGACCAGGCTGGCCTCAAACTCTCAGCGATCCACCTGCCTCTGCCTCCCGAGTGCCGAGATTAAAGGCGTGCGCCACCATGCCTGGCTCTGATAGTTTTCTTAATGTCTCCGCCTTGGTTTTCTCACTAGCAAAACAGATGATAGTGCCTGCTTAGTACTGTTCTGTTGTTATGAGAACTGACACATATAAAGGCCTCAGGAAGTACCTGAGTGTCTAAGGCAGGTGAGTTGGCTCAGCAGGTACAGGTGCTTGCCACCAAGTCTAAGGACCAGATCCTTAGGACCCACATTACAGTAAATGGAGAGAACCAACTGTGACAAAGTGTCTTCCGGCCTCCTCACATGGTCCATGGCACACACACCACAACTAAATAAATCTAATTTTAAAAAAGAGTATCTGAAATATACTAAGTCCCCATCACATGTTAACTATATCTTCATAATTCTTACTAATGTACATGGGACCTTAACCTCTAGCCCAAGAAGGAATAGAAAACAAATTATATTATTATATAGATATATAACTTCCTATTATTATACTTTTGTTTTTCTATTTGTGTTAAGGGAAACATAATAATTATAATTGTAAATAATATAGAACTTAGACAACTGTAAAAATAATACACCCAGAAGCATAAGTTTGAGAAAAGATCATTTTGGAAAAAGAAAGACAAGACAAGACAATCTGTGGGCTGAAGATACAACTAGTAGTGTGCCTGCCTAGCATGCACAAAGCCATGGGTTCAATCCCCAGCACTGCATAAATGAGGAGGGTGATACAGGCCTGTAATTCCAGGACTCAGAGGTCGGCAGGAAGACCAGGAATTCGGGGCCATCCTTGGCTTTGTAACAGATTCAAGGCTAGATTAACCTGTAGGATCCCTTGCCTCAAGAGACTTGGGAGGGATAAGTGTGAGTGCAGTGGGGGAGAAGAGAAGAAAAAAGAAAAAAAGAATGTTAAAAGATGTCTGGTGTCAGATGGATGGCACATGCATATGATCTTGGCACTCAGGCTGTGAGTTACAGCCAACGTGGGGCTCCATGGACACCTGGCATTCATATTTCCCATCTCTCTCTCTCTCTCTCTCTCTCTCTCTCTCTCTGTGTGTGTGTGTGTGTGTGTGTTTGTGTCTGTCTGTCTCTCTCTCTGTCTCTCTCTCACACACACACACAGACATACACACAGACATCCCCCCCCCCCACATTCCCCCACGCATACACCACACACACACACAGGTATGTGGGCACACATTTTAAGTAAAAATAAATAAATCTTGGGGTGGCGGGGAAGATGTAAGACCTCAGTGGGCCAGGGGTGTGGCTCCTAGAGGAACATTCACTTAGCATATTCATATTCGGGAAAGATCATAGAGCCTGCTCAGCTATGATACACTTTTAGTATTTTTTAATATATTTAATTTAGCTAATTAATTGTGTGTGTGTGTGTGTGTGTGTGTGTGTGTGTGTGTGTGTGTGTGTGTACATGCATGCATGTGTGGGAGATCAGAGGACAACCTGAAAGACCTTGTTGATTTCTCCACCATGAGGGTCTCAGGGATCAGTCTCTGGTTGTCAGGGTTGGTGTCAGATATTCTGGCCTGGCACTCATTGTGTAGTTCAGTTGACTCGGCCTTGCAGCCATCCTTCCCCCCACCCCACCCCACCCCCACCTTAGCCTTGAGTACTGGAACTACAGATGTGAGTGTCAGATTTTTTTTTAAAGATTTATTTATTTATTATTATGTATACAGTGCTCTGCTTGCATGTACTCCTGCAAGCCAGAAGAGGGCGCCATATCACATTACAGATGGTTATGAGCCACCATGTGGTTTCTGGGAATTGAACTCAGGACCTTTGTAAGAACAGGCAACGCTCTTAACCACTGAGCCATCTCTCCAGCCCAGAGTGTCAGATTTTACTGTTAGATTGGCTATGTGTTTGGAACCACCTGTGTAGACCAGGCTAGCCCTGAGCTCACAGAGGTTCTGCCTCTGCCTCCTGAGTGAGGTCTTTGTTTCTTCTTCTTCTTCTTCTTCTTCTTCTTCTTCTTCTTCTTCTTCTTCTTCTTCTTCTTCTCCTCCTCCTCCTCCTCCTCCTCCTCCTCCTCCTCCTCCTCCTCTTCCTCCTCCTCTTCCTCTTCTTCTTCCTCTTCCTCTTCCTCCTCTTCTTCCTCTTCCTCTTCCTCCTCTTCTTCCTCTTCCTCTTCCTCCTCCTTCTTCTTTTCTGCACAGGGTTTCTCTGTAGCCTTGGCTGTCCTGGACTCCCTTTGTAGACCAGGCTGGCATCGAACTCACAGCAATCTGCCTGCCTCTGCCTCCCAAGTGCTAGGATTAAAGGCGTGCACCACCACACCCAGCTGTTTGTATGTTTAGATTTATTTTATTTTATGTGTATGAATATTATTGTATGTCTGTGTACTACATGTGTGCCTGGTACCCATAAGTTAAAGTCGGATCCTCTGGACGTGGGCTTACAGATGGTTTTAGTCCTGCACATGTGGTGCTAGGAACTGAACCTGGATCTTCTACAAAAAAAGCCATCTCTCCAGCCCCAACTCTTTGTTCTTTGAGACTGGCCTTTGCTGTCTATCTACCTACAGCCAGCTGCGGAACATGCTGTTTAGCCCAGGCTGGTCTCCATCCTGCAGTCCTCCTGCCTCTGCCTCCCAGATGCTAGGATTACAGGTATGCTCCATCTCAGAAGCAACTGAGGTTTATCTTCAATTCTGACAGCAGCTGAGTGTCCTGCTTAACTATGACTTCTCCTTTTCCTTTAGGACAACATAGGCGAGCTTGACCTTGACAAGCAGTCGGAGCTCAGAGCTCTCAGGAAGAAAGAGCTGGACGCGGAGGAGAGCATTAGGAAGAGGGCTGTCCAGTTTGGAACTGGCGAGCTGTGTGATGCCATCTCTGCAGTGGAGGAGAAAGTGAGGTACCTGAGACCGCTAGACTTTGAAGAAGCCAGGGAACTTTTCTTGCTGGGTCAGCACTATGTGTCTGAGGCCAAAGAGTTCTTCCAGATTGATGGGTATGTTACGGACCACATTGAAGTTGTCCAAGATCACAGCGCTCTATTCAAGGTGCTCGCATTCTTTGAGACGGACATGGAGAGGCGATGCAAGATGCACAAGCGCAGGATAGCCATGCTAGAGCCCCTGATTGTGGACTTGAATCCACAGTACTATCTGTTGGTCAACAGGCAGATTCAGTTTGAAATCGCACATGCTTACTATGATATGATGGATTTGAAGGTTGCCATTGCTGACAAGCTCAGGGATCCCGACTCACATATTGTGAAAAAAATAAATAGCCTGAATAAGTCTGCGCTCAAGTACTACCAGCTCTTCCTAGACTCCCTGAGAGACCCCAATAAAGTATTTCCTGAGCACATTGGGGAAGATGTTCTCCGTCCTGCAATGTTAGCTAAGTTCCGGGTAGCTCGTCTTTATGGCAAAATCATCACTGCAGATCCCAAGAAAGAGCTAGAAAATTTGGCAACATCTTTGGAACATTACAAATTTATTGTTGATTACTGTGAAACTCACCCTGAGGCTGCCCAGGAAATAGAGGCTGAGCTAGAGCTCAGTAAAGAGATGGTCAGCCTTCTCCCAACAAAAATGGAGAGGTTCAGAGCCAAGATGGCCCTGACTTAACCTTGGTTCAATGGAAAGGGACCATGCAGCCCCAGGCGACTCCTCCACCCCGTAGTGAGCCAGGCCCAGCTAGAGCCTCACATGCAGCCAGGGACCTGAGGCTGTGCTAGCACCTTAAGCAACATACAGTTAAGTGAGGATTTAGACCTAATTATGTAAATTGCCTTGCTAAAGTGACAGGTGTTTTGCATTTTCAACCGCTTGGTTTCCTAAGTATAAACATTTCCTGCCTTGATTTCTAAATGTTAAGTACTCTGTTGACTAGTACTTGCTAGACTTCATACAAGGAACAAAACTGGGCAGTGTACCTGGCAGAGGAGCCTGCTGCTGTGTTGAATTTGAGAAAGTTACTTTGTATAGTCATTCTTTGCAAAATACTTACTTTCATAAACTCCTAAATAAGACTTTCCTTTTTGAAAATACTAAAAACTTAAGTTAATTCACAATATTGTAAAATGGCTCATATTAATTATAGGACTAAATGCCTTGCACATAATAAATTTACTTGTTTCAACTAGTAAACATGTCTGTTATCCCTTTTTTTTCTTATAAAAATGGTCCTTTTTGAAAAAAGATTTATTTTTATGTGTGTATATGCATGTGCCAAGTGTTTGTATGCAGTGTCTGTGGAGGCCAGTGGAGGGCACCAGGGAGCTGGAGTTACAGACAGTTACTTCTGTGTGGGTACTGGGCACCAAGCCCTGGCCCTTCTGCCGAGCACCACCACGCCCGGCACCCTTTGATATTATCATACAAATTATAGTGTATTTCAGTCACACTCCTGTCGCCCTGTGTTGTCCCGTCCCATTTCCTCAGTCCCCTTCCTCAGAAAGGAAATGTGTCTTCAGTGAGGACACATTAAAATAGAAAACCTAATGACCATAGTTTATCGTCAGAGAGTCCCAATAAACCACATCCTAAAGTTTGTAAAAGTTGACATTGTTCGTATGTGCTGGCCATTTAAGGAAATGCAGAACTCAGAGCTGAGGATGTGGCTTGTTGGTAGAGTGCTTGCCTAGCATGGGCAAGGACCTGGCCCAGCATCCAGGAGGGTGGGAGGGAGGATGCTGGCACGTCCAGATCAGTTGTAAGATTTCCTGTAGATCGAGGCCAGCCTGGTCTACAAAGAGAGTCCAGGATAGCCAAGGCTACACAGAGAAACCCTGTCTCGCAAAAACAAAAAAAAAAACAACAAAAAAAAAAGATTTCCTGTAGAAGCCGGGCCTGGTGGCGCATGCCTTTAATCCTAGCACTCAGGAGGCAGAGGCAGGTGGATCTGTGTGTGTGTGTGTGTGTGTGTGTGTGTGTGTGTGTGTGTGTGTGTGTGTGTGTTGGGACAGTTTACATTTTCTAGGCACAATGAATGGTTTGTGGAATTTTAGCAAGAAGACTGATTATTATTGTTTTTGTTTTTGTTTTTTTGAGACAGGGCTTCTTTGTGTAGCCTTTGCTTTCCTAGAACTCACTTTATAGACCAGGCTGGCCTTCAACTCAGATCCCCCTGCCTCTGCCTCCTGAGTGATGGGATTAAATGCATGGACCACCATTGCCTGGCTTTGGTTAGAATTTTTAAGAAGCCAACTCCTATGGCCTGGGAACATGGCCCAGTTGATAAAGAGTCCTTGCACAGCAGGCTCAGAGGCCTGAGGTCAACCCCAGCACCAGACAGTAGACATGGTGCTCCACGCTTGTGCTCTCAGTACTGAGGAGGTGGAGGCAGGAGGGGGCAGAAGCTTGAGATCTAGGGTAGCTACCTACTCAGCCTGAGGCCAGCCTGGGCTATGTGAGGCCAGCCTGGGCTATGTGAGGCCAGCCTGGGCTATGTGAGGCCAGCTTGGGCTATGTGAGGCCAGCCTGGGCTATGTGAGGCCAGCTTGGGCTATGTGAGGCCAGCCTGGGCTATGTGAGGCCAGCCTGGGCTATGTGAGGCCCTGTCTGAAAGAGAAAGAAAAGGATGGAGGAAGGAAGGGAGCAAGGGGACTAGCTTCTGCAGGGAGATGGGTTGACACAGTTGATCCAAGTAATGACAAGGAGGCTTGGACCTGGGTGATGGGGTGGCGACAGTCAGTTTCCATTTTGGAAGCAGAAGACATGCTAAAAGGTTTTTGAGGTAGAAGAATCAAGAGCCACAATAAGTTGAGGAAGCACACAGGAGTCATGTTTTATGTGAGGCCTGTGGGGTTAGAAGCAAGTGTTTGCTTAGGTCGTGTTGAGTTGGGCTGTTAAGCCTGAGATGCAATAACTGCTATTTGATAGCTTTTTTTTTTTAAAGACTTATTTGTTTATTATTATGTATGTAGCACTCTATCTGCATGTACACCTGCAGGGCAGAAGAGGGCACCAAATCAAATTATAAATGGTTGTGAGCCACCATGTGGTTGCTGGGAATTGAACTCAGGACCTCTGGAAGAGTAGTCGGTGCTCTTAACCCCTGAACCATTTCTCCAGCCCATTTGAAAGCTTTTCATGAGACCTTGCTTAAAAAGGACTGGAGGAGGCTGGAGCAATGGCTCAGTGGTTAAGAGTGCCACCTGCTCGTCCAGAGGTCCTGAGTTCAATTCCTAGCAACCACATGGTGGCTCACAACCATCCGTAATGTGATCTGATGCCCTCTTTGGCAGGTTAACCACTCATATACAATTAAAGTGGGTTTTTGTTTTTGTTTTTGTTTTTAAAGGGAATGGAGGAAGCTCAAAGCAGTCAAAGAGGGCTGGGTGGCTCTTGAGGACAGAGATGTGACAGGGAATCTCAGCCCCTCTGTCTCTTCACCTCTGAGAGAACAGATAGTGAGATGCACCTCCTTGTTCCCTGTCTCCCTTTCACAGATGATGTGTGTGGATGTACGTCTATGCGCACCACGTGTGTGCAGTGTCCTGGGAAGTCAGAAGAGGGTATCATATGCCCTGGAGCTGGAGTTGCGAATGGTTGGGAGCCACCATGTGGGTTCTGGGAGCCAAAGAGTCCTTTGTAAGATCAGCAAGTGCTCCTAACTGCTGAGCCTTCTCTCCAGCTCCCTCCACCCCCAAGGCTTTCTTGATATGGTCATTTTTTTTTTTAACTTCATTTCAGTGTTTATTTGTTTAACAGGTACCTGCTGAGCTTTGAGAATGACTTTGCCTTTCTTCTTCTGAGTGGTGTTAGCTTTGTTTGGAAGGACAGAACTGCAGCTCTGCTCACTGTCACTTGTTCCCTGTGGCTTTTCAGACTGTAGTACTTGCTCCTGGCTCGTGCCTCCTGAAGGCACTGGGGGGAGCACCATTGCATGGGCTCCCTCTCAAAGCTCCTTGATCCTAACATTACAGAGGACAGCAGAGAGCTTGTGTTTGTATGGTTTAAAACCGCGTGCCTGGCGGTGGTGGCGCACACTTTTGATCCCAGCACTTGGGAGGCAGAGGCAGGTGGATCTCCATGAGTTTGAGGCCAGCCTGGACTACAGAGCGAGTTCCAGGACAGCCAGAGCTGTTAAACAGAGAAACCCTGTCTCAAAAAAAAAAAAAAAAAAAACCAAAAAAGAAAAAACAAAAACAAAAAACCAAAAAACTTACCTGTGGTGGCGCACGCCAATAATCCTAGCAGAGGCAGAGGCAGGCAGATCTCTGTGAGTTCAGGCCAGCCTGGTCTAGAAAGCGAGTCCAGGACAGCCAAGGCTACACAGAGAAACCCTGTCTCAAAAAACAAACAAAACTAAATCCAACAAACAAAAACCCTATTCTATAACAATTGAGCAGTCATTGAGTGGGAGGCCTGTTTGAACCATGGATCTCTTAACAAAACTAAGCTATTGCTCCTGTCCGGTTAGTGAGAGCAGACTAGCAGACTAGTAAGCGCCTAAGAGTAAAATTCCTCACAGACACTAAGTCAGAAGTGAGAAGGGGAAAATTGGCCTAAAATTCCACATTATCTAAACCATAATTTTTCAGTTACTAGTTTTGTTTCTTTTTTTCCAAGACAGGGTTTCTCTGTGTAGCCTTGGCTGTCCTGGACTCACTTTGTAGACCAGGCTGGCCTCGAACTCACAGCAATCCACCTGCCTCTGCCTCCCAAGTGCTGGGATTAAAGGTATGTGGCACCGTGCCTGGCTGTAATCATGAGTTGTGAAGACAGAACTCTCAAATGTTTGAACAATATTATTTTTAAATGGCCCAGCGTATATGGATGCATTTGTTTTTCTTCTCTCTCTCTCTCTCTCTCTCTCTCTCTCTCTCTCTCTCTCTCTCTCTTTTCTTTTTTCTTTTTTGGCTGTTATTGGCTAAGCTATCTCTCCAGCCCTGTTTTTTCTTTTGTTTGTTTAGTCTGGTTTTAGTTTTTTTGAGACAAGTTCTCTCTACATAGTCCTGGCTATTCTGGAACTCGCTATGTAGACCAGGCTGGGCTTGAACTTACAGCTGCACCTGCCTCTGCGTTAGAGTGCTGGGATTAAAGGTGTGCGCCACCATAGCCAGCTAAAACTACTTTCCATCAGCATTTTGATACCCTAGAACCTTGTGTGCATTAATCACGGTGTCCATTGCACTGTGACTCCAGGCCCTACTAGTAGATTTTGCAGAACCCTAGGATGGGAAAACAGTTTCTAGAAAGTAACCCAAAACTGGACTGGGAGTGGAGGTCCTGCTATGTTCAAGGCCCTCGGTTCAATTCCCAGCACTGCACCTACCTAGTGTGAGGGCGCATCCCTGCAGCCCAGCACTTGAGAGTTGGAGACAGGGGAAAGGAGGTCAAGGCCACCTTTGGCTGCACAGTGAGCTTGCACATAGCTATAATCCAGCCAGATTCTTCAGGCCAGTCTTCCCTTCTTAGGAAGGTCATGACCCAATGTGACATGCTTATCGACAGGAAATAAGGTTTATAATGATGTTCTATGTAAAAAACAAAACAAAACAACAACAAAAAAAACGGGGCTCAAGAATACAGTTAAAACCTGAGGTGCCTGCTGGGTGTGGTGAGCTGCTGAGTGCACTGTGACCTGCAGCCGCCACCACCAGCGCTCTCTGTGCAGAGTTCTGCCTCGCTTCTGTCTAAAAGTCTTACTTGGGGTTTCTGGATATCTTGTCTTTCCTGTTGTCAGCAGACTTGTCACTATCAGTCATCTCTGATTCAGTCGCCCTACAGCTGTTCTGCAGAGACTCAGGCAGTGGCATAATAGTAGGAAGTCTCTCTCTCTTTTTTTTTTTAAAGTATGGTTTTAAGTATGGTGTAGCCTTGGCTGTCCTGGACTTGCTTTGTACACCAGACTGGTCGGGCCCTGAGTGCTGGGATTACAGGCATGAACCACTGTACCCGGCAAAAAGTGTGTAGCCCAGGTTGGCCTCAAACTCACGATCCTCATGCCTCTGCCTCCTTCAGCAAATCCTATGGCATACGTCACCACAGCTAGCCAGTGGGAAGTCTTAATAGTGAAAACCCAAATAATGCTGTCGGCCTGCTGATATGCACGGTGCTGGGGTGGCTTTGTGTTAAGAACCTTCTGTGTGGCAACTAAAAAGATGATACTTCTGCTTCTGTGCAGTTAATCTTTCTTTTTTTCTTTTCGTTTTTTAATATGCATTGGTGTGAGGGTGTGAGATGCTTTGGAACTTCAGTTCTAGACAATTGTGAGCTGCCATGGGGTTGCTGGGAATTGAACCCAGGTCCTCTGGAAAAGCAGCCAGTGCTCTTAACCACTGTGCCATCTCTCCAGCCCTCATTCATTTCTTTTTTAATATTGTGCTTTAAAAATCTAACTCCCGCCAGGCGTGGTGGCGCATGCCTTTAATCCCAGCCCTCAGGAGGCAGAAGCAGGTGGATCGCTGTGAGTTCGAGGCCAGCCTGGTCTACAAAGTGAGTCCAGGACAGCCAAGGCTACACAGAGAAACTCTGTCTTGAAAAACAAAACAAAACAAAAATCTAGCTCCCTCGTAAGGGGAAGTGACTCCTGGTTTGTCAGAAAGTAGCTTAAATTTTGCTCATTGAAGATACATCAGAGTCCCAAATTGTTAAAAAGTAGATAATTCTGGGAGCTGGAGAGATGGCTCAGTGGTTAAGAACACTGGCTGCTTTTCCAGAGGACCTGGGTTCAATTCCCAGCAACCACATGATGGCAGCTCACAACTGTCTATAACTCCAGTTACACATATACATAAAGGCAAAAGCACCAGTGCATGCTGGGCGTGGTGGTACAAGCACTGGGGAGACAGAGGTAGGCAGATGGCCATGAGTTTGAGGCCAGCCTGGTCTACAGAATGAGTCCAGGACAGCCAAGGCTACCAGAGAAATCCTGTATTCAAAAATCAAAACAAAAACACCAATGGACATAAAATAAAAATAAATAAACCTGTAAAAAAAAAAAAAAAAAGTAGGCAATTCCAAAGCCCCACTCTTCACTTTCTTAGTTAAAAAATAATGTCTTAGGCTCCTCAGTAGGCCGAACTTGATGACTGGAGTTCAATCCTGGGACCAGCTCCTGCGAGTTGTCCTCTGACCTCCACATACCCTGCCCCATACACTCACATAATAAATAAATAAGTAAATATCAATTTATCTTTTTTAAATGTGAGGCATACAAAGTAATGAGTTTTATTATGGCATTTCTATACATATATAAAAATAATAGATTTGGCGTGTAAATTCAACAAATGTTTAACAAATCTAAAAGCTATGTACGAATGCTCTGACTTGAAATTTGCTTGTCTTAAAGGAATTGTCACTCTTATTGCTTCAGGTGCTTATAGAAACAGCCAGGCGCCCAGGTGTGGTGGCGCATGCTTGTAATCCTGGCCATGGGAGGCAGAGGCAGGTGGATCACTGTGGGTTCAAGGATAGCCCAGTCTACAAAAGCAAGTCCAGGACAGCCAGGACTGTTATACAGAAAACCCTGTCTCAAAAAACCTTTAAAAAAAGTAAGAAAGGCCTGTAGCAGAGGCTGTTGCTTGCCTCACAGCACCCATCAGCTCTTTCTCTCGCTTCCTTCTGAATTGTTTCGTTCACCTTTTTTCTACTTGCTATATTAATAACTGTGCCTTTGTAGGGAAAACAGATTTCTTGTCTTTCTTTTTTTCTTTTTTTAAAATTGAGACAACAGGGTTTATGAGTTTGAGGCTATCTTGGTCTACACAGTGAGTTCTAGGACAGCGAAGTCTAATAAGACCCTGAAAGAAGGAGGAGGAGGAGCAGAAGGAGGAAGAGGAGCAGGAGGAGGAGGAGGAGGAGGAGGAGCAGGAGGAGGAGAAGAAGAAGAAGATCTGTTTTCTCTACAAAGGTAAAGGAATTAATATATGACTGAAGAATTGTTGGGCCAGGCATGCTGGCACACATGTGAAATCCCCACACCTGGGAAACTGAGGCAAGAGGATTTTGAGTTGGCGGTAGCCTAGGCGCACACACAAACGAACATTTCCAGGCTTGGACTCTGATGGGAAACTCTGGGACTGGGTCCAGGATAGGCCTGGTAGACTTCCGTGTGATTCAGATGTACAGACGCCACAG
The DNA here is from genome assembly GCF_964271855.1 of Acomys minous. Lineage (NCBI taxonomy): Eukaryota > Metazoa > Chordata > Mammalia > Rodentia > Muridae > Acomys > Acomys minous. Next base: position 90,314,682 of record NC_140495.1, on the reverse strand, counting down.
CCCTGAGCCCCTGCTCTTGGAGTGAAGGAAGCTTGAGCTTTTACAAACAGGGACCTGGAACCAGAAACTCCTTCTGTGCTTTTGGTTCCCAAAGGGAACCTAGCCTGGGGACAGCCTGTGGTAGCCTAGCGGCTACCCTTTGTACTCAACTGTCCCCCTTTATACTCCCTGTCCTGAGAGGATTCTGCCAGTGGCACATCACAGCCGTCGGTCTCAGCACCCAGCACCTGAGGGAAGGTTTCCCGGGTGATAAGTCTCTAGACATTCCGTAGAGACTCCTGAAGAATATTCTAGATTGCCTCAGGGAGGTGAGGAAAGGAAAAGCGAGTTACTTAGAAACACAGCACACAAGCTGCATGCCTTGAGTCCTGGAATGGAAAAATGCAAACCATTGCCCTAGCGGTGGCACTAGCCATTGGCTGCAGGTAAAGCTGTCTCTCAGGACTTGACATAGTTGAAATGGAGCAGATAGTGTAGGATTGCCCAGTTCATACCTCACATAAGAAGGGCTGTGTTCTGGTGAGGCCTGGCCTGGAAGAACTCCCCATAGAGTAGTTGGTGCCAGTTAGCACATGCAGTACCACCACCATCCTCAGGGTGGAGCTCAAGGGTGACCATGTCTTCTGAGAGCTGCTGGAGGATGCAGCACCAAGCTGTTCTCCAGGCTGGAGGATTGAAGCCACCAGCGGCTGCCAGTGAGACAGCTGCCAGACTGTAGAGAAAGGATCACCAGTGGGCTCTGCTGCTGAGGCTCACACAGAGCAGACTGTGTCACATACTCCTGAGCACCTCACATATGAGCCCTCCAAAATGTTATGAAGCACACCAAGGGCCCAAGCCAAAGCCCACTGGGTATCTAAGATGGTGAACCTTGTGTGTTGTTCTGGCTTGGCGCTGGCGTCAGCTGTTGGAGCAAACATTGTTCCAAGGCTGAGGCTGTAACTTAGTGGTTAACTTGACTCCAATGTCCAAGACCCTGAGAAACACCCTAACTCCTCAAAAGGAAACAAAACCCAAACATTGTTTCCATGATGCATTTGGGAGATAGGATTTTCTTTTTTTAAATCAGTAGACTTTGAGTAAAGCAGATTACCAAGGTGGACCTTGTGGTACATGCCTGTAATCCCTGCAGAAGCTCAACGTCACGTTGATTACATTTGAGTTTCAAATAAGCAACAGCAACAAAACAAAACACAAAGAAAAGCAGACTCCCTTCTCAAATGCCATGGCCCTGGTCCAATTAGTCGGAAGGCTGCAGGTCCCCAGGGGGAGGGAGGAAGGGCTTTGTTCCCAGATTGCCTTTGAACTAAAGACTTTAATAGCAGCTTTGCTAGAGTATCTGTCCCTCCCTAACTGCCCTGCAAGTTTCAGACTCATCAAGCTCCACGATGGCATGGCCCTTTCCCCTCAAAAAGTTAAGCTGTCCTAACCAAGACCCAAGCCAAAGCTGATATAGAAATACAGATCCAAACACTGCGCCATACACGTAGGATCCCAGCCCTTTGGAGGTGGAGGGAGGAGGATCAGAGAAGGTCAAGAGAGTTCAAGGCCAACATCTCACTGGATTGGAGGGGAAGTGGATCCTATGGGAGTGAGCTCCTTGCTTTCTTAACTGTTTATAATTGAGGCATCACAAACCGAACACTATTCTCCATTTGTGCTTAAAATGTTAGTATAAGCAGGGCGGTGATGGCGCACACCCTTAATCCCAGCACTCGGGAGGCAGAGGCAGGCTGTGAGTTCAAGGCCAGCCTGGTCTACAAAGTGAGTCCAGGACAGCCAGGGCTACACAGAGAAACCCTGACTTGAAAAACAAAAACAAAACAAAACAAAACAAAAAAGTTAGTATAAACTGGGCTGTGATAGGGCATACCTGTGGTCACACGCCTTGGGTGGCTGAGGCAGGAGGATGGTGAGAGGCCCATGTCATGAACCATCAGTACACAGGAAGAAAGACCCCCTCCCCACCCCTAACTCTCTGGTCTGGGAATCCATCCACTGATATGTTGGCCTTGTGGGTGTGATATTATAAGTCCAAACTTATCACCTGTGCCTGTATCTCAGCCATGTCAGTCAACAGCTGGGACCTTGGCCTCATGACTTCTGCTCTCTCAACCTCCTATGCCGTGTAGTTTTTATGTCTACTTGACATAAGATAAAGTCATCTAAGAGGAGGGAACCTTAAGAAAATACCTCCATAAGAGCCATCTGAAAAGCATTTTCTTAACTAGAGATTAGCTAGGGAGGGCCCAGGCCATTGTAGGTGGTGCCATCCCTGGCCTGGTGATCCTGGGTTGTCTAAGAAAGCAGGCTGAACAAGCCAAGAAGAGCAAGCCAGTAAGCAGCACTCCTCCATGGCCTCTGCATCAGCTCCTGCCTCCAAGCTCCTGCCCTGTTTGAGTTCCTGCCCTGACTTCCTTTGATGTTGAACAGTGATGTGGAAGTGTAAACCAAATTAACCCTTTTGTCATCAACTTGCTTTGGTCATGGTATTTTATTGCAGCAATAGTAACCCAAAGTGAGACACCTCTTTTTCCTTGTCTGTAATACTAATATCTAGAAAATAATAATTCTGAGCTCTGGTGGAACAGGTGATGGTTTGGTGGGAGGCACTGACTGGGGAAGGGCTATGCAGATGTCAGCCTCGGCCATGTTGTCTGCCATTTAGTTACCTAGTGCTGAGCACTTGAGAGCAGGGACCATTTCACTCCTCTTACTCTCCACCTTGCTCTATTTGTTTTGCTGTTTTGAAAAGAAAGGTCACTGTGGCGGCACATGCCTTTAATCCCAGCACTTGGGAGGTAGAGGCAGGAGGATCGATGTGAGTTCGAGGCCAGCCTGGAATACAAAGTGAGTCCAGGACAGCCAAAGCTACACAGAGAAACCCTGTCTCGAAAAAACAAAACAAACAAACAAACAAACAAAAAGTCTCATCTAACCCAAGTTGGTCTCAACTCTGTCAGCCAAGGATGACTTCGAACTCCTGATCCTCCTTCTTCAACCTCCCAAAGGCTGGAATTACCATCCCGAGCCACAGCACCCAGCGTTCCCTCATCAAAAGAGCCTAAGGCAAATCCCAGCAAGTTAGCAAAGGAAAACAGAGACATGAGCCTGTAACGGAGCCAACCGAGAGGGATTCAGAAACAAACTGCTCTCAGGCAGTAGGGCTGCCTCAAAGCTTACTGTAACTGCTGAGAATGGGGAAACTGGACAGTGGTTACACAAGTCTGCACTGTTGTCAGTGAGGTAAAGGCAGCTAACGGCTGTGAGAGAAACCCAGCCTGGCAAGACCCTCCTCTTCCTCTGCTTCCTTCTCGACCTTGTGATTCCAAGGAAATGAAAGTGTTTCTGAGTCTGAGGGAGGCTCCGTCCTCTCTAGAGGCTCCCCCCCCTCCAGTTGAGCCAATAGAAAAGGCTTCTGAGGAGAGACCTAATCTCAAAATAAGGCTATAACCTTTAGTTTCTGAAACTAAAAGTCACGGGGAGAGAACGGACAAGACACGGGGGGCACTGTGGTTAGACTGCTTGTAACCACGCTTGGTTCCGCTGTGTCTCCATTTCATGATCAGAAGGACCTTGCCCAGCACTTGGGCTGCCTCAGCTTCCGGCTGGGCCTCCAGTCAGTGTCAGCTCGCATTGAGGCCGCCCAGGTGTGCTTTATCCAATCCAGCACTCAGCAACAGTTTCCCGACTGTTTCTCTAGCGCAAGTCTCCAGTACCGAGCCCTGTCCGGGAACCCATGCCCTCCGCCTCTGGGAAGTCAGAGGAAGCTTGCCAGCTCATGAGTTGGAGAAGCATGGACATTTCAAGGGAGAAGTGGGACTTTCTGGTTAAGAAGGAACCAAGGGACCAGGCGAAGGAGAACAAGTATGATGCAATCGAGCCTGGGGTCAGACACCAGGGGGTGCTTCCCTGCTCCGGGAATGGAATTTAGCATCCTTTGGGAGGTACAGGGACCTTCAGGCATCTTCCTTGCGCCCAGCATTCAGGGAATCTCTAAGAGTTGCCAATCTGGGACTTTTTGAAGCAGGTTGTCACTCGAGAATTCATGTACTTTCTTTCTTTTTCTTTTTTTTTTTTTTTAATTTTTATTTTTTGGATAGGATCTCAGTTTATGGCTCTGGTTGGCCTTGAAGTCACTATGTAGTCCAAGCTAGCCTCAAACTCACAGAGATCCACTTGCCTCTGCCTCTGTGGTGCTAGGATTAAAGGTGTGTGCGACCCTGCCGTGCTGAATTTATGTACTTAAAAATCTTTGTTATTTAGTGTAAACAGTGTGTTTTTTGCAGCACTTCCCTCCATGTCTCACATTTGTCCTGGGAATTGATGTCATTTTTAAAATGTGTCACCAACCTGGTAATGTAAGCCAGTTGGTGGAGTAAGTTTGAGGCCAACCCAACATTCAGGACCTGAGGCAGGATGTTCACAAGTTTGAGGTTAGCCTGGGCTAGACAGACTGTATTTCAAGAGCCATAGAATGGACCATCTCTCAGAGAAGAGGCACGGCCACGGGCTTTGCGGAAAGTCTGCGGGGCCAGCATTCAGTGCTTACGCTGTAGCTAGGGCTAGACCATGCGGCTTTGTCAAAGCCTCCAGGTTAAAGCTGTGGTTTCCTGTGCCTTGGCAATCTTGGAGATGTGTGTTATGGTTTTGCTCTCATATATTCCCCCAAAAGCTTATGCACTGAAGGCTTGGTACCCGTGCAACTTTAAAGTAGGCCTTTGGGAACCACCTGGATCCTGATGGCTCCAACTGTGGAAGTAAATTCATCCGTTTATGGGGTTGTAGCTTAATGGACCTTAAGGGACTCCCCCCCCCCCCACACCTCCAAGCTTCTGAAACTGCACTTCCTAGCCTTCCCAAAGCTGTGACCCTTTTATACAGTTCCTCATGTGGTGAGCCGAAACCATAAAATTACTTCCATTGCTACCTCATAGCTATATAACTGTGCTACTGCTGTGAATGGTTATGTAAATATCCATGTTTTCCCAACAGTCTTTGGGAGTCTCGACCCACAGGTTGAGAACTGCTGTTCTAGAAGGCGAGCAGTTTTCCAGTGCTCCACACTTCCACAGTGACGTGCTGTAGTGCAAAGCCTGAAACTGTCAATCAAAACACTTTCATCTTACGTGTTGTCAAAATGTAAAGTGCGTACTTTGTCCCAGTGAAACGCAAGACCTACAAGTGATAATGTCTGACACATCTGGTCTCTCTTCAAACCACCAGGACGCACTCCCCTGTCACGTGGGAGAGGCTGAGGTAGAGAGGAAAAGGGGAGGGGGGAGGTTCTGGGGGCTGGGACCTGTGAAAGCCACACCCCAGCTCCTCTTACAGCTGTGAATAATTTAATTCACATCGACGACAATCTTCGTGGAAAGAAATAGTTTCAAAAGGGTAAAGGAGTCAGGCGGTGGCGGCGCACGCCTTTAATCCCAGCATTCAGAAGGCAGAAGCAGGAGGATCTCTATGAGTTCGAGGCCAGCCTGATCTACAAAGTGAGCTCCAGGACAGTCGAGACTACACAGCGAGACCCTGTCTTTTTTTTTGGGGGGGGGGGGGCGGTTTCGAGACAGGGTTTCTCTGCATAGCCTTGACTGCCCTGGGCTCGCTTTGTAGACCAGGTTGGCCTTGAACTCAGAGCCATCCGCCTGCCTCTGCCTCTGCCTCCTGAGTGCTGGGATTAAAGGTGTGTGCCACCACACCAGGCTGAGACCCTGTCTTAAAAAAAGGAAAGAAGGAAGGAAGGGACTCTCCCCCGTCCCTACAAAGTCCCAGTGCTAGATAGTGGCAGTTCTCTGGCTCTGTGGAAGAGATGGCAAAGCCAGGCTTTCTTCCACCAGGGCCATCTCTCCTAGGAACCTGCAAACCAGACTCCACATCAGAGGCAGGAAAAGAGCCAATTCCATGATTGGCCAGGTGTGGGGGAAGGGCCTTCCTTGGAGAAGGTGGGGGGGTTTCCACCTGGAGCCCATCTCTCTCTCTCAATGCTAGATGCAAGCTCACAGAGAGGAAGGCGGCCTTGGTGAGTAACCGTGAAGAAAAGAGGAAGCCACTGCCTTTCTGTGGAAACTTCTCTGAGAACTGTTGGGTACAGGATGTGTGTCGCTGGTCAGTGCAGGGGTTGTGACAGCGGCACCACGCTGACTTCAGTGTCTCCCCAGCCCCTCCAGCTGCTGATGTCATGTTGACAGCCTCAGCCTTCCTTGGTCCTGGGATCTGAGGGGCAGGAGCAAGCCGGCAACAGAGATGCTGAAGCATCACTTCCGGTGCAGTGTTCCCTGGGCGTGGTGCCTGTCCTGGCCAGGGTTTCTGTTGCTGCAAGGAAACTCTATGACCAAAAGCAAATTGGGGAGGAAAAGGTTTATTTGGTCTATGCTTCCACGTTCATAATTCATCACTGAGGAAGTCAGGGCAGGAACTCAAGCAAGGCAGGAACCCAGGGGAGCTGCTTACTGCCTTGCTTTCTCATAGAACCCAGGACCAGCAGCCTAGGGATGGCACCACCCATAATGGGCTGGGCCCGCCCCCACCAACCACTAATTAAGGAAATGCCTTACAGGCTTGCCTACAGCCCAGTCTTGAGGAATTTTCTCAATTGAGGTTTTCTCCTCTCAGATGACTCTTAGCCTGTGTCAAGCCGGCATAAAACTACCCAGCATAGTGCCCCAGTCCCTGGTGACAAAGGCCTGTCACACAAAAGGAAGGCTCTTCCAGTGTATTTGCCTGTAGCCACCGTACTGATTCTCTGGCTTTTCAAAAGCCCAGACATCTTTGAGAATTTTGTAAAACTGCCCACCCTTGCCCAAGGAAAAAGTTAGGGCCTCCTAGTCTGGGTCAGTGATTTCGGAGAAATTCATGGGATTTCCCCCCAGAAATTTCAGGAAGCCCCAGAGCCCTTGGGCTTATGGTAAACCCCTGCTAGCACTCCTGGAAACCCCTGTTTCTGAATGGCCCAGTGTGGGAGCTGTAGCTTTGAGAGGCCCAGGAGTGCTTGAAACTCCACACTGAGAGGTGCTGTGTGCACCAAGTGGCTTTCAAGGGTTAGGGTGAACGAAGAATGTATCTGTTTAACTCCCAGTGCCAAAAGAAAAGCCAAATGTGAGGTGCGCACCTGGCACCCCAACCCTGGGAGGCTGAAGCCAGAGGACTAGCACAAGTTGGCCGCCAGCCTGGGCTGTACAGCAAAATTTTATCTCTAAGAAAACAAAATAGAACCATTTTTTAAAATTGTTACATAATAGTACAAACGTAATTCTGGGGATTTAGAAGTGGAGGCAGGAGAATCATGAGTTCAAGGTCACCCTCCACCGTGAGCAAGTTCAAGGCCAGCCTGGGCTATATAAGACTTTTTTTTAAAAAATATATAGAATGCTTAATGTTTTTTATTAATGCATTAAAATATAAGTTGACGCTGAGCCAGGAGGTGGTGGTGCACACCTTTAATCCCAGCACTTGGGAGGCAGAGGCCGGTGGATTGCTGTGAGTTCAAGGCCAGCCTGGTCTACAAAGTGAGTCCAGGACAGCCAGAGCTATTGCACAGAGAAACCCTGTCTCAAAAAAAACAAAAACAAAAACACCTTTATTCCCAGCACTCCAGAGGCAGAGGCATGTAATCTCTGTGAGGTCAAGGCTGGCCCAGTCGACACAGTGACTTTCAGGACAGCAAAGGCTACATAGAGAGACCCTGTCTCAAAGACAAAATGAATAAATGGAAAAAATGCGGCTGGGGTGCAGCTCAATGGTAGAGTGCCTGCCTAGTACGCACAAAGCCCAGGGTTCAACACACACACACACACACATGTACACACACACGTACACACACACACACACACATGTACACACACGTACACACACACACATGTACACACACACACTTTCATCTATTTGTTTGTTTGAGACAGAGTTTCTCTGTGTAGCCTTGGCTGTCCTGGACTCACTTTGTAGACCAGGCTGGCCTTGAACTCACAGCAATCCGCCTGCCTCTGCCTCCCAAGTGCTGCGATTTAAGGTATGCACCATTATGCCTGGCCCTTTTCATTAAGAAAAAAAAAAATGTGTCTTGAGCACTGGAGCGTTGGCTCAGCAGTTAAGAGCGAATGTTGCTGTGGCAGAGCACTAGGGTTTGATTCCCACACAGAGGCTCACAACTGTCCACTTCCAGGTCCCCAGCACCCTCCTCGGGCATCAGGTATGCATGTGGCGCACAGGCATACATACAGGCAAAATGGTCACACAGGCAAAATAAGACAAATATGGTGAGAACAATTTAAAAACATATAAAACTGTGTCTCGCCCATTTGCACGGCAAGCTGTGACTGGCGTTCGGTGGCCGTGGCCTCGCCATGCTCCTTGATGGCACCCCTCCAGCAGCGGGGACCACAGCCCTCCCCGCTCTGCGCTTCCGTGCGCCTTTTGCTGTTAGCTTTCACTTCCTCTTTTTGGAGTAGGAAGCTGTGAGAGTGCACAGGGAGATCATTGCAGAAACCTGCCGTAAGTCACGTGTTTGCAGCAGGCTGCTAAGTTCCCCAAGAGCAAGATGTCCTGATGTTCCAGACTGTGGGGATGGACAGCTGGTGGATGGGGTGAGCCAACTCTGGCCATTGAGGAAAGAGTCACGCCCCAGGGGACATCAGGGCGTTGGTTCCAAAGTTGTTCAAGCACGGTCCCATAAGCTGGACAGCTCACCACCATAGGAATTTACTCTCTCCTTATATGCAGGCTGGAAGTCCAAAATCAAGGTGGCACCAGGCTGTGTCCCTGTGCTCAAGGAAATGAATGTCACTCCTCAGGCTTTTTAGCCACAGGTCCTGACTTACATCCCTTCTCTCTGCACAAAATTTCCTTTGTTTGTTTCTTTTTGCTTGTTTTGTTTTGTTTTGTTTTCGAGACAGGGTTTCTCTGTGACCTGGTTGTCCTGGACTCACTCTGTAGACCAGGCCGGCCTGAACTCACAGCGATCCGCCTGCCTCTGCCTCCCCAGTGCTGGGATTAAAGGCGTGCGCCACCACCGCCCAACCTCAAATTTCCCTTTTCTGACAGAGATTAGTCAATTCATTGGGGCCATCCTAGTCCAGTATCACTTCAATTTTTTAAAAGAGATTTATTTATTGTTATGTATACATTGCTCTGCCTGAGTGCCAGACGAGGGCGTCAGATCACATTACAGATGGTTGTGAGCCACCGTGTGGTTGCTGGGAATTGAACTCAGGACCTGTGAAAGAGGCCATCTCTCCAGCCCAAGCATCACTTCATTTTTACCTTGACTACATCATGTAAAACCTATTTCCAGATAAGGTTACATCTTGGGGTCCCAATAGCCATGGCTTGGAGTAACATGCAGCTAGCTCCCTTTCGTATAGCTAATGAGTATTTTTATGAAAAGCAAGCTGGTGTGTGCTTGGGTAATTTCCCCGCAGCTTCTAACCCAAAGAACGGGAGTGTTGGGTGTGCAGTGGGTGCTGGGAGCAGCTCTAGAAGCCAGGAACACGAGGATACAGCCTCTGCCTCCCCGGGGCCCACATTGTAGTGACAGAGGCAGGCCGCTGATGGGTCCACCTCGCCGGGTAACTGACACGCGAGGCTGTAGGAAATGGCTGGAGCAGGCGGGGAGAGTGGTAGACTGTTTTGGTAGGGACAGAAGGGCTCTCAAGAAGTAGGAGGAGTGGCAGGAGTGGCAGAAGTATCTGAGGGCAGAGAGCCAGGGCAGAGGAGCCAGCAAGATGGCTCAGTAGATAAAAAAGGCACTTGCTGTCAAGCCCTACAACCTGAACCTCTATGGAAGAAGGGGAGAACCCATTTCTGAACATTGTTCCCTGCCTTACACACACACACACACACACACACACACACACACACACACACACACACACACACACTCTTAATAGACCTAATTAAAATGTTTAAAGCCCTGGGCAGAAATGAAAATACAAATACCCAGGCGTGGCCTTCCCAGCAATGGGGACAGAGCCAGGAGAGAGGAGAGAGAAGCCCAGGCTGGGAGCTGGGCATCCACCTGGCTGCGTAGCCAGCGATGCTGGCCTCAGATGGGTATGGCACTGAAGGATGGACTCCCAAGCTTCTGCAAGTGGCGCAGGAACGCATCTACTTCCTCCAGCTCCCGGTCCCTCATTGTTTGGTGGGGTGGAGGCTCCCTTGGCCCTTGCCTAGCATTGGAGCGGTCACACACCATTGTCCTCATCTCCTCCAGACAGTAAGCACGGAAGTAGGGTTTCTCCGCTGATACCTTTTCCCTATTTCTTCTTGTTTTTTTCCCAGAACTGTACCTGTCTCCTGGTGGGGTAGAGGCTGGCTTCTGATGTCCTCCGAGAAGTGGCCAGCAGTCTTAGGGCTCTTGCCTCTGGTGGCAGAAGGACAATTCTTTTTTTTTTTTTTAAGAGAGTTTCTCTGTGTAGCCTTGGCTGTCCTGGACTCACTCTGTAGACCAGGCTGACCTTGAATTCATAGAGATCCTCCTGCCTCTGCCTCCCAAGTGCTGGGATTAAATGTGTGCACCACCACTGCCCGGCTAGGAGGACAATTCTTTTTGAGGGGCAGAGGACGAGACAGGGTTACCCTGTGTAGCCTTGGGTGTCCTGGAACTCACTTTATAGACCAGGTTGGCCTCAAACTCACGTCAGTCGGCCTGCCTCCGCCTCCCGAGTGCTGAGATTACAGCACCTATCCAGCTCTGATGAGCCCTCTGCCCTCCTTATCTAAGAAGCAAGCACTCCACTGCTGAACACCGGTTTTTACTTTGTTCACATCCCCATAACACAATATATAGCTTCTTGTTTCTTGGTTTGTTGAGACAGGGTCTCAAGTAGCGGCCTCAAACTAGCTATGTTGTTAAAGATGACTGAACTCCTGATCCTCCTGTTGCCACCTCCCAAGTGCCAGGATTATAGGCCGTAAGCCAAAACACACAGTTCCTGCCGTACTGGTGATTGAACCCTAGGGCTTTGTGCATGCTGGACAACTGGTCTACCAACAGACTCCCACCCCCAGCCTCAGGAAGAAACTCTTCAGAGGAGCAGGGGAAATGGGTTTTCACAAGGGGCCTGTGGTCAAAGGGCTGGGGCAGGCAGTGCTGTCTTCTCATGCAACTCTGGGAACTCTGTTTTTATGGATCACAAAGTCAGTGGCACTTTTACAGCTGTGTCTGGGGGTGAGGTAAGTGGGGAGGTGTGTGTGTGTGTGTGTATGAGAGAGAGAGAGAGAGAGAGAGAGAGAGAGAGAGAGAGAGAGAGAGAGAGAGAGAGAGAGAGAGAGAGAGCGCACAGCTGCTCAGGTGTGGCAGCTCCTGGTTACCTGGCTGTCACCTCTAGCTGTTGTCCCTTCTCTCTGGCTGCTTAGAACCCCCTAGTGAATTTTGTTGTTTCCATCTAACTTTTATTTTATTTTATTTTTGAGACATGGTATCACTGTGTAGCTCTGGCTGGCCTGGAACTTGCTATGTAGACTATGCTTGCCTAGAACTTGTAGAGATCCACCTGCTTCTGCCTTCTGCCCTTGTCCTCCTGATCATCTTGCTTGCATCTCCTACGTGGTCATAGGCAGTGGGCCCACACACCCTCTATGCCATGCTGATGACTGAACCCTTGGGCTTTGTGCTCGCTAGACAGCTAGACAGTGCTTGGATAAAAGGCATGTACAGCCACATCCAGCTTACGTCAGTTTTTGGTTTTTCAAGACAGGGTTTCTCTGTGTAACTCTGGCTGTCCTGAAACTTACTCTGTAGACCAGGCTAGCCTTGAATTCACAGGGATCTGCCTGCCTTTGCCTCGCCCCACCACTGCCCAGCTAAGTTTATTTTATTTTTAAGTTTACATGTGTCTATGTCTTTGTAGATGCCTGCAGGAGTCAGAGCTGTTGAATCCCCTGGAACTGCCGCTATAGGTGGTTGTAAGAAACTCAGTGTAGGTTCTGGAAACCAAACTTGGGTGCCGGTGCTGGTGCGGGCTTAGTTTTATGTTAACTTGACACAAACTAGAGTCATCTGAAAGGAGGGAGCCTCAATTAAGAAGCCCGTAGGGCATTTTCTTTTCTTCTCCCACCCAAGGGCATTTCTTAATTAGTCACTGATGGGGGAGGGCCCAGCTCCTAAAAAAACAGGCCAAGCTAACCATAAGGAACAAACCATGCTGAACAGCTTATAGCTCCAGTCTTGTTTTCTTCTACAGCCACTTCTTGGATCTGACACTTGACAGAGTTTTGTGTACACTGTTCCCTCAGGCTTGAAGTTTAAACATTTCCTATGACCCCTATGACCCAGGACCATCTTCTTCTTCTTCTTTTTTTTCTACTTTTTACTTTTTAAAGCTTTGGGCCTGAGATGGCTCAGCAGGTACAGGTGCTTGCTGTTAAGCACCTGACCAGAGTTCAATCCCCAGGACCCACGTGGTGAAAGGAGAGAATTAAGTCCCACAAGTTGTCTCTGATGTGCACAAACATTCTGTGGCACGTACATGCTGTTCTTCCCTTGGGGACACTGGTTTTAAATACATTCATAATAAGAATAAAATACATAATTATATTGTAATAGTTATATAATTATAATAAAGCAATAAAACTGTTGTTGTTATTATTGTTTTTTAAAAGGGTTTTCCTTTCCTTTCCTTTCCTAGACTCGTTTTGTAGACCAGGCTAGCCTCTAACTCACAGAGATCTGCCTGCCTCTGCTTCCTGAGCACTGGGATTACAGGCATCCTCCGTCCGCCAGCACTGCCCAGATACATTTATTATTAAAATAACTAAAACATAAACAAAATGTAAACAATAAATAAAGGAAGCCTTGGTTGAGTTTCCTGGCTAAGGGGTTACGTTCCTATAATGAGGATGTTGCTCTTCACTGGTAGGACACAAATGTGAGTCAGGACAGGAACTCAAACAAGGCAGGCACGTGGAGGCAGGAGCTGATGCAGAGGCCATGGAGGAGTGCTGCTTATTACTGGCTTGCTCCTCATGGCTTGCTCAGCCTGCTTAGAACCCAGGCCCTCCCCTATGAATCATTAATTAAGAAAAATACCCTAAAGCAAGGCATGGTGGTGCACACATGTAATCCCAGCACTTGGGGGGGCAGAGGCAGGCAGATCTCTGTGAGTTCAAGGCCAGGCTGGTCTACAAAGCAAGTCCAGGACAGCCAAGGCTACACAGAGAAACCCTATCTTTAAAAAATGAGGAGGAGAAGGAAGAGAAAATGCCCTACAGGCCTGCCTACACCTGGCATTTTATCAACTGAGGGTTCTTCCTCTCTCATGACTCTAGCGTGTGTGGAGTTAACATAAAACTAGCCAGTCCACCCACTGTACCATCTCAGCAGCCCAGACTCAGGGATTTAACAAGAACCAAACCACAATAACCTCAGAATATCCATCTTTGCTGAATCTGAAACTGGGCCAGTGGTTGACATGTGCACCAGGAAGTGGTGTCCCCTCAGAAGGACAGGCACCTCCCAGGACTCCTCTTGGCCTTCCTAGAAGGGCTGCTGGGAACACAAGGAACCTAAAACTAATGGATAATATTTCACAAGCTCTCAACTGCCTCTACCTACAAATAAGTGGAAAAATCGGGCGTTGGTCCTTTCTCAGAACTGGGCTGACCCACATCCCAGAAGGGTTCTTGAGTGATCAGGGATGCAGAGGTTCCAAGCTGCACCCCAGGGATCTGTGTCTAGAGGCCCAGGGTGTTCTTACTTAATATCCTTGTTGTCTAAGCTGTCACCCTTCAGGTAGGGATCTGGGGGTCTGGGACCCAGCCCTGGGGTTACCTGGCATGGGCAGGACCTGGGGCAGCCCTTGTAGGTGTGGCCTGAAGATTCTGTCCCAGCGGCTCTGCCATCTGGGGCCTCCTTGCTTTCTGCCAAGCATCAGCTCAGTCTGTCTTCTGTTTTCTGTATTGCTTCTTTGCCTTTCCTTTTTATTATTCAGTTTTATTTGCTTTTCACCATCAAAGGGAAGCCAGCTCTTTCTTCTTGCCTACAAACTGTTGTTTTCTTTCTGTTTTGTTTTTATTGTTGTTTTCAATTCTGGAATAGAACCAAGGACTTTGTTTATGCTCAGCAGCCACAGGCCCACACTCCCAGCCTCTATCTAGTTTTATTACTTTTTTCTTTTGGTTTTGAGGGACAGGATTTCTCTGTATAACCTTGGCTGTCCTGGTCTCTCTTTGTAGATCAGGCTGGCCTTGAACTCACAGTGATCCTCCTGCCTCTGCTTCCCTTAGTGCTGGGATTAGAGGTGTGGGCCACCGGGGCCTGGCTGGGCACTGCTTTCGAAACCACACCCCCACCCTAGAGAAGCTCGCAGGGTGGGGTGGGGTCAGGTGGTCGGTCCCTAGCTTCTTGAAATTGCCATAGGAACTGGATGGACTTGGCTCACACCTGTTATCCTAGCCCTTGGGAGGCTGAGGCAGGAGGATTACCACTGATCTGAGGCCAGTCTGAGCAATATAAATTTGCAGGTCAGTCTAGGCTACAAAAATTTAAAATAAGGAAAGGAAGGAAGGAAGGAAGGACAATAAAAGAAAGACCAAAGACCACATTTACCACTGGAAAAATATGGGAAGCCACTTAAATATTAATGTGTGGTGCTTCTTCTTTTTTGTTTTTTGGGGTTTGTTTTTTTGTTTTTTGTTTCTGGGGACTGGGCTTCTCTGTGTAGTCTTGGCTGTCCTGGAACTTGCCCTGTAAATCAGGCTGACTAAAATGTATATTATAAGGCAGGCCCAATCACAGCAACAGGTGACAAACTTTACTACAAATGAAGAGACACACACATACACATTTATACACACATAACACACATACAACATTCACACACTTTCACTCACATTCACACACTTACACTTATTCACATACTCACAACATATTTATACACACACATTTACACACTCATACACTTACACACATTTTTACATGCACACACTCACACGCACACACTCACAGAGCAAAACAACCCAGAGACAGAGTCCCTGCAGAAGAGAGACAGCCTGCAATACATCCATCCCCCAAGGTCCAGGGGGTTTTAGGTGTTCTTGGTGGCCTGGGATTGGTTCCCTTCCCTAGTCTGGGGTTGGTCCACTGAGACTAAGAAAGGGGAGCTAACGGGCTCCCAGCTTCAGGTACACAGACTCAGCACTGGTCTTGCTTATGGCCAGCTAGCCTGGACTGGTCAGCGGCAAGGGTCCTGCTGAGGGGAGAACGGGCTCCCCAGGCCTTCAGCGGGGTGAGGGGGAGGAAGAAGCCAGAGTTCACTATCTTTGTTATCTGTGTGTCCCCTACCCCTATCTGTCACCCTGCCTAGGATCTGTCACCCTCCTGGTTCCTTGGGATGACCTTGAACATCAGATCTGCTTGAACCCATCTTCTTATTTCTGGAGTCACAGACCCACACCACCACAGTAGGTTTTATATCAGACTTTTAGCTTTTCTGTTTTTGAAACAGTCTCATGTAGCCCAGGATAGCCCAACCTAGAACTCATCCTATAGCTGAGGCTAGCTTTGAAACTCTAATTTTCTTTTTTTTTTTTTAATTTTTTTTTGAAGCTCTACTTTTCTTAAGTTTTTTTTTAGGTTTGTGTATTTTATATGCACAAATGTTCTTCCTGAATGTCTGTATGTATACAACCGTGTGTATGCCTGGGTTATGGGGAAGGCAGAAGAGGGTGTCAGGTGCTCTTGGAATCAGAGTTGCAAATGGTGGATGCTGGGAACTGCACCCTAGGAGATTGCTGATCCACTTCTCCAGTCCTGCTTTTCTTTTTATTTTATCATCATCATCATCATCATCATCATCATCATCACCATCATCATCATTTTGGTTTTTCAAGACAAGGTTTCTCTGTGTAGCCCTGGCTGTCCTGGAACTCACTCTGTAGACTAGGCTGGCCTCAAACTCACAGAGATCCATCTGCCTCTGCCTCCCAAGTGCTGGGATTAAAGGTGTGCGCCACCACTGCCTGGCCTGCTTTTCATTTTAAATAAATGTGTTTTTAAATTAAGTTGTATTATTCAGATTACATCCCAACTGTTATCCCCTCACTTGTATCTTCCTGTTCCCCCCTCCCTTTTTCACCCTATTCCCCTCCCCTAGGTCTGTGACCGAAGGGGACCTCCTCCCCCACTATATGATCACAGCCTATCAGGTCTCATCCTTATAGCCTGCCTCCCCTTCCTCTGAGTGCCGCCAGGCCTCCCCACCAAGGGGAAGTGGTCAAATAGGGGCCACCAGAGTTCATGTCAGAGTCAGTCCCCACTTTCCACACAACTGTGGAGAATGCGCTGTCCATTGGCTAGATCTGAACAGGGGGTCTAGGTTCACTGCATGCATTGTCCTTGGTTGATACAGGAGTTTGTTCAGGCCCTCCTGGATCCAGATCTGCCAGCCTTGATGGTCTCCTTGTAGGCAGCCCTGTTTTTTATTTTCAGATTCTTACTTGTAGAAAACTTCTGTGATAGCTTTTCCCCCCGTGTGTGTGTGTGTGTGTGTGTGTGTGTGTGTGTGTGTGTGTGTGTATTTCAAGACAGGGTTTCTCTGTATAGCCTTGGCTGTTCTGGACTCACTCTGTAGACCAGACTGACCTAGAACTCATAGTAATTCTCCTGCCTCTGCCTCCCTGAGTGCTGGGATTACAGGCCTGCGCCACTGCGCCCAGCTCAGTAATCTCCTTTTAACACAGACAGCAACTAATTCATCCTTAGTGAAGTTTCTGAGAAAGACCCCTCCAAAAACATGTCTCCAGTCCTCCCACATTAGAGAAGAGAAAACACTTGATGGGCACTTCTGATGCCTCGTGGCTTCCTGTGGCAAGGATTACTATACATATACTCTTGCTCATAGCTCTCAAATAATGCAGGAGAGTCAACTCTGGAAATTTCTTAGGAACTGAGGACTGCTTCGGACACAGATTCTCGGACGAGTGGGCTGCTGACAAGGCACGGCTGCCAGGGAGTTACTCTTAGCTTGTATGGGTTTTATAGTAATCATCGTATAATTCAAAGAAAACTTTCTGTTCCTGTTCCTACTTAATAAAAATAGCAAGAGAAGCATACGTGGGACTAGGAGAGGAAAAATCTGAACTGCAAATTCCGTTCCATTCACATCTTACATGATAGCCATCAAGGGACAACTCCCAAGAACCTTTTCCTTCTGACCCTGTGTCCTTCCTGTTGGGTGTGTGGTCTAGGCAGGACTCTGTCTACCATCATCACTGCCCACCAAGTGTCAGTGCTTTGTACAGCGCTGACTCTCGGTGTTTGCACTTTGTGCACTGATGACATGATTGATGGGGGTGGGGGGTGGGGCTTGGACAGTCTTCGGAGGATGTGTGGGTCAGGCAGCCACTGCAAGCAGAGTGGGATTTGTAGCCTCAGGTCCTTCTGTCCCCAGACCTGAACCACCGTCAGCCTTCCATCCCACTCTCTGCTCCGACTTTAGGAGCAAAAGGACTTCAAAAGACTCACAATCTGGTTAAGGGGAGAAGATGAATTACATAAAAGCCTTTCCTTCTCTGCACATTACGGGTTCTAATCAGAGCATCATAGCAGATGCCCTTAAATGCAGGGATTTTGAAAACAGAGTGTCTTGGCTAATGTCAGAGCTGTCTGTGTGCCAGGTGGTGTGCTGATGAGAAGCTGGACCATCCAGCACTTCTAAACTTGAGCTGTCAGCAGTGGTGGCGCACGCCTTTAATCCCAGCACTCGGGAGGCACAGGCAGGAGGATCGCTGTGAGTTCGAGGCCAGCCTGGTCTACAAAGTGAGTCCAGGACAGCCAAGACTACACAGAGAAACCCTGTCTCAAAACAAAACAAAACAAAACAAAACAGAACAGAACCAACTTCAGCTGGGCGTGGTGGCGCTCGCCTGGCAGAGGCAGGAGGATCCCTGGGAGTTCAAGGCCAACCTGGTCTACAAAGAGAGTTCAAGGACAGCCAATGCTACACAGAGAAACCCTGTCTCACAAAACCAAAACCAAAACCAAAAATAAGAACCAACTTCAGCTGGGTAGGGCATGGCGCATGCCTTTAATCCCAGCACTCCGGAGACACAGGCAGGTGGCTTGCTTTGAGTTTGAGGCCAGCCTGGTGGTCTACAAAGCGAGTCCAGGAGAGCCAAGGCTACACAGAGAGACACTGTCTCAAAAAAACAAAAAAACCAAAGCAAAAAAAAAAAAAACAAAACAAAAACCCAAACATTTTTACCAGGCACAGTGGAGCACACCAGTCATCCTAGCACTCAGGGAGGCAGAGACCGGCGATCTCTGTGAGTTCGAGGCCAGTCTGGTCTATAAAGTGAATCCAGGACAGCCAAGGCTATACAGAGAAACCCTGTCCGGAAAAACAAAATATTTCATTTAAGTGTTTATGTTTGAATGTATGTGTGCACAGACGCATTATGATCCTAAGAAGTGGAAGTTATAGGCTACTGTGAGCTGCCATCTGGGTGCTGGGAATTGCACCGGGGGCCCCTGGAGGAGCAGCCAGTGTTCTTAACCATCAAGCCATCTCTTCAGCCCTGGTGTTATTTATTAATCTGTCCAGTTTCCATGTTGGAAATGGAGATCTGAAAGAAGTGAGGGTTTAAAGCAAGGCAGAGACCAGTAAGATGGTTTAGCAGGTAAAGGTATTTGCAGCCTGGTGATCTGAGTTTGATTTCCGGGCCCCATGTGGTGGAGGGAGAGAACCAATTCCTGAAGGCTCTCTTTTAACTTCACACACATGCCTCGTGTGTATGTGTGTGCACATACATAAATAGTATAAAGATAATAAACATTGATCTTGGCTTACTGCCTGCAAACTTGACCTATATTTTTGGAGACTTTGTTGTTGTTTTTTAAAACATGGTTTCTCTGTTTAGCCCTAATGTCCTGGAACGCCCTCTGTAGACCAGGCTGGTCTCAAACTCAGACCTCATTTTTCAGCCTCCCCAGTGTTGGGATTAAAGGTGTGCTCTACCACTGCCCAGCTTTTATTACGAAGGAAGGCTTTCCTTGGGCGTGCAGTCTGGAAGGACACAGTCCATTACAGGGAGGCATGTGGCAAGCAGTTCCACAATGCAGCAGTGTCACTGACATTTTTCACACTTGTCAGGACTGCTCTAAACCCAACACTTTAATCGCTACACAGAGGTCAGGATTGGTTGTCATTTACCTCTCAAAGACTCCCCACCACCCTGGTCAGAACTGTCATCGTTTTTTTTTTTTGTTTTTTGTTTTTTGTTTTGGTTTTTCGAGACAGGGTTTCTCTGTGTAGCCTTGGCTGTCCTGGACCCACTTTGTAGACCAGGCTGGCCTCGAACTCACAGTGATCCACCTGCCTCTGCCTCCCGACTGCTGGGACTAAAGGCGTGCGCCACCACGCCCGGCTTGTCATCGTTTTCTTGTTGTGTGTTCTTTCCTACAGAATGTATCTTCAGGAAGTCAGAGAAGGCAGGACTACAACTATCTTCCTATCACAGGTGCTCATGGGTAATTCCAGCACCCACGCACTTAAGACGTTCTCAAAGGCTTTCAGAACAGATGAAATGCATGGAAGGAAGTAGAGGTTTCCTTTTCGTAAACAACCCCCAGCTCCATAGCCAGTGAGTATAAACTAATTGTCACACACACACATACACACACACACACACACACACACATATACACACACACACACATACAGACACACACACACATACACACACATACACACACATACACACACACATACACACACACATACACACACACACACACATACACACACACATACACACACACATACACACACACATACACACACACATACACACACACACATACACACACACACATACACACACATACACACATACACACACACACACATACACATACACACACACATACACACACACATACACACACACACATACACACACACACACACACACACACACACACACACACACACACAATCTTTATAAACAAAATGAAGAGGATAACGGAATCTTCCCCAACTTTAAAAAGTGAACATAATCCCAGTACTCAGGGGACAGAAGAATCAGAAGTCCAAAGTCATCCTCAGCCACACAGTGAGTTTGAGACAGGCTTGTGATACCTGAGACCCTGTCTCAAGAAAGGGCAAGAGAGTCGGGCGTGGTGGTGCATGCCTATAACCCCAGCACTCAGGGAGGCAGAGGCAGGAGGATCGACCCTGTGAGTTCAAGGCCAGCCTGGTCTACAAAGTGAGTCCAGGACACCCAAGGCTACACAGAGAAACCCTGTCTCAACAAACAAACAAACAAACAAATAACAAAAAAGACAGGTGGTGGTGATGCGTGCCTTGAGTCCCAGCACTTGGGAGGCAGAGGCAAGCTCATCTCTGAGCTCAAAGCCAGCCTGGCTTACAGTGCAGGTTCCAGGACAGCCAGGGTCATACAGAGAAACAGTGTCTTGAAAAACAAAACAAGGGAAAGCAAAGCAAAGACAAAAAAAAAAAAAAACAACAACAACAACAACAAAACAACAAGAACAAAAAGAAAGAAAAAGGAAAAAACATAGATCTGCTCAATGGTTCAGAAGTCATGCTGGAGAGATATAAGTAGCGTATATCCATATAAAACCACATGTGATGAGTTCATAGCGGCAATGCCCACCAGCTGGTGAACGGATGAAACCATGTGGTACAGCTGTGTGATAGCGTATTTGCCCATAGAAAATAAATAAGGGGCTGACACAAGCTACACCCAGAGAACCTCAAAAACAGTAAGCCAGGGCCAGCGAAATGTCTCAGCTCTGACAAAAGATGCTTCCTGTGCAAACCTGCAACGGATCCCTGGGACCCACATGAGGGTAGAAGGAGAGAGCCAGCCCCCCCCCCCCAAGGTTGTCCTCTGGGATCCCAGTATTTGTGACCCCACAGGTTAAAGGGAAAGTTAGGAGAACTGCAGCTGGAGGCTTGCTCAGCCTAACATCTCAGCGTTTGGGGGCTGGGTCTCCTCTGCTACTACCTTCCCCAACCCCACCCCCTGAACTCGCTATATAGACCAGGCTAACCCCAAACTCACAGAAATCCACCTGCCCCTGTCTCCTGAGTGAGTGTTGGGGTTAAAGGCATCACTACTGTGCCCAGGTTCCTTTTAACTTTTTGAGATAAGGTCTCAGGTGGCTCAGCATGACCTCGGACTCACTATATAGCCAGAATGGCCTTGAACTTCTGATCCCCTGGTCTTCACCTCCTAGACAGTGGAATTTTAGGCATATTCTCCTACACCTGGCCTTCCTCCGTAACCATCCTCGTCACACCTCTGTCGTCTTGTAGCTGAAGAGCTACGCTACCAGGAATTGTTCACTTCCCTGCAAACACTGGGCTGCTCACTATTCCAGACAGTAAGCAATCCATCACTGATCTTGTCCTCTTAATTTGTGACTGCCACACTGGGGGGGAGGGGTGTGGTCCAGTTGACCCTCGTGATGTCAGCAGCCTCTGGGCTTTTGTTCACATCCTCAGAGTTTGCCTCAGTTGTTATTTACTGGTTGGACTTTATCTCCTCTTGGTCATTGTCTGAGGGAAAGGCATGGCTTCTGGCTATCACCCACAGCCCAGGCCTGACAATGGCACTTATTTCTCTGTGATCCAGGCAAACACTGATAAAGGGAAGGCTGACAGTATCTGGTGTTGGGACAGGCGTTCTTTTCTCTTATCTCCTCCAAGGACCTGGCTTGGTGCCTTTTACGTGTTTGCCCACCAGGACTTCCAAGACCTCCTGAGCACCTCTTTCGTATGTGACTTCTGAGAACTGGGGCACGCAGGAGAACTGTGGAACTGCCATCTTTGAGATTGCCAGTCGGCTGAACCCAGAGACTTCCTGTTACAGGTGGGGAAACTGAGGCCCAGACTGGAATAAGGATATACCCATGAAAATTAGCAGATGCGCGTGCAACCCTGCGGACCGTGGAAGCAAACTGCAAGTTCAATAGTGCTGCTACATTACAAATGCTACAGATAATTTTATGGGTGTGGTCCGTTTTCTGGGAGTGTTTTCTTTTGTGAGAGCTGGGAACTAACTGGCTTGGTAACGTGGTAGAAAAGCATGGTGGCATTGAGCTCCCCCTCACTGTCTTATGGGGGCTTCTGCTAGGTCTGAGGGCTTAATAGCAAACTGTGGGAACAGGGCTCTTGTGATAAGATCATAATTGAACTCCTTGACATGTCAGGGTTGTGGTAGATGCTTAACACCCTCCACCCCCACACCTGTCCACGTATTGGGTGTGGCTTGGGCCCCAGAATGAATGAGAAAAAGAGAATGTGAAGTGGATAAAAGGATTAAGAATTAGGTTACATGCTGGGCGTGGTGGGGCACACCTTTAGTCCCAGCACCCGGGAGGCAGAGGCAGGAGGATCGCTGTAAGTTTGAGGCCAGCCTGGTCTATAAAGTGAGTCCAGAACAGCCAGGGGGACACAGAGAAACCCTGCCTCAAAAACTAAACAAACAAAGAGAAAGAAGTACTTTCCATCCTACTTACATTTGGTACCACTGCCTTTGTGTTTTTATTTATTCGTAATGCTGAGGATTGAACCAAGTTCCTCCCTGACGCAAGGCAAGTGCACCAAGCTGCATTCTGAGGCTTCTGAGGTGTCCAGGACTCTTTAAAACACCAAGTCCCCTGGGGGACTGAAGACATGGCTCAGTGGTTAAGAGCACTGTCTGCTTTTCCAGAGGTTTTGAGTTCAATTCCCAGCAACCACATGATGCTCACCAACCATCTATAATGAGATCTGCTGCCCTCGTCTGGTGTGCAGGCAGAACATTGTATATGTAATTTTAAAAATCTTTAAAAAACAACAACAACAACAACAAAACACCAAGTCCCAAATGTAAGAAATAAACCCTAGCCAATAGGGTCTGTTTCCTGACTGCTGCCTCCCATCCCCCAGTTGGGTAGGCCTTGAGACATAATCTCTGAGCCCCTCTGTAGGGTCAGAGGGTCAGCTGACCAGAAGACAGCCCTATTGTATGTAAAAGACTCTTAGGCTTTGTCTATTCCAACTGTGCCCAGGGGCAGACAATTTAAGATTCCCCACTCCCCCAAGGAGAAGTGAGGCAGATCCCACCTTGACTGCAGCCCAGGAAGGTCAGGCACGAGGCTAGGCTCGGAGACAGGTGAGTAGCTGGAAGTGTAAACTTTCTCCTGGAGGATTCTCCTGGGGGATGGATTGGTTTAGGCTAAAATTGGGTCCATTTTCCTTTATAAGAGAAAACATTACCAGGTCTTAGGCCTCTGTGTTTCAGAGTTCAGTCAGTCTGCCTTAGATACATCCATGGCTGCACCATATTGTGAATGAAATGTGGGCCCTACAGAATGCTGTGCGGGCTGAGGGATTGAGGTCCGGGGTCATGGGCCTCTCCTCTCCTCTCTCATTTTTGTTGTTGTTGTTTTGTTTTTTTGTTTTTGTTTTTGTTTGTTTGGGTTTTTTTTGAGACAGGGTTTCTCTGTGTAGCCTTGGCTATCCTGGAAACCTCTTTG
Organism: Acomys minous; assembly: GCF_964271855.1. NCBI lineage: Eukaryota > Metazoa > Chordata > Mammalia > Rodentia > Muridae > Acomys > Acomys minous. Next base: position 90,291,200 of record NC_140495.1, on the reverse strand, counting down.
TAGACCAGGCTGGCTTTGAACTCAGTTCCACCTGCTTCTGCCTCCCAGACACTGAGACTGAAGGTGTGCACCACCAGGCCTGGCTCAGGCTCTTCTTTTTCACTGTTGCTTCTTTCTTCTGAGGAGACCTTGGCTGTAACTTGCATAGTGCTCTGAGAACATCTGGCTTTGCCAACAGCAGAAAGAGCCCCTGACTTGGAGTCTGGAAGCATGGGTTGAAACGAGCGCCGCCCAAAAAAAAAAAAAGAAAGAAAGAAAGAAAGAAAGAAACGAGCCCCGCCTTTGTAGACACGTAGAATTAGACCCTGGCTTTACCCTTCCTAAGTGTAATCTGGGACAGGATGCTCTCCTTTCAGCACCTCTGTTTCCTCACCTAAAGAGGAGGCCAGTCCATTTTGAGCCCCATCAGTCTATTCACTCTTTCTAGATATTTTGTGACAAGCCTGGGGGTGGGGGGAGGGGAGGAATATCACTTTGTCCATTAGAATGCCCAGGAGGCAGCACTCCTGGATTAGGCAGGGGGACCACCTCCAGTTCCAGATTTGAGGGAGAGATTGATTTGAGGTAGAATTTGAGTTAAACTATTGAAACTACATAAGAAACACATTTCCCTTTTTCTGTTTTTGGTTGGTTTGGTTTGGCTTGGTTTTTCGAGTCAGAGTTTCTCTGTGTAGCCTTGGCTCTCCTGAAACTCTCTCTGTAGACCAGGCTGGCCTCGAACTCACAGAGATCTGCCTGCCTCTGCCTCCCAAGTACTGAGATTAAAGGCGTGCACCACCACTTACCCGCACTGTTTTGTTTTTCAAGACAGGGTTTCTCCATGTAGCTCTGGCTGGCTTGGAACTCACTCTGTAGACCAAGCGGGCCTCAAACTCACAGAGATCTCCCTGCCCCTGCTGGGATTAAAGTCATGGTACTGCCACTGCCGCTGCCACTGCCACCACCACCACTCTGCTGGATGCTGTTTTCTTACACTGTTTTACAAGCAGTGCACTAAGGCATGTACATGCAGCCTCACCTGATAGGTGCAGAAAGAGAGTAGTGGCACAGCCAGCAGCTAGCAGATACATTAATGAGGAGAGTGCTGCCGCCGCTTAGTTCTAACAGGCCAGGGCGCTACAGCCCAGCTTTCCTAGGGGCTGGGATTCAGTGCAGCTTGTAGCGTGACCAACTAGCATGTACAGGGCCCTGAGTTTGATTGCCAACCCTGAATAGACCTGGAGGCATGCCTGCAATCCCAGTACCTGGGAAGTAGAGGCAGGAGCTTCAGGGGTACGTGGTTGTTCTTAGTTGCATAGCAATTGAGTTTGAGGCTAGCCTGGGCTACACAAGACCCTATCTCAAAACTTCAGGAACACTCAACCCTTTTAAAACAGCTGTGAGGAGGAGGAGAGGGGGGAGGAGGAGGAGGAGGAAAAGGAAGAAGAAGAAGAGGAAAACATCCTATTTTTATAGGTGTAGACACTGAGATCAAGTAAATTCACTAGGCTTCCCAGGGCATTCATGTGACAGCTGGGGACAGGTCACTCTGCCAAGCTCTTTGTGCTCACGCTGTCCGTAGTCATGGATGCAGCCATGTCGGCGCCCCAGGCACACTCAGAGAGCCTGCTGTATGCCAGGCCCATACAGCTGTCCTGGATTTGGACAGCCCTTGCTCTAGCGCAGTGGTTCTCAACCTTCCTAACGCTGCGGCCTTTTAATAGAGTTAGTTCCTCATGTTGTGTTGTGGTGACCCTCAAACCATAACACTATTTGTGTTGCTACTTCATAACTGTAATTTTGCTACTGTTATGAACCATAATATAAATATGTGTTTTCCGATGGTGTTGGGTGACCCCTGTGAAAGAGTCTTTAGACACCCCCCCACACACCACCCACACCCCCGACAAAAAAAGGGTTTGAACTGACGCTCTGGTGGGTCTCATGTGCTGACATGTGGCATTAGGTGAGGTGGAGGATCGTGGACATCTATGAGATACTGGGCCAACACACAAAGCTACCCAGCTCCAATCTCCCCTGCCTGGGAAGGCCAAGCAGGGTGACCCTAACTTTATCAAACCTCTCTGCCCTGAGGTAATGATCACCCCTATATGGGGAACTGACACACTCCATTAGGTGTCTGAATGCCTTCCTTATCTCTGGACTTGGACCTCTTTGGGGCCTGTGTCACACAACCTCTGGGGGACTTTCCCTATCTCTGTTTCACATAATCAAGCTCAGGATAGGAGATGCCATCCCAGGGTGTTACCAGGATAGCTGATCCCACAGCATTGTGCGCAGGATTAGGAGATCTACCTGGAAATTTCTGCACAGGTATTTGGGTTGGGCTAGAAGCTTCTGTTTGTGAAGGGTTGGGAGATGGTAGATAAGACCTCCCCTACCCACTGTGTGTGTGTGTGTGTGTGTGTGTGTGTGTGTGTGTGTGTGTGTGTGTGTAGAGGTCAGCAGGCTCCATGAACAGTTTTGGAGATAGTTTGCCATTGGCTTAGAACCTGTTGATTCAGATAGGCCGATCAGCCAGCGAACCCCAGGAATCTGCCTGTCTCTATTTTCCCAGTGCTGGGGGTTACAAAACACATGTTACCAATCCCAGTTTTTTTGTTTGTTTTGTTGGTTGGCTTTGGTTTTCAAGAGAGGGTTTCTCTGTGTAAGCCCTGGCTGTCCTGGAACTCGCTTTGTAGACCAGGCTGGCCTCGAACTCAGAGATCAGCCTGCCTCTGCCTCCTGAGTAGGAATTTTTTTAAAACATGTGTTTTTGGGGCTCATACTCACCCTCATGCTTGTGAGCTGAGCTGTCACCCCTGCTCTCTGATTGCTAGCTGACTTGGTAAGTGATGTGTGTGTGTGTGTGTGTGTGTGTGTGTGTGTGTGTGTGTGTGTGTGTGTGTATGTGTGTGTGTGTGTGTGTCTGGTCTAGACTCTCCTCCATTCACAGAGGCCCTGAATGAAAGGGGTTCTCCCCTCCCCCAACACTCCATTTTATCACCATGAAGATCAAATAATATCCTTAGCTTATTTACCTGTACAGTCCCAGAGGACTTCAGAGAGAGTCAAATGCACTCACCTGAGGAAAATGCAGAGATAAGCAAGGGCTGCCCATGTTTTCTGTGGCTGATCTTAATTACACCCAGCCTCCAGAACAGAACAGAGCTGGGCACACCCTAGCTTGCCCCCCCCCCCACTGTCAGCCAGCCTCAACCCGCCCCCTTCACAAGCACGCGGAGATGTGTGGTCAACTTGGCAGATGTGGCTGAGGAGTACGTGAGATCTTCCCTGGTACATAAAAGGCCCCTCCTCACTTTCCTTCAAAAAAGAAAAAGAAAAAGAAAAAGAAAGAAAAAAAGCTTTTAACTCCAGTACTCAGGCAGCAGAGGCAAGCCAGCCTTGTCTACAGATCGAGTTCCAGGACAGCCAGGGCTATACGGAGAACTCTTGTCTCAACCCTACCTCCCCCCCCCCAAAATAGAAGACGGTTTAAGATTTCTTTCTTTTGGCTGAGCAGTGGTGGCACACGCCTTTAGTCCCAGCACTTGGGAGGCAGAAGCTAGTGGATCACTGTCAGTTCGAGGCCGGCCTAGTTGGTCTACAAAGGGAGTCCAGGACAGCCAAGGCTACACAGAGGAACCCTGTCTCAAAAAACAAAATAGCTCTTTCCCGGTCCATGTGTCTTCTTAGAGTTCTGTCTAGCTGTGGGTGTCTCTTTAGGCCCCTGTTCTCCACTTACCTCTGAGAACGGTGAATTACTTACAGAACTTTGGGCTTTACCTCTGTGTATGTGGTAACAGTGACTGTGGGGGTGGGGGGACTGAGAGGATGGGGTGGGTTGGGATGGGTGAGGCACAGCAGCCGACTCACATGGCTTGTATCTGTTTGGTCCTTACAGGGTTCACATGAGGGTAGATTATAACCTCTGTTTAAAGGATGGGAAAACCAGGGCTGGGGAGATAGCTCAGAGATTATCAGTACTTATTCATCTCCAGAGGACCCAAGTTCTATTCCCTGCCCCAACAGTGGCATCACTCACAACAGTCTAACACCAGCTACAGGGGATCTGACACCCACTTCTAGCTTCTATAAGCACCTGAACACATATGTATCTGCGTGCGCGTGCGCATGCACACACACACACACACACACACACACACACACACACACACACACACACATACACACACACACACACACACTTTAATGTTTTTATTTTTTGTTTTTTTTAGATTTATTTATTTGTATATGTATATGTATATAGTGTTCTGTCTGCATAGAACGCCTGCAGTCCAGAAGAGAGCATCAAATCTCATAATAGATGGTTGTGAACCACCATGTAGTTGTTAGGAATTGAACTCAGGACCCCTGAAAGAGCAGCCAGTGCTCCTAACTTCTGAGCTATCTCTCCAGCTCCCTTTTTTTTTGGCTTTTTTGAGACAGGGTTTCTCTTGTAGTCCTGGCTGTCCTGGACTTGCTTTGTAGACCAGGCTGGCTTCTAGCTCACAGAGATCCGCCTGCCTCTGCCTCCCAAGTGCTGAGATTACAGGTGTGCACCACCATGCCCAGTAAAAATTTTCAAGAAATTAAATATTTAAAAAGACAGGGAGTTAGCTGGGCGTGGTGGAGGGAGCTAGGTCGAGAGATGGTTCAGTGGTTAAGAGCATTGTCTGTCTGCTCTTCCAGAGGACCTGGGTTCAATTCCCAGCACCCGCATGGCTGCTCACAGCTGTCTCCAGTTCCAGGAGATCCAACTCTCTCATAAATGCAGGCAAAATACCAATGTACATAAGAGAAATATATAAACAAATAGTTAAAAATAAATAAATAAAAAGACCGGGAGCTGGGCCTAGTGGCACACACCTGTAATCCCAGGGAGGCAGAGGCAGGTGGATTGCTGTGAGTTTGAGGCCACCCTGGTCTACAATGCAAGTCCAGGACAACCAAGGCTATGCAGAGAAACCCTGTCTCAAAAAAGAAAACAAAATAACAACAACAACAAAAAGACAAAGAAACAAAGACAAAAAAACGCCTGAAATCACAGAGAAGCCAGGAAGTCTGCCAGGAAGCTCCCATTCACATACTCTGCCTGTGATGTTACAATTCACAATTTAGAGAAGGACTGAAGTCTTGGCTCTGTAAACCGCAGTGCTTTTTGTGCAAGCAGGTCCAGGAACTCCTGACTCTTCCTGCCTTCCCCACCCTGATGAGGGATTGCAGGAGGGAGCCACCATGCCTGGACTCCTCTCTTTTCTAATTAGAAGATCTGTTCCTGGGAGGCAGGAATTCCAACCCGTGTCCTGGTTACACTGGGCTGCAGGTTCATCTAAGTGAGGCATCACTTTCACTTTAACCTCTGATCCGAACTCTCCTGTGCTCCAAAACCAGGCATATCGTCTCCTGCTCCATCACCTGTGGAGAGGGCAAACTGCTGACTGGGATGTTGCTTTCAAGGCTTGAAAACAATCTCTTGGTGGCTGGGAGTCTGTCCAAACTATTCTTCTCTTAAGGTAGGGGACCTGGCTCCTTACCTGGGCTGGTCCTGTCACCAGCCAGAGAAAAGCATTAGAGTTGCCTGGTGCTTTCTCCTACTGCACACAGACTGCACACAGCTTAGCGATCGCCAGCTTCTGGAGCACACCACACTCACCGGGCTCTTCTGTCCCTGTTTGGAATTTTATTTGGGTTTACTATTTTGTTGTTGTTTTGTACTTCCTTCCCCTCTCTGTGTCTCTGTGTCTGTCTGTCTGCCTGCCTGTCTCTCTATCTGTCTATCTGTCTGTCTCTCTGTGTCTCTGTCTATCTGTCTGTCTGTCTGTCTCTCTCTGTCTCTGTCTGTCTGTCTCCTTTCTTTGCTTTTTGTATGACAGAGTACGGCCATGTAGAACAGGCTGACATGGAACTTGGAGTGATCCTCTGAGACTGAGATAATAGGGTGGGCATCACCCGACACCTTATTGTTTTTATATTCCAAATTTTGGGATTAAATAAAAGTATAAAGAACTAGGGAGGCTAGGAACAGAGGCCTTGCCTAGCTGCTTAGGCCCTGAGCCCGATGCCCAGCATTACAAAAAAATAAATAAATAATAATAATAAAATAAAAGATGTTTGAGAGAGGTTGACAAGATGGCTTGGTGAGTAAATGTTCCTGCTGCCAAGCCTGGTGACCTAAGTTCAATGTCTGGGCTCCATGTGCTGGAAGAAGAAAACCGAGTCCTCGAAGTTGTCTTCTGTCCTCCACATGCATGCATGGACTGCTCTTTAGAAGATTCCATTTCAGTCCCCAGCGTCTATGTCAAGTGACTCACAATCATCTGTACTGCCAGCTTCTAGAGACAGGATGCCTACACAAACACAAACACAAACACACATATATAATTAAAAATAAAATAAAAGGTATTTTTGTCTAGGATATAACCTATCTGGCTCAACGTGTGTGTGTGTGTGTGTGTGTGTGTGTGTGTGTGTGTGTGTGTGTGTGTGTGTATTTGCAATAGGGAAAACTGATCTCTAATCCCCCTACTTGGGTGCTGGAATCAAACCCCAAGTCTCAGGCACACAAGACAAGCACTCACCATTAAGCTATAGGCCCAGGTCCTCCCAGCATTTTAAACAGATTAGAGTTTATTTTGAACCCAAGGGCCTAACCAGCCTGCCAGGTACTCAGGGTGTGTGGAAGAGACACTCTCCTTGATCTTACCCTGAGGTCCTTGTGGTAGGAACTTTTGAACATTAAGCACAGGCTAGACCATTTCCATGTCAGTGCTTGTGAGCTCCTGGGGCAGGAAGGGACTCTTCTAGGCTTTTGAAAACATACCAGCCGGGTGTGGTGGCGCACACCTTTAATCCCAGCACTTGGGAGGCAGAGGCAGGTGGATTGCTGTGAGTTCGAGGCCAGCCTGATCTACAAAGTGAGTCCAGGACAGCCAAGGCTACACAGAGAAACCCTGTTTCGAAAAACAAAACAAAACAAAACAAAACAAAAAAAAAAAAAAAGAAAACACACCAGTGAGCATAGATTTCTCCTTCGTGTGCTTGGCATCCTGTGGGTTTTGTGTGTGATGGGTTAATGCTGGGGAGGAAAGCTAGGGGGCTATGGCTCCCTGAAATCAAGGTTGTGGAGGACGTCAAAGCGTTAGTGAGGTGCCTGGACCTGCTTCCATAAGATACCAACCATTTCAGCCAAGATCTGGAGATGGTGTGGGACCAAACCCTGTCAGGATAATGGCGTGAAAGCTTTTCAGGTCTGGGGAGCAGCCAGAGTCTGCAAGAAATAAAATTCAACACAAACAGGAGGAAGGGGGCCACCCAAAAGATAAGGAGTCTGAGAACGGGCCAGAGGAAGGGACGACGGTGCTTATTGTGTTGTGGCTGCCCCATGGGTGGGGTGATTTACTCCATCCTGGGCCAGCTCTGTGCAAAGCCCCGGGCTAACGGAAACCAGAGCCCTGTGGCTTGTGGAAATGGCTCGCATCCCAGATCTTTCACAAGCACCACTCGGCCTTGAGTAAGCAGCTGGCTCTCTCCTGGACCTTAGTGGTCTTGATGTAAAAGAAGATGCTCAGAGTCTGCAACCCCAGCTTTTGGGAAGCCAAAGCAGTTAGGTCTAGGCCAGCCTAGGCTACATAGTAGCCACACAAGCCCTAAACGTAGGTCTCAAAACAAACACTAGGCCGTTCATTGACCTTGTGCTTGCTGACCTTGAGTGTCCTTAATGATGAAAACAGTGCTATTAATAAGGCAACATGTGGAGCATCTATGTGTGTGTGGGAGCTAAGCATAGGACCCTACACTTGTTAGGTATACATGCTACCACAGGATACCCCCAGCCCTTTGTTCCTCTGAGACACCAGGTCTCCCCAAGTTGTCCATCCTAGCTTTAAACTCACCCTGTAGCCCAGGCAAGCCTTGAGCTCTCAGTCCTCCTCCCTCAGCCGCCTGGATCATTAGAATGACAGGGATTGATGATGCTGTATCTCGCTATTGACGCTCTTCTGTTTTGCTTTCTTGAGACAGGGTCTCACTGTGTAGCCCGGGCTAACCTCAAACTCATTATGTAGCTTAAGATGACCTGGAACTCTTTTATTTTATTTTATTTTATTTTTGAGACAGGGTGTCTCTGTGTAGCCTTGGTTGTCTGGGCTCACTTTGTAGACCAGGCTGGCCTTGAACTCACAGCAATCCACCTGCCTCTGCCTCTTGAGTGCTGGGATTAAAGGTGTGTGCCACTACACCTGGCTGGACCTGGAATTCTTGACCCCTTCTACTTGTACCTCCCAAATGCTGGTGTTATAAGTGTGTGATGCCGTATTCAGCCTGCTAATATTGAGACTAAAAAAGTGTATGTGTGTATGTGTGTATGTGTGTGTGCATCTGAGTGCATGTGTGTTGCATGTGGTGTGTGTGTGTGTGTGTTTCTCAGAGCACAACTTGTGGGAGTTGGTTCTTTCTGTCCACCAAGTTGGTCTCAGGAGTTGACTTAGGTCATTAACTCTGGTAGCTGGTTACCTGCTGAGCCACCTCAGTGCCCTGTATTGAGACTTTTTAACTTTAAAAGCAAAACCAACTGACTTGGTTTGGTAAGGGGAAAAAAAATAATCTATGAGAGCCAGGGGCTCTCTGGGGCTCTCTGGAGAGGACAAGGCCCTGGGGTGATCCTATAACTGAAATTTAATAAATAAAAGGTGAAAATCCCCTTCCCACTGCACCACAAGGTTTGCATTGTGGGACGGTTCCTCTGCAAACAGCTAACTGTCTGTCTGTCCGTTGGGAAGGTTTAGAAAGTATTGTGTAAGTGGTGGTGGTGGAGGGTCTTTAACAAAAAAAAAATTTTTTTTAAAGCAGCAAATGTCTTAACCTTTAGCTAATAAGGAAACCAGTGTGTACAGATACTGCCAAAGAGGCACTGGTGACATTGTTTTGGCACAAGCTCCACTCTGTTTTTCCTTGCCCATGACAGAGGGAAGCATTTGGTTTTCTTTGTGTTGTTGTTTTTGGTTTTTATTTTTAAGATTTATTTTTTATTTATTACATGTACAGTGTTCTGCCTGCACACCAGAAGAGGGAACCAGATTTCATTATAGATGGTTGTGAGCCACCACTCAGGACCTCTGGAAGAGTAGACAGTGCTCTTAACTCCTGAGCCATCTCTCCAGTCCCTTTGTGTTGTTTTGTTTTGGAAGGGTCTTACTTTGTGGTCCTGGCTGGCCTCTGGCTTACAGATCCACCTGCCTCTGCCTCCTAAGTGCTAGGATTAAAGGTGTGTACCACTATACTAGGTACATGCTTGGTTTTTCACTACCAGGACAGAAGTGAGGTGGACTTGCTGGGAAATAGGCCTAATAAAGAAGATCCCTTCCCCCTACAAAAGAGAGCTCATTGCAAGGGCCACAAAATGTGCCGTATGAGGTCTGGAGACAGAGTACCAGATATCAAATCCCAGTCGTATGTAAGCCTCTTTGTGACTCAGTTTCCTCGACCGTATCATAGGTATGAAAATGATGCCTAAGGGCTGGGGATGTAGTTTTGTTGGTCAAACTTGCAGGGAGCTCTGGATTCCGTCTTCAGCTTTGCACGCACTCTGTGTGTGTGTGTACATGCCTTGCAACCCCAACCCTTGACAGGTGGAGGCAGGAAGATCAGAAATTCAAGGGAATCTTTGGCTACATAATGAGTTGGAGGCTAGCCTGGGCTAAGCTACAGGAAACACTGTCTCAAAAAAATTTTTGTAGGTTTTTGTTTTTGTTTAATTTTTAATTTAATTTTATTAATTTATTCTTATTACATCTCAATGGTTATCCCATCCCTTGTAACCTCCCATTCCTCTCTCCCTCCCATTTTCCCCTTACTCCCCTCCCCTATGACTGTGACTGAGGGGGACCTCCTCCCCCTGTGTATGCTCATAAGGTATCAAGTCTCTTCTTGGTTTGTTTGTTTGTTTGTTTTTGAGACAGGGTTTCTCTGTATAACAGTCCTAGTTGTCCTGGACTCACTTTGTAGACCAGGCTGGCCTCGAACTCACAGAGATCCACCTGCCTCTACCTCCCAAGTACTGGGGTTAAAGGCGTGCACTTTATACATATAGCTCATCCTAAGTTGGACTTTCATGCCCTTGATAGCCATAAATGGCCACCATGTTAAAAAGTGCAGTTCTAAGTGGTTGGGCTGGCTCTTAGCAGCAGGCTTGGGTGGGCTGCTCAGCAACACACACTCCCCAGTCACACTATGACCACCAGAAAGGCCTCGGAGGGAAAGGTCTGATGGTTGTATAAAATATGAAGGATGCTGCGTGCGCTCTACGATCCCAAGGCTGAGGTTTTAAACTAAACCAAGTTGAACGAGATTTCATTCCCTCAATGTTCTTTTTCTTCCGTGGTGTTAACCCCAGCCTTCTACTTCCACCTGTCTTGGCATTTGTTGTTGTTGGTGTTGATGATGATGTTGTTTCAGACAGGGTTTCTCTGTGTAGCCTTGGCCGTCCTGGACTTGCTTTGTAGACCAGGCTGGCCTCGAACTCACAGCGATCCGCCTGCCTCTGCCTCCCGAGTGCTGGGATTAAAGGCGTGCGCCACCACGCCACCGCTTCAGTTGAGTTATTTCATGGTGCAAACATATTCCAAAATGTCTCTTTGATAAGTAAAGATCTTTTTTTTTTTTTTTCAGAAAAAAAAAAAATCCATGGTTTAGTGGGTAATGGAAAAAGAAATTTAACATTGTTTGTCAACCTGAGTGCAATTCCCGGACACACATGGTAGGAGAGAACTGACACCTGAAATCTGCCCTCTGATCTCCACAAGTGTGCTGTGGCACCCATACCTGCATGTGCTCTAACACTAACACACACACACACACACACACACACACACACACACACACGCAGACATGCACCCAGGCATACACAATGGAAATTATGGGACTATGCCTTCAGTGACTGTCCGCAGAGACTAAAGTAGTGGGGTAGAGGTTATAATGGGGGTAGGGAGAATATTTTGGGTTCAACGTGGAAGCTGAGAAAAGCTAGCATTGACAGAAAAGCTGTCAGAGGAGGTTCTTCAGGGTCTGAGTCTTGAGTGAGCCCCATGACCTCAAGTTGCTTAACTAACAGTGACCTTCTTAGCCAAAGGTAGCAGGCGTGAGTGTGAAGAGCATGTGCCGGCATTCTGGGCACGCTCAGTACACATTTTTCTGCCTGAGTGACTCTGTATTTGGAAGCTATCATTCCTCGGCACATTTAGAAATCCCACAGACCTGTCCTGCTTGCCCACCTTCACCAGGCCAGGAGAGCCGGCTCACCCACTCTCTTTCCAGAGCTGCCCTTTGAGCCGACACAAACGCATCCCTCCTTGGTCTTCTGTGAGGTAAGATGTACCTTGGGGAAGCCTGGCTCCCCAGGCTTGAAGATGGGGCCTCCTTCTCATCCCTTCGTCTTCCTAGCTATCATTTTAAGATGTGTTTCCGCATCTATCTTGTAATCTCTTATGAGTTTGTTGAAGTAGGTCTCATTTTCCTATTTCCAGGTTCTTGGCAGTGGTGGAGCACGCCATTAATCCCAGCACTCAAGAGGCAGAGGCAGGTGGATCTCTGAGTTTGAGGCCAGCCTGGTCTATAGAGGATAGCCAAGAGCTACATAGAGAAACCCTGTTTCAAAAAAAATAATAATAATAATAATGAAAAGCAAGTCTAACCTCCCTTGAGGCTCAACGAGACTAAAGAAGTTAGTTAGGCCAGAGACCAGGTCTTATTTTTGTTTTGTTTTGGTGTTTCCAGACAGAGTTTCTCATTGTAACCTTGACTGTTCTGGACTTACTTTGTAGACCAGGCTGGCCTTGAACTCACAGAGATCCACCTGCCTCTGCCTCCCAAGTGCTGGGACTAAAGGCGTGCACCACCATGTCCAGCCTAAGATAGCTTTTTTTAAAGTTAATTTTTTGTACACTATCAAATGATTTGGGGAGAAAGGGAGGCTGGGGTTAGTTTCCAGCACTCACATGTTGGCTCACAACTGTGTAACAACAGGCCCAAGGGATCTGATGATGTAGTGTTCAGATCTCCTTGGGCACCAGCCACACATGGAACATATACATACCTACATCACTGAAATTAAAAAAAAAAAAAAAAGGATGAAGCTGGGGGTGGTGGTAATGTACCTGCAATTCAGTATTCAGGAAGAAGAGAAAGTTCAGGGCCAGCCCTGGCTACATAGCAAGTTTAAGGTTCGTATGAGCTACATGAAACTGTCTCAAAACAACAACAACAGTAACTGCTGTGGAGTCTAGACTAGAGCATGTGAGACCACAATCACGCAGGCACAATTCATCCAGTATCTGGGGGGTGGGGGGGGAATAGACAGAGGTACCCTAAGGCCACAAGCAAGCTTAGTGTTTGGGGGAACCTGAGAAGGTGGCAAAAAAAAAAAAAAATTAGAGAAGTGTCAGCAAAATTCACATCATTTTATTACAACTAGAAGAGAGGCAGGTATTTTCATATTTCCTTATTGTTTAATGGGCATTAAATTTTAATGTACCAGGAACCGAGCGTGGGACTGAAAGGCCAGGTTGGCCTGCTGTACAGCAAATTTGAATCTACCCTGGCTGCCGTCTAAGAGACTGGGGACACGATCTCCTCGATTTTTGGTCTGTAAACTCAGGCCCCCTCCATGCCAGGCAGATGAGACACTCTTACATCTCGAGCCCCAGAAACCATTACATTTCTAAGTAGCGTTTCGCTAAGTGAAGCTCCTTTTTAATGTTTGCAATGAAGACAGAGGGAGAAAAAAAAAATCCTAGAGTCTAGCATAAAATAAGACCCAACCAGATGGGTGTGGTGGGTGCGTGCCTGTAATCCCAGCACTCGGGGAGGCAGAAGCAAGCGGATCACTGTGAGTTCGAGGCCAGCCTGGTCTACAAAGTGAGGCCAGGCCAGCCAAGGCTACATGGAGTAAACTTTGTCTCGAAAACCAAGAAGAAGAAGAAGAAGAAAAAAAACCCAACCAACCAAAGTGTAGTAATTTAATTGGTCAATGCGGTCAGCACCTGGGGTTGGAAACAAAAAGGCCGTTGAAGAGCTACTCAATGTTCTGTGGTTTACTCATTAAGGAGAGAGCTTCCTTCTTCCTTCGTATCTGGCAGCTCCAATATAATGCCCGGTACTATGAACTTAATTTTGGGTTCTTTTGGGCAGAGAAGGAATCAGGATGAGGTTGCGTTGTGAGGTCTAGACAGTGCTGCACTGTGAATGAAGCTGGGTATGGCTGGCATATGCCTGGTAATCCCGGCACTGGGGAAACTGAGGCAGGAGGACCAGCAGTTCAAGGTCATTCTCAGAGACATAGTGAGTTCAAAGCCAGCCTGAGCTACCAAAGACCCTGCCTCAAAGAAGATAAAAGACCGGGTTTGGTGGCCCATGCCTTTAAGTCTCGGAGTTCAGGAGGCAGAGGTAGGAGGATCTCTCTCTCCAGTCTGGTCAGCCTGGTCTGTGTAATACATTCCAAGCCAATCACTGAGTTGAAAACTTGAACTTGGGTAGATTGCAGATCCCAGAGGATGTTTAGAGTCTGAATGAGCTACAGCACTGGCTGGGCCCCACAGGGTATCAGTGGGGCTACACAGTACCCCAGGGTATACAGAAAAGCAATGAAAAGCGATGAAGAGGGGCCCAGTACGGTGGGTTCCGTCAGGGACAGCAGCATAGTGAAGCTTGGTTTGCCAGTAAGTCAGCTTCAGCCATGATCAAACCAGTGCGCGCACCAGCCGCGGACTATTTAGAGCAGATCTGTCTTTGATCACCGACGTTTAGCAGATACCCCTAAGCAACAATGACTAGAAGGAAGCCTTCCTTTTCCCACACCTGCCTTGTTTCCTTTTCATCGCTCATCTGTCTTTGGACCATATGGGTTAGGCCGCTTGTGTTCTAGGCCAGGTCTGGCCACTCGCTCCAATGTGTGAGCAGAGGGGGCTAGAGACGAGGGAGCCTTCCATATTATGGGAAGTCACTGCAAGAGGCTCAAGGCCATCCTTTACTATGCAAGTTCAAGGCCCGCTGGGGATTTGTGAGCCCTGGAAGGAAGTGAAGAAATACCATTCCTGTGACTCAGAGAAGCAGAGGTGGGGAAAAAAAGTCTCCAAGTGAGAAAATCCCCCAGTGACCATTTTCAGGTGCAATTTCTGTTTCTTTCAAGGTTTTCTTTCTGTTGCTATGATTAAAATACCAAAAAGCAGCTTAGGGAAGAAAGAGTTCCTCTTAGCTCACACTTCCAGTCCGTTACTGTGAGGGGGTCAAGGCAGCATGACCTCGAAGCAGCTGGTGGCACCACAGCCACAATCCAGGTCCTTACACCAGGCCACCACGCTGCCTGCTGTGGGATGGGTCGTCCCACATTAAAAAAAAAACAAAAACAAAAATGAAAACAAAAACAAAAAGCAAAAGACAATCCGGCCGGATCCCCCACAGGCCTGCCCTGACCAACCTGAACTAGGCTGTCCCTCACTGGGACACTCTTCCCACGCGATTATAGGTTGTGTGAAATTGACTGATCTTCATCACTACTTTAACTGCCTGGGAGGGGCTGTGGGAAACTTACTCACGCTATTAACAGGCTCTTCTGTTTCCCTATCAGGGCTTTAATTGAAGGGTAGGGATGAAAAGGGACTGGAGAGAGAGGACTGAAATTCTGACAGATGCTAATATTCCACACAGGGCGGGTGCGGTGTGTGTGTGTGTGTGTGTGTGTGTGTGTGTGTGTGTGTGTGTGTGTCTGTGGTTTGGGCTCTACAGTTCAGGATTCCCTGGCTGGGGGCGGGAGGGGGCAGTGGGAGTCTGAGGAGAAGCTGTGCGCCATTATCGCTACCCGGGTTCCTGAGCGATTAGATTCTGAGGCCTGTCCTTAGCAGGAAATGGTAAGGAATCAGCAGGAAACCCAACACAAGGGAAGGGAAACTCCTCCCTCCCATCAAAGGACCGCCAAGGGGTGGTGGGGGTGGGGGTGGGGGTGCATGAAATGGAAAGTGGGCCAGGATCTGAGTAGACCCAGAACAGGCTCCCTGAAGTGGATGGAGAGCAGTTGAACCTTCAAAGCAGAGAGGAAAGCTGCCTGGGTAAAGATCCAGTAGAAGCCGCCTTACCGCAAGACTGGTACAGAGCGGTCATCCTCCCGAGGGCTGCCCTCTCCCCAGGATCAGGGAAAGGCTAGTCCTTTATGTGCAGGTGTGTGTGTGTGTGTGTGTGTGTGTGTGTGTGTGTGTGTGTGTGTATGTCTTGTGTTTTCACATCCCACAGCCCTCTGAGAGGGGAACCTGCCCTTGTTCCTGATTTCTGCCTTACTCAAGGCCAGAAAGATCCAAAAAAAAAATACAATGTCAAAGTAAACAAACAAACAAACAAACCAGGAGAAAACATGCATGGGACCAACCCCTGGGACGCAGTTGAGGTAAAGGGGGAATGCTAAGTATTAATTACTGATTACTGGTTTACCTTTTTTTTTTTTTTTTTTTTTTTTTTGGTTTTATGAGACAGGGTTTCTCTGTGTAGCCTTGGCTATTCTGGACTCGCTTTGTAGACCAGGCTGGCCTCAAACTCGCAGCGATCCGCCTGCCTCTGCCTCCCGAATGCTGGGATTAAAGGCGTGCACCACCACGCTCGCTCGCTCCTTTTACTTTTAAACCCAAAGTCCTTAGCTATCTGTGAGGTAGAAGGAAAGCTAGGGATCCAGTGAAAATACTGAGTCCCAGCAGAAACTGGATGCTAACCCACGGTTCATCCCGGTGGCTAAGACACCAGCAGGAAATGTTCCCAGACTCCTTGTGCCAGGCTTCCTTTTGATGTGCGATGTGGACCAGCAGGTGGTACCGAAGCTCTCTAGCCTGAGCTTGGACTCGCTGAGTTCTCATCTGTTTAGATTTGTTACCTGAAGAAAGGAAAGGGGAAAAAAAAAGTGTTCTTCTGAATGCTGACAGAGCTTTTTTGATGGAGAAAACTTTTTTAAGTTAAGGGGGAAAAAAAAAAGGAAAAGAAAAACTTTTTTAAATGGCAAAAATTTTTGAAAAACAAAACCAACACAAAACAAGAAAAAAGCGCCTACAACAACAAAGGCTTGGGGAGAGTCCGTGGTGTTTCATCATGGGTATGAATAGGTTTTTTTTTCAGCTTGCTTTCCTCTTCTTTCTGGGTGTTGATGTGGATCTCTTTCTATTTGTTCAGGAAACTGTGACGTGTGTTCTTGGGCAGGGTCTGAGGTTTTGGAACCTTTTTCTAAAAGGGACAGAGAGAGCACCCTGCTGCATTTGCTAATCCAGAGGCTGGCGTGCTGGGCTGAGCTGGTCAGGATGCAGCAGGTTCCCGTGGGCAGCAGGCTGGTGCTGGCTCTCGCCTTCATCCTGGTTTGGGCATCTTCAGTTCAAGGTAAGACCCAGGAACTTTACTCCTCCACTCTCTGCCATGAAGGCATCAGCAAAGGGATGTCTTCACTTGAAGATGCAGGTTGTCCTATTGTGGGAGAGAGGGATTTGAGGTGGATGAGTTCCCTAGTTCACTTGAATCTGGTCTAAAATATATATAAATAAAACAAACTCTAAAGCACGTGACAGCCGTAAAGCCTATTGGAATGACCGAAAAGTGCTCTTACTTTTGGAAAAAAAGATGTGTGGTTTATTCATTTGAAGAGTTCAGGAAATTAATCCCAGCACTCAGGAGGCAGAGGCAGGCGGATCGCTGTGAGTTCGAGGACAGCCTGATCTACAAAAGTGAGTCCAGAACAGCCAAGGCTACACAGAGAAACTTCTGTCTCCAAAACAAAAACAAAAACAGAGTTCAGGAAATAAACAGAAAATTACCCAAGTGATTTACAGAGATAATGGCATCTTGGAATGTTCTGGAATATCATCCTATCTGTGAGTTGTCTGCATGTATTCCGTCTTTGTTTCATTTTGAGGTAGGGTTTTATGGAGCATAAGATGGTCTTCCACTTGCTATAAAGCTGAAGATGACCTGGGATATTTGCTCCTTTTGCCTCCACCTCCCATGGCCTGTGTCGCCGTGCTGTGACCCAAGTTAGAGGGCATTCTGATGGCATTGTTATTTTAACGGCAGGAGAGGCTTTTTTTTTTTTTTCAAGACAAGGTTTCTCTTTGTAGCTTTGGCTGTCCTGGACTCACTTTGTAGACTAGGCTAGCCTTGAACTCACAATGATCTGCCTGCCTCTGCCTCCCGAGTGCTGGGATGGCCCAAAGAAAAATTTAAAGACAGTCCAAAAAATGTTAGCATCTGTGGCTCCTGTTCAGAAAATAGCTCATTTGAAAAACCTCTCCTTCATTTTGACTGTCATTAAGGCTGTTTAGTCACACTGAATCAACCTAGAAAGAAGATGAAAATGAAAAGTTTACATATGAAAAAAGGAGGACGGTGCCTTCTTTGATATATAAGTAACTGTGTAGACGAGGCACAAGGTCAGGGCTTGATAAATTGGCAGCAGAGTTTATGGCTGAAATGGTAAAGGAAATGTTGAGTCACAGTGACACACAGGTCCCAGGGTTGTTTCTTCGAAGTGACTCCAAGCCACGGTGTTTTACTTCCGGTGGAAGTGAAATCTCACAGGTAATCGGAAATCCCTTATATATTGGAAGCTTATAAACTCATTTTATCTGGTTATGCTAATGTTGGAGGAAAACAGGAAGTGACCTTGCCAAGGCTTGGGTCTGTGCATGCAGCTTTATGATGAGGCTGGAGGGGCCTCACGCACAACTAGTTCTCTACCTCTGAGCTTGAGCCCCAGTTCCCTCTTTGACAGAGAGTGCAAGTTTACTCAGATCTCTTAGGGGAAAACCTTTGGCTTGATGTAATGAGTCCCCGTAACCACAGGCTCTGACAAGTTAGACAAGCGTGAATTCCGCATTTGTGATACGCTGGTGACCGGTTGGCTCTGGGCACATCTCTAATGGAGACTTGTATGTAAGCCTTGCTGTTGCAAAAGTTCCCAGAAACGTCACGTTGACTCTGACTCTGATGGTAAAAATAGGCTGGACACAAAATTTCATCATTAGCAAGAAATGAAGAAGGAACTGGGGTGGGTGGCTTATACAGCGCTCAAGGGGCAGAGAGAGGAGAGAAACTGTGAATTTAAGGGCAGCCTGGTCTGTGAGGCTCCAGGACAACCAGAGCTACATAATGAGACCCTATCTCAAAAGCTAAAAAGGAAAGAAAGCACGGGAAGGGTAGAGGTGTGGACAAGGCTGTCATTTATGTTTCCGGCTTGTTGATTGAGCTTCTCAGTTGGAGAGGGAAGAGAAGAAAAAAGAAATGAGTGAACCAAAACTCTAGGGTGTTTCCAAGGGGCTCTTGGCTCAACACCTTATGCTCATATCTGAACACGAAGGGAAATGGGTGCTTGGCCGTGAGTTAGTGAGACAAACTGCTAACAAACAGCAGTGACACTACTTGTCATTTCTCTGTGCAGTGTCAGGAATGATTCACTATGATTCCCTTTCTGTATTTGCCCCCCCCCCGCCCCTGTCCCCCCCCCCACTTTAATGACACAGGGCCTCAAATCACTTAGCCCAGGCTGGCCTTGAACACGTTATTAGCAAAGGATGGCCTTGAACTTCCGATTGTTCTTCCTAAGTGCTAGGATTAGGTACGTATGCTACCGTGCCCAGTCTGTGGAGTGCTGGGACCAAACCCAGGCCTCTGTGTATGCTATATACCAGCACTCTACCAACTGAACCACGTCCCCAGCTCCTTATCTTAAATATATGCATATGGTTTAAATGTGTTTGCAGCTTTCTGGCTTGAATGATCAGATACAGCAGGCTTTCATCTTGTCCATCTTAGGTTACTGCATTAGTTTTCTTAGTTTGCCATAACAAAACGCCAAGACTAAGTAACTTAAACAACAGAAATTTAAGCCGGGTGTGGTGGTGCAGCACTCGGGAGGCAGAGGCAGGCGGATCTCTGTGAGTTCGAGGCCAGTCTGGTCTACAGAGTGAGTCTAGGACAGCCAAGGCTCCACAGAGAAACCCTGTCTCAGAGAGGGGGGGGGTGGAAAAGAATGATGGCTAATCTATTTAATATAGGTTCCATGGAATTGTTGATGAGGCCCGTGACTCCTATATTGCACTATCTTTTTTATTTATTTATATATTTGTTATATTTCTTTTTTAATATTTATTTGTTATTATGTATCCAGTGCTCTATCTGCCTGCATGTACATCTGCATGCCAGAAGAGGACATTAGATCACTTTATAGATGGTTGTGAGCCACCATGTGAACTCAGGACCTCTGGAAGAGCAGTCAGTGTGCTTAACCTCTGAGACACCTCTTCAGCCCTTATTTATATTTCTTAATGCCCATAAAACACTTGGGAGGGGGAGGCAAGAGGATGAAGAGTAAAAGGTCATCCCCAACCGAATAGTGAGCGAGCCCTGGGCCGTATGAGACCCTGCCTCAAAGAAAACAAAAATACTCACAGAGACAAAATGAAAAATGCATGAGCAGGTGTGGTCAAGGGGCTGAGGCTAGACCTCACATTCACACAGGTCCACTCATGGGCACAGCTGTTGGTAAAGTGATTTCACAATCACTACCCAATAACGATCATCCCTGGCCACGAGGCGGGATTATGACAAGAAGAACTAACTGGACGCCACGTCACCGTCTCACGTGGTCCTTACGTCAACCTCTTGCCAAAGACGTGTGCGTCTTGCCCAAGGTCTGTTAGAGTGAGCTAAGAAGTCAGTTTCAAGGTCAGAATTAAGTTTCTAGTCACATTGAGGAGCGGACACATTCTTTAATTTTATTATTATTATTTTACTTTATGGACAAAAGGATGTCTGTGCACCAGCTGCATGCCTGGCACCCAAGGAGGCCAGAAGAGGGTGTCAGCTCTCCTGGAACGGGAGTTACAGACAGCTGTGAGCTGCCAAGTAGGTGCTGGGAATTGAACCCGGGTCCTCTGCAAGGGCAGCCAGTATTCTTAACTCACAGAGCTGTCTCTCCAGTCCGTTTTTTTTAATTTAAAACAAACAAACAAACAAACAAACAAACAAACAAAAAAACGTTTCTTTTACTGCAGCCTTTGCTATGTTTCCTGTGGAGGTGAGGGCAAACTGAAAGTAAACTTGGAGCTTTTCATAGCCTGTCAACCCAAGCCGTGCAGAGAGGGGGAAGCTGGCCCATCTTGTGAAGCTGATAGGCTAATAGGAAATAGTTGCTCCAATATAGATAATAGCAGCTGCCTGAATGCTACCACTTTTTTTCTACCATTTTCTTTTTCTTTTTCTTTTTTTTTTTATGAATCAGAATGGTCTTTTTTTTTTTTTTTAAACCTCTCCTTTTGACAATTTCTGCTTAAGTTCTTCTCATGCGTCTGTAGCAAGATTCCATTAAGAATAGGAAATTAAGCTGGGCGTGGTGGCGCACGCCTTTAATCCCAGCACTCAGGAGACAGAGGCAGGCAGATCGCTGTGAGTTCGAGGCCAGTCTGGTCTACAAAGTGAGTCCAGGACGGCCAAGGCTACACAGAGAAACCCTGTCTTGAAAAACCAAAAAAAAAAAAAAAAAAAAAGAATAGGAAATTAGTTAAACTGTGATCTGATCTGGTGGGAGGCATGGAAGGCAGACTAGGAAGAGATAGCAGAAGGCTTGTAGAGAGAGTTGCCCTCTTTGTTTCCTCACAAGCAGTATTGAGGGAGGCAGGGCTACTGAGTGTGTGGAGAGGGTCTGATGGCAGAGGAGGAGGCTCTCCCTTAGACTCCACTATGTCATCAGCTCACAGGGCCACCATGCGTGGGACCTTGAGGAAGTGAATGTTTCTGCCCATATGTAGACTCTCTTTCATTTGAAAAATTATGATCCTCACATACATAGTAGTGCCTCCCTGGAGGCTGAGGAAGGATTGTAAATTCTTGGCTAGCCTGGGCTATATAAGGAGACTCTGTCTCAAAAGACCAAAATGGCTGGGTGTGGTGACACACACCTTTGGTCTCAGCATTGGGGGGCAAGGGCATGTAGATATTTACGATTTTTGAGGCCAGCCTGACCTGCATAGTGAGCTCCAGGCCAGCTAAGGCTAAGTAGGGAGATCATGAAGAGAGGAGAGCTGAGGATATGATCAATATATGTTAGATGGAAAAAAAAAAGTTGCCTTCAATCCCATCACTCGAGAGACAGAGGCAGGCAGATCGCTGTGAGTTCCGAGGCCAGCCTGGTCTACAAAGCATCCAAGTCTACTCGGAGAAACCCTACCTCAAAACAAAAACAAAAACAAACAAAAGACAAAAGAAAAATGTTAATAAATTTTTTTTAAATGGCTGGTAAGGTAGTCCAGTGAGTAAAGACCATGGGCACCAAGCCTGGTGACCTGATTTTGACCCCTGAGACATGGACACGGACACACACACACACACACACACACACACACACACACACACATCAATATAATAAAAACAAAACAAATAGTGATGATCATTAGAGATTTGTAGTCTCTCAAGCATGATAAAGAGCAGACTCTCAGGGCTGCAGGGGCCAGAACTTTGTCTTTGCAGCCTTCCCACACCCGGGAGTAGTTATGTCAGGAATTTGTTTTTCCATAACTGTGTTCTTTATTTTAATGTACCTTTAATTTCATTAGCGTAAGAGTTGGGTGGATTTTAGGATGGGACGACTTCTACTTGTGATCTCTTTCTTTCTTATTTTATTTGTTTTCTTATGAGTATGTGAGCATGCACACACCCACACACACACACATGGAGGCCACATGACAATTTCAGTGTCATCCTCAGGGACACTGCCCATCTCCTTTGAGATGAGTTTTTTTGCCAGGCAGTGGTGGCACACGCCTTTAATCCCAGCACTGGGGGGGGGGGCAGAGGCAGGTGGATCTCTGTGAGTTCGAGGCCAGCCTTGTCTACAATGGGAGTTCATAATAACCAAGGCTACACAGAGAAGCACTGTCTCAAAAATCAGAGCAGGAAGGGTGGAGGAGTCTCTCATTTGCCTGGAGCTCACCAATTAGGCCAGGCTGGCTGGTCAGTGAACCCCAGGGATTTTCCTGTTTCTACCTCCCCACTGCTGGGATTAAAAGTGTATACAACCAGGCCTCACATTTGTAGGTTTTGGGATAAAACTCAAGTCCTTGTGCATGCAAAGCAAGCCCTGTAGAAGCAGAGCTCTGCCCTTTTGTTTGTTTGTTTGTTTTTTGAGACAGAACCACACCATGTATCCCTGGCTAACTTTGAACCTGCTATGTAGACTGGACTGGCCTCAAATTTGGGACCACTCTTATCAAGTGCTGAGATCTCAGGCATTTGCAACCAGCCTGGTTTTGATTTCTTATTATTTTTGTTTATTTGCTTCCCCCCGCCCCCGAGACAGGGTTTCTCTGTGTAACTCTGGTTGCTCTGGAACTCACTGTAGACCAGGCTAGCCTTCAACTCAAGAAAAGGGCTCTGCCTGCCTCTGCCTCCTGAATGCTGGTGTACACTTGGCTGATTTCTTCTTTATTTTTAGACAGGGTCTCATGTGGCTCGTGATGGCCTTAAACTCAGCAAGTTGAGGATGACCCTGGACTTCTGATCCTCTTGCCTCTGTTTTTAGATCTGTGGCAGCAGTCTGTTTTGTGCAGTGCTGGGCTTAGTGCATGCTGGGCAAGAACTCTACCAACAGGGGGCGCTACCTTCCCTGCCTGTCATTAGTTCTGAGAATCAGTTTATGCACCACATAGTTCCCTCTCCAACTTACACGACTGTGGGTTTTAGTGTAGTCACAGATTGTGTAACTATCCGCATCAACTTTTAGGAAACTTTCCCACCTCCCAAATGTTTTGAATTCTGGGGGAAATATGTTTTGCTAATCTGCCAAAGTGATGTTTTTGTTTTTCTTTCCACTAGTGGAAAGACGTGGCTGTTGACTGGGGTACCTCTTGTTTGATGGGCTGAGGGTGTCACTCAGTGACAGAGGATGCACGAGGCCCTAGGTTTGATCTTGACCCTGTAGGAGAAGTAAACACATTCGGTTAGCTTTCAGTAGAACTTTCTAGGCAAGCTCACATTTTCTCTGTTCATTAGCTACTTGCAGAAGGGCCTGCCCTATCCTGTCCAGGAGCCAGCAGCCACACTAGAATATTCTGAGTCAGCCAGTGGCTCACGCCATTAATCCTGACACTTGGAAGACAGATTTCTGAGTTTGAGGCCAGTGTGGTCAGGGCTACACAGAGAAACCCTCCCTTGGAAAAAGTAAACATCATAGCCGGGCGTGGTGGTGCACGCCTTTAATCCCAGCACTTGGGAGGCAGAGGCAGGCGGATCGCTGTGAGTTCAAGGCCAGCCTGGTCTACAAAGCGAGTCCAGGACAGCCAAGGCTACACAGAGAAACCCTGTCTTGAAAAACCAAAAGAAAAAAAGAAAAAAGAAAAGAAAAATCAAACAACTAAAAACCAAAACAGACAAACAGACAAAAAAAAAAAAAAAAAGAAAGAAGGAAGAAGTATGTTGAGTCTAGATTGATACATGAGCTTTAAATATGCACAATTTGGGAGTGTTGGTTTAAAACAGTTTAAAATATCTTATTTATAACTTTAATATTGATTACATGTTAAATGACAATAGTTTACTATGTTCAAGCAGCACGTACTTAAATTTTACATTTTTAGGTTAAAAAATATGTCTGCCAAAGAAGAAAAGAAGCAAAAAAGGCAGGGCAAGGCTTGAAACATTGAACCCAGTAGAGTTGGCGTCACGATTGTATTGGGTATTTGTATCAGGATGACATCGCCCCCTGCTGGACAACAGGCGCTTCCTCCCTCCCAAGTACATGATACTCTAAGTCAAAGCTAAATGCCTCAGTAAAAAAATCAAGAGAAAGAGAGAAAAGCATTAAAATGTGTTGAACTTTGGCTGTATGCAAAGTCTTGTGTTGTCTGGCTTTACAGACCTTCCTCCCATTTGAATCGGGAGCTCATCACCGTAGTGTTATCCACATTTGAAACGCCGGAAACTGAGAACCAGAGTGGTACTAAGTGGCAAACCAGGTCTCCCTTCAAGTGGGTTCTTCTCAGAAATGATCAATGCTGTCCTCATTGGAGAGACGAGCATTTGGAGGGCTGTGATCACGGGGCTGGTACCATTCAAAGAACCTAGCTTTTCTTTTTAAGATAATTTCCTATCTTTCAATTTAACTTAATTATAACTTTTAAAATTTTTAAATTTTAAATTTTATTTTTATGTGTATGAGTGCTTTAGCCTGCACTTAAGTTTGCACAATGTTTATGCCTCCTGCCTGCAGAGACCACCGGATCCACTGCGACTGCAGTTAGGGGTAGTTGAGAGCCACCATGTGGGTTCTGGGTACTGAACCTGGATCCTCTGCAAGAACAATAAGGGCTCTAACCACTGAGCCATTTCTCCAGCCTTATATTAGAGTCTTTAATTTTTTTTTTGAGTTGGTGAGATGGCTTAGTGGTTAGAACACTGTCTGCTTTTCCAGAGGTCCTGAGTTCAATTCCCAGCAACCACATGGTGGCTCCTGACCACTTATAAAAGGATCTGATGCCCTTTCCTGGCATGTGGGTGTACATGTACTTCTACATTAAAAACAAAAATATTTTATTTATATATACAGTGTTGCGCCTGGGTGCCAGTAGAGGGCACCAGATCTCATAGATGCTTGTGAGCCACCATGTGGTTGCTGGGAATTGAACCTTTGGAAGAGCAACCAGGGCTCTTAACCTGTGAACCATCTCTCCAGCCTCATATTAGAGTCTTCTAAACACTTATGTCTTAGAGGAATGTTGTTTATTATAGCAGTTTAGAAAATACATTTTTAAATTTCATTTTCTTTTTCTTTTCTTCTTTCTTTCTTTTTCTTTTTTTTTTTTTTTTTTTTTTTGGCTTTTCGAGACAGGGTTTCTCTGTGTAGCCTTGCCTGTCCTGGACTTGCTTTGTAGACCAGGCTGGCCTCGAATTTACAATGATCCCCCTGCCTCTGCCTCCCAGATGCTGGGATTAAAGGCGTGCGCTAACACACCCAGCCAGTTCGGTATTTCTTACTGGCGGCCTCCACCCCATTAAAGTGTGCGTGCAGCTACAATCCAACAACTGAAGCAATGGTGGGAGTCAGAGGCTGGAAGACCTCCACGGGTTCCATGCCATCCGGGTTTTCATGGGAATTTCCAGGCCAGCCATGGTTACAGTTGAGATGCTGTCTAAAAACACAAAACAGAACAACAACAAAAAGTCCAAAAGAGGTGGCAAGAAACTCTGCCCATCTGTGAACAGAGGAGCCGTGTTTCCTACGAATTCTAAGCACAAAGAAAGAGAATGAGCTTTGATCTACATTTCATTCTTAAGAATGCCATATTGGGGGCTGGAGAGATGGCTCAGCAGTTAAGAGCACTGGCTACTCTTCCAGAGGTCCTGAGTTCAATTCCCAGCAACCACATGGTGGCTCATAACCATCTATACTGGGATCTGATGCCCTTTTCTGGTGTGCAGATGTACATGCAGATAGAGCACTCGTACACATAAAAATAAATAAATAAATAAATAAATAAATACCTGAAAAAGAAAGAAAGAAAGAAAGAATGCCAGGTGGTGGCGCACGCCTTTTATCACAGCACTGGGAGGCAGACGTAGGCATATGAGTCTCTCTGAGTTCGAGGCCAGCCTGGTCTACAAAGCGAGTCTAGGACAGCCAAGGCTACACAGAGAAACCCTGCCTCAAAAAACCAAACCAAACCAAACCAAACCAAACAAAAATTCCCATTGTCATAAGGTCCAACACACAAGCGGTTGGATGCTGTATTGTTTGGGGTCATCTCAGTGTACCCAACCATTTCCCGTGCTTTATACTAGGAGTTGAATCTACCTACCACTCTGTGCGTTCTGTGTAAGTTCTCTACCACCTAGTCTTTTACACTGGGTGGCTCAGGCTGAGCTCTGACAGGCCTTGAACTTGGGACCTCCCTACCCCAGCCTTCTGAGTAGCTAGGCCTGCAGACCTGTGCCACCAGGCCTGGTTTCCTCAGACTGTCTGAACCATCTATGGATTCGGCTCCATGCAGGGTGTGGTGGTGCGGAGCTGGCATCCTAGTACTGAGGAGAGGGCGTGCAGAGGCTCTCCTCGCCATTCGAGGTTGACCTGGGCTACATATAGCGAGACCCCATCTCACAGCAGCAACAACAAAAGCATGGGATCTGAATTGTCTCTATAAAAGGCAGGCAGGCTTTGGGATCAGGTACAGGTCCTGACTCCCCAACTGAGGACCTTTGTGGCTCACGTTTCCTTTGTGTAATGTGGAGATAAAGATACAAACATGGTATTAGTACTGGACAGTGGTGGTCCACACTTGGGAAGCCAGCACTGGCAGTACTGAGGCAGGAGGATCAAAAGCTCTAGGACTGTGGTCGCCACACACGCCTTTAGTCCCAGCACTCAGGAGGCAGAGGCAGGAATCTCTGAGGTCGAGGCCAACCTGGTCTACAGAGTGAGTTCCAGGATGGCCAGGGCTACACAGAGAAACCCTGTCTCAGCCGTTGTGGCACACGCCCTTAATCCCAGAACTCAGGGAGGGAGAGGCAGGTGGAGCAAAGTGAGTTGAGGGCAGCCTGGTTTACAAATCGAGTCCAGGACAACCAAGGCTACATGGAGAGATGGCTCAGAGGTTAAGAGCACCATCTGCTCTTCCAAATATCCAGTTCAATTCCCAGCAACCACATGGTGGCTCACAACCATCTGTCATGTGATCTGATGCCCTCTTCTGGCCTGAAGGGGTACAAGGTGGCAGAGCACTGTAAACATAATAAATAAATATTTTTTAAAAAAGAAGTCAATATCACTAAATAGCTGCTACAATGCCTGGCATTATCTTAAGGTCTTCATATGAATCTTCTTATTTAATTTTTGCAACAAATTTAGGCTAACGCTGGGCTTTAGTTTATAGTGCAAGTTCAGAGGTCAAGGTTTCAGAACTGATCGGAGGCAGAGCTGAGCCTCCTCTTGCTGTTCACTTCCAAAGTTATTGTATTTAAGCACTTTCTTTTTTATTCTTTGTTTGATTTTGTGTGTGTGTGTGTGTGTGTGTGTGTGTGTGTGTGTGTGTGTGTGTTTAGTGTAGTGTGCTCATGTGTATAGATCAGAGGGCAACTTGTCAGTTCTCTCTTCCTACCATGTGGGTCTTGGGGATCGAACTCAGATCACTGGGCTTAGCAGCAACACCTTTACCCACCGAGCCACCACCTCACTGGCCCTGTTGTAAAGCAGTACCTTGAGAATGACAGTGTCCATCACAGGCACTGTTGGACACAAACCAGGTGGCCTTCTGCCAAGTTTAGAATCCATTTAATTAACTTGTTAGACACAGAGTGTAGCCGATCCTAGCGAAGCTGTGTGAGACATATACTTATCACCCATGTGGGTTCCTTGTTCGGACAGGTTATCCTGCGCGGAGAGCCAGGTACCAGTGGGTACGCTGCAAACCTGATGGCATCTCCGCAAACTGCATTGAGGAGAAGGGACCGCTGTTTGACCTGGTTACTGACGACTCCAATAACATTGGCCGTCCAATGACTGATACTGTTTTGTAAGTGGACTCTGTCTGATGTCACAGGAGTGGCTGGGCGTTTCTTTTCAGGTTCTGGCCGTGGTAACTCTGTTTTCTACTTCACATAAGGCATGAGATGCGCCATCACACACGGGCTCATCCATGCTTTCCTAAGGTTTTCTTGTGGGTGGCAGGGACCGTTGGGGACTGTTTGCCCAATGTATGTTGGAAAAGGTTGAAATAGGTTTAGTTATGCAAATAAAGTGGGATTTTTTTGTTTTGCTTTTCAAGACAGGGGTTTCTCTGTGTAGCCTTGACTGTCCTGGACTCACTCTGTAGACCATGCTGGCCTTGGAATCACAGAGATCCACCTGTCTATGCCTCCCAAGTGCTGGGATTAAAGGCCCCCGAACACAGCTAAATAAAGTGTTTATATATTAAAAATAAGTTAGATTTTTTTTTTTGAGACAGAGTTGTTTGTTTGTGTTTTGATTTTTTCCAAGTTAGGGTTTTGTTCTGAAAAAACAATGGTATATTAAAAAAAGTTAGGGGCTCATGTGGTGGTGCACACCTGTAACCCCAGCCCTCAGAAGGCAGAAGCAGGTGGAGCTCTGTGAGTTCCAGGCCAGCCTGGTCTACAAAGAGAGTCAAGGACAGCCAGGGCTACACAGAGAAAACCTGTCTTGAAAAAACAAAAATAAAACAAAACAAAACACCCAAACAAACAAACAAACAAAAACCTATTAGGACCTAAGTCAGCTAGACATGGTGATACATTGATAAACTAAAATGGATAAACCAAGGCAGGATGGTCATGAATTCAAGTCCAGGCTGGGCCACATACCTTGTCTCAAGTCATCTACAACGCAGAAGCAGCCTGCCTTGGTTGTTCACTTGTGTGCATTTATTTACATGCATGAACATGTATGTGCGGAGGTCGGAGGACAGCTTCCAGCAGTGAGTTGTCTAGGAGACTGAAGTTCTGTCATCAAGGCTTGGCAGCAGGCACCTGGATGTGACGAGCCATCTTGTTGGCTAGCGTGGAAAGATGCCAGCTGGTCACCTCTGGTTACTTTGCTGTCTCTTGTTGACGTCACTTCTCTACTGCTCCATGTTGAAGCAGCTCCCCTTATGTTAAATATTCAGAGTTTTCCCATCTACTATACCCGCCCCCTTGTCTCGGACTCTGTTCTACAGGTGCCTCTCGGGATCCAGCATCTTCTTCTGCTTCCTGATACTGGATAGACTCCCTTACTTGACTCTGCACCTCTATAACTATTTCCCCACTCTTCTCCTCAGTATATCAGACTTATTATTATTGTTGTTGTTGTTGTTGTTATTTGAAACAGAGTCTTGTCTCACTATATAGCCCTGGCTGGCCTGGAACTTGCTGTGCAGACCAGGCTGGCCTTGAACTCATAAAGATCTACCTCCCTCTGTCTCTGCCTCTCAAATGCTGGGATGAAAGGTGGGTGGCGCCATACTTGGCACATCACCAGTTTGTAGAAGGGATGCTGGTGCTTGCTTTTGCCCCCGACCCCAACACGCAATTAGATTTCTGCTGCCACCCTCAATCCTGAGTATCTGGTGATTGATACACATCTATTGATTGTCTCTACTTTTAGGATACTTGACCTCTTCACTGCCTTTCAAAACGACTAACCCACCACTTGCTTTGAAGCGGTTCCTTCTGTGGGCTTCTCCCATCCACCTGATGCTGGTTACGGGATTTCCACAGCTGCTTTCTCTTTTGCTCATTGACTGTTCCACACCTTTCAATTCCATCTGTATGTCAGTTACTGACAGTCCGCACCCATCTTCCTCTGATTTGGGGGCTGAAGCATCCTCCTGGAGCACACTTGATGACATTTGTTTGTTTCCTCTCTGCACTGTCTACCATTTTCCTAATTGATTTTTTTTTCCACTAGGTCATTAACTTCCTGAGCAGGGACCTCACATTTTTGTCCCTGTTGTAGCTCAGGTAGCGATGACAAGGACATTCAACAAATATATTTATTGAATGTATGCACGACTGGCTATAACTCCAATCAGTTTTATAGCCTACGGTTTATGGTTTTCATGGAGAAAATGGCCCACAGGCTATAACATTCAACCTTTCCTCCTACCTGCTTTTTGAGACAGGGTCTTGATATGTGTAGACCAGGTTAGCCACAAATTTATGGTCACCCCTTGCCTCTGTCTCCCATATGTTGAGATGACTAGTTTGTGCCACCAATCTGGGCTTGAACTCAACTTTTGCCAAAGATGCTTTACTGTCCAGATTTGTCAAGGAAGGGTGGCGCTGTTTCTCTGTTCTGGCTTTTGTGTGCTCATGAGAAGGAGCCATGTGTCTAGCCAGCCAACTCAGCCCTGGCAGCTTTACCTTTCAGCTCGCGACTACAGGTTCAAGTTTTATATTTTCAGAAAGAAAGCTTGACGTTTCTATCTTGGTAAGGCTAATAACCTTTTCCAGGTGTAGTGGCGCACACCTGTAATCCTAGCACTCAGGAGGCAGGTGGATCTATGTGAGTTCAAGGCCACCTGGTCTACAGAGTAAGTTTCATGACAGAGCCAGGGCTACACAGAGAAACCCTGTCTCAAAACCAAACCAAAATAAAAAACAAAATGACAACAAAACAAACAACAACAACAAAAAGAAAAAGGGAAACAGGGTTTCTGAAGTGACATGAACAAGGAACGCTGTTCTCCTGAGTCTGCTTTAGGTAAATGTGGAATCAGGGAGCGCAGGGGTTAACATGCTAAATAGAACAAACATGGAGACGGAGGGCTTGGCTTACCCTTTTCCTGTATTTGTTTTATGTGCTTGTGTGTTTGCTTGCATGTATGTGAATGCACCACTTGCATGCCTGGTGCCAGAGGAGGCCAGAAGAAGGTGCCAGATTATCTGAAACTGGAGTTACGGGTGATTGTGAATCACCATGTGGGTGTTGGGAACCAAACCCAGATCCTTGGCAAGATCAGCAATAGCTTTTAAATTAATGTCTTTTCAGCCTGCCTTTTTCTTTTGAAGCGCTGAAGAGGGCTTTAGCTCTCTGAATTTGAACAAGTGGTTGCCTAAATTTGTTTCTATGTTGTCCCCTACTCTGCCTACCCTCCTCCCCCGCCCCCGTATCCACACCTCATTTTTATTTTGTTTTTAGTGAAAGGGCTCAGGTAGCCCACGATGGCTGCAGTTCAACTACGGATCCAAGGATTACTCTAACTTCTGACCCTACCGCCTCCACCACTCAAAAGCTGCCACACCCAGCTTATTTCTTTCTATTAAAATATTGGGATTACATTCTTTATGAGTAGAACTTTACTTTTTTTTTCTTTGTATTTCAGGATGAGAGGATTCCCAAATGATTTCTTCCCCATTTCTGAAGACTTTTCTGGGTCAGGCTCGGGCTCCGGTTCAGGTTCCGGCTCTGGGTCTGGTTCCGGTTCCGGCTCCGGAAGTGGCTTCCTAGCTGACATGGAGTGGGAATACCAGCCAACAGATGAAGGCCGTGTTGTCTATTACGACTATAGGCCTTTTGATAGGATGCTCTCAGAGCAAAACCAAGAGCAACCAGAAGATTTCATTATATGAAAGTGACCGCTCCCGTTTCCCCACCGCCACATGGAACAATGTGTTCAGTATACTTTGTGTACCACGTTTAAATGATCGGTCTCAGGATAAAGAATTTTACAGAAAATTAAAAATGCCTGGCAAAGACTCTTAAATCCTGTCACCCTTTCGTCATTAATTCGTAAGGAATTATGCTTTAATGCTGTTATCTATCTTATTGTTCCAGAAATACCTGCATGTATATGTGTATTGAGTCAACCTTATGAAATTAACATACACTTCCATTATTATATGATAACTTGAAAAGCCCATGCTGTTGAAAATTTCAACTTGAATAGCAAATTGATGAACAGCATTTCATACCTAAAGTGTTCAGGAACCCGACTCGCATTGTGAATTACAGATATACTTCTTTATATGATTAAAAATAGAATAAAATGAACCACAGTGACTCCCTATAGTGGCTCTGTGACATGGTTTGCCATGAAGGCTTCTTTCTGTTATGCTATGGCCATTGGATGTGATGGGGAAGCAGTGAGTGTTGCTTACCTAAATAGTCTGTGGGTTGTACAGGCAGAAAAACCTAACACCTCAGCCGGGAGGTGGTGGTGCAGAGGCAGGCAGATTGCTGTGAGTTCGAGGCCAGCCTGGTCCACAAAGTGAGTCCAGGATAGTCAAGGCTACACAGAGAAACCCTGTCTTAAAAAAAAAAAAAGAAAAGAAAGAAAGAAAGAAACCTAACACCTCAAGCAACATACAGCTGTGGTCTCAATGCCTCAATGCTTCGCCTTTTCCTGGATGCCTGTTTATTTTCAACATCACTCCATTAAGGCAAGGATATAACCAAAGGGGGCAAACTGTCTGTGATTTCTTTATCTAATCCAGAAAAGAATTACTTTTAAAAAGGTTATATATTTTTATATACAATTTTAAAGGATTTAAAATTTTGTTATGTATACAATGTTCTGCCTGCATGTGTGCCTGCCCACCAGAAGAAGCACCAGATCTCATTATAGATGGTTGTGAGCCACCATGTAATTGCTGGGAATTGAACTCAGGACCTTTGGAAGAGCAGATGGTGCTTTTAACCTTTGAGCCATCCCTCCAGCCCCTTTATATAAATTTTTATACAATATATTTTATACACATATACACACATATATACAATATATATTGTGTATATATATTATAATATATATATATTTATTTCTTTATTGGGCTGGAGAGATGGGTCAGTGGTTAAGAACACTGGCTGCTCTGCAGAGGACCCTGGTTTAGTTCCCAGAACTCACATGCAGCTCACAACAGGAGATTTGATGTCCTTTTCTAGCTTTCATGGGCACCAGACATGTATGTGATGC
This sequence comes from Acomys minous, assembly GCF_964271855.1. Taxonomy (NCBI): domain Eukaryota; kingdom Metazoa; phylum Chordata; class Mammalia; order Rodentia; family Muridae; genus Acomys; species Acomys minous. The sequence goes on along the minus strand of NC_140495.1, from coordinate 90,258,759 downwards.
ACCCATATACATAAAGGCAAAGATGCTCATACACATAAAATAATAAGTTAATAAATCTTTTTAAAAACAAATAAAAATACCTCCCCAAACTAATTCAATTGCCTTCTCTGATTCTGTGTCCTTAATATGTAGTATACATGGGTCTGAGAATGAAGGAGCAGAAATAAGAGACTCATTTGCTTCGGATGTAACTTGGGGACTTTGTGCTTTCCATTCCTGAGACCTTTTCAGATTTACATGTTACCTTGGTTAACTTTGCCAACTTGGCAAGCCTCAGGTCATCTGAGGAAAAAGAATCTCCATTGAGAAGTTGCTCAGAGCAGATGGACCTGTGGGGGATTGTCTTGCTTGCTAATTGATATTGGAAGGCCTAGCTCACTGTGGGTAGCACCACTCCTAGGCTAAAAGAAAGTCCAGGGCTATAAGCAAGCTAGCCTGTGAGTAAGCCAAATTCCTTCTCTAAATTGATTCAGTCAGAATATTTTAATACAGCAACGGACAGGAGGCTAGAACAGGTGTTAAGGCTCTCTGGGGGAACTATTTCCATTAGGGTACATTGTGAGAGTTCCACTGAACTTAAGCATGACATTTTAAGCAGTCTATGCTAAGGGACGAGAGCCAAAACTAGGGCTCAGCTTGAGAGTAATGGAGCGAGTTACGGACAGAAGCCCTGCACAGCTGAGCAAAAGGATAGGTGACACTCTGGTGATCTATGGAGGTTCCTCTTAATATTTTTATCATGTTTAGCCAAGCATTAAACCATCAGGAATAATATTTATAATCATTCACGATATAGTGGTAGAAAGACAAATAACTATATTTTTATTATGTTTTTTCCAATATCCATAATAATTGTAAGCAGAATGCTAAGACAGCAAAGAGAAGGGGTGACAGATTATGTAGAAGCTGTTAGCTGTTATTCTCTCAGTATATTTCTTAGTATTTCAATCACTGTTTAAAATATTAATATATTTTTCGGTATTCTGCCGCCTTTTATCTATGCCAAACTGGGGTTTCTCATTCTTGTCATCATCGGCGCTTTGGGAAGGATTTCTTTTTCTTCTTCTTCTTTGTGTGTGTGTGTGTGTGTGTTAGAATTGGGGATTGAATCTAAGGCCTCATGTTTGCTATGCAAGCACACTGCCACCAAACTATATCCCAAGCCCCTGGACAGGATTTCTTTGTTGCAGGGGATGCCCTGTTTATTGTGGAAAGTCCCTTGTGGAATGTCCCCATGAGATGCCCAGTAGTTCCATTCCCCTAGACACCAGGAAAATACCTCCAAACATTTCCAGATATTCACTGAGGAGAAAATCTTCCCCTCTTTAGAATTTCTGGGAGGAATTGATGCTCACTTAAAGGCTAGTGGCTCATCAGTAACATTGTTACCTTTACATTTGGTGCCTATTGCATGACTCATCAATGGTTTACCTAGCCGTTCAGGCCTTTAATCCCAGCACTTGGGAAGCCGAGGCAGGTGAGTTCAAAGCCAGTTTGGCTACATAGTTTCAGACCAGGCAAGGCTACATAGTGAGACTTTGTTTCAAAAAACATAAATAACAAAAAACGTCTATAGAAAGTAAGACATTAGTAGCATAATCATTCATTTCCTTGATCTAAGATTCCTTTTAAAAATATTTTAATATGTATGAGTGTTTTGCCTGTAAGTACCCATATACACCATGAGTGTACCTAGTGCCCAGCAGGTCCTTTGAAACTGGAGTTACAGACAGTTCTGAGCCACCAATTGCATAGTGAAATCAAATTGGGTCCTATTCAAGAGCAGCAAAGTGCTCTTAACTGTTGAGCAATCTCTTTAGCCTATGACATGATTTTTTTTTTATTTTTTTATTTTTCAAGACAGGGTTTCTCTGTGTAGCCTTTGTTTGTCTGGACTCTCTTTGTAGACCAGGCTGGTGTTGAACCAACAGAGATATGCCTACTTCTGCCTCCTGAGTGCTGGGATTAAAGGCGTGCATCACCAAGCCCTGCTGATACGAAATTTATAATGGAAGAAATTACTTCATTTGTCTTCACAAGGACAGAATAATAATTATAATAGGAATTCCAGAAAATAAGAGCTCTTGGCATTTTAAAATATGTTTCCATGCATTCGTTACTTATTGCTACATAATTAATCACCTTGACACTTTATGGCTCACGCACATCCTTAATCCCAGGAAAGAAAGATTACAAGGTACACAGTCAATACAGGAAAGCCACACATCTCACAATGAACAACTGAAAAATGAAAATTTTAAATTCCATTTACAATAGTGCAAAAAATTACAGGTACCTAGAAATAAATTTAATAAATGACGTGTGTTACTACAAACTACAAACACTGGTGAAGGACACTAAAAAATATCTAAAAACTAAAAAAATGAAAAATGTTTATGACTGGGAGACTCAATATTGTTTTTATTTTACTTGAGTCAAGGCTTCCTCTAGTGGTTTAGAAGTCAAGACAGTATAGATGCAGAAAGTCTAGAAAAAGACCAATCATTATACAGTCGATTAAAAAAAACCTTTTATGTATATGGATGTTTTGCTGAATGTCTGTACAAAACATGCACAACAGAGAGGCCAGAAGAGGGCATCAGAGCTCACCCTCCACTTGAGGCCAGCCTAGTCTACATGAAACTGTCTTAAAATGGAACAGGGGCTGGAGAGATGGCTCAGCGGCTAAGAGCACTGTCTGCTCTTCCAGAGGTCCTGAGTTCAATTCCCAGCAACCATGTGGTGTCTCACAACCATCTATAATGAGATCTGGTGCCCCTTTCTGGTGTGCAGGTGTACATGCAGGATATTGTATACATAATAAATAAATCATCTTTAAAAAAAATGAAACAGAACAGTATACTCATATCCAGTGTTTGAATTCTGTCGGGATTAGAGACCACAGTCTCATTTTAACCTTTAAACATTTTAGACTTGCAGGCTTGACACTCTTGCTTCCCAAGTTGAGTTGTGAGCCACTATTTGATGCTGGGAAGCAAATCTCACTCCTCTGGAAGTGTAGCCAGCAAGCACTCTTAGCTTTGCTGAGCCATCTCTCCAGCCCAATCAATAGATGTTTTTGACAAGCACACCAAAGCAAGTATTTGAAACAAATGGTGCTAGAGCCACCTGAACACAGTTAAGCTTTCAGATTTTAGGACCGTGCAATTGTTTTTCTATCTTTTGTTTCTTTGTAACAAGGTCGCCCGCTGTAGCCCAGGTCAACCAGGGGACTAACTGTGTAATCTTTGGGGGCCCTTTTAATTCACTGCAATTCTTCTACTTTGGTCTCCAGAGTGCTGGGATAATAGCCATGAACCTCTATCCTGTCCTTTCCTTGTTTATAGAGTGGCTGATGTTCCTTTGTCCAAGCCATCTGATCCACAGGTTTTTAGTCAATAGTATTTTGAGCTATAACTCCCTTCTCTGTCCCCTTACTGTTTTGCTTTTTTTGTAAACTTCCTGACCAGTGGCAACACTGGCAGGCAATCTCCAGTACTGGGAAGGCTGAAGGTAGGAGAGTTCTTTCTTGACAAGCCTGGGCTACACCAGACAAGCCTGAGATACTTAGTGAAGCCCGGTCTCAACAGTAAGTAGATATAGAAACATCCGTTTGTTCCAAAGCTTCCTAGCATAGAAAGCTTTAAGCTTTGCTTTCAAATAATATCATTTTAGGCTAGAGATTTCCTTCCCCTCTATCACACTGGAAGCTCAGTGTTCCATCTGCAGCAGTGCATAAAACCGGATGTGACTGCTGCAATCCCAGGATTGGCAAGGCACTTTGGAGGTGGAGGCTGGACCAAAAATGTAGGCTCACCCTCCACTTGAGGCCAGCCTAGTCTACATGAAATTCTGTCTTAAAATGAAACAGAACAGTATACTGATATCCAGTTTTTTAATTCTGTCGGGATTAGAGACCATAGTCTCATTTTAACCTTTAAACATTTTAGATTTGCAGACTTGACACTCTTGCTTCCCAAGTAGAGTTTTGTTATGATGGGATGATGATTCCACCCCACCCCCCGCCCCCGCCCCCGCCCCCGAATTTGAATGAAAGGTTCAGCTGGGAAGCCTTAGTATTTAATCCATCCTCAGGTCTGCCAGGCCTCCACTACAGCGATTGGGTCAAAGTTGTTGTAGAGATGTATTTTGCACTCTTGCGAAACTTTTAGGACGTGGTGGGAGGAGGGCTGAACCTATTTGTGAGCATCGCCTCTCCGGTTTGGCGATGTGGGTCACGTCACGAGCTATCCCTGGACTGCAAAGGATGTGCTCTACGGTTAGTTTTTCTCCCTATTGGTCTCTTTGGAGGTGAAAAAGCCAACAATTCCCAGGGCTGAGGCGGGAGACGGCTTCAGGTGAGATCAAGTGAGAAGATCGGAAACGCAGCAAGCCGGCAAGGACATGCTTCTCGCACAAGCCCTAGCTTTCTCCGGAGGCCCACAAACTTCCCTAGGGAAGAGGAAATGGGTGTGCCCCAGGAGCAGTTCCACAGAGCCTTGCTCATCATGTGACAGCTCTAGGGTTGAAGGACTGGAAGACAGATTCTTTCGACCCCTCCTACTGGACGTCAACCACACTGGCCACGCCCTCCACCCAAGGGCGGGGCAGAGACGCCCCGTCTCTAAACGGCCTTCCTCGAGGGCGGGGCCTCCGAGGGGCGGGGCCGGAGCATGGGGGAGGGGGGGAGGGAAAAGAGGGAAAAAAAAGGGGTGGTCACGTGCGGCTGGTGGCCTACGGTCACGTGACGGGCGGCGGGGCGCAGGCAACCCAGGCTGGGAGTTCTCCCGAGGGAAAGCCGAGTGAAGTGGGGGACCCGGAGGCGGTGACAATGGTGAGTGCGCGGCGGCCTGCGAGGGCCGTCTCCCGCGGGGCCTCGGTGCGCGCGGCTGGAGCCCAACGGCGGGCGCGGCGCCGAGCTGCAGGGAAGGGGCGCGGAGCGGTGAGGCCTGACGGCTGCCCGGTCCCGGCCTGGCCTGCGCACCTGCGGCCGGCGGCACTGTCCGGACCATGTCAGAGCCTCTGCCCGCCTTCCTCGACCGCCTGTGGGGGCCGTGGCTGGGCACCCGCAGCCCGCCCAGCCGGAATCCCGCGGCCTCGCCTTCCAAGGTAGCGGAGGACAGCCGGTGCCCAGACCCTAAGTTCCGGACTCTGGCGAGACCTGCTCACCTTCCTCGCCCCGAGCTCGATAAAGTCCGCTTATTTTCTTAAAGCTGGATGTGTGGGGACGTTGTGCGATTTCATGACCCGGGTGGAGGCTTTTTGGCACTTGTAGAATAGGAGAGAGGGAAAGAGAAAAGGGTGTGGGAACCGAGAACCCTCATTTATCTCCAGACACCGATTTAAGCACTTGGTTTCACTTCCTTCCCGAAGTGGTTTCTACAACTTAGCTCTTTGGGATGTTGCAATGTCTTGGGAGCCCAGGGAGGGATGAAAATTAGAGCACTTAACCAGACTTAATGGAAAGCACTTTTGGGCACGGCAGTGTTTAACTATATGTGCCCGCAGTCTTCTTTAGATAGGAGGGTGTTTGGCTCATGTTATTTAGCATGTACACCTCGAGAGCCTTACACTACCTGATCTCCGAGCTTCAGTAAACCGCCTGAGACTTTTAGCTTAGACCAAGCTAGCCAGGTCAATTTTTAGGACGTTGCGTTCATTAAATAACTTAAAACCAGAAATCGTGTTCGCTAGAGGTTGGGGGAGGCGGGATTTCATTCTGGGAGCGTTTTTTAAAAACATGTATTTTGGGTGAGCCCAGCCACAGATAAACAGGCAAACTGCCTGCTCTCTTGCACTTTATAGACTAAGGAGAGTTAACCGTTTGTTTAGATAAATTAGTTTAAGGTGGGAGTTACAATCGCAATAAATACCGAAGAAGGAATTCTTTGGGTGTTAGAGAACCGTTTTTTTGTTGCTTATAATTTTATACTTTTTGGTTACATTTTTGTAATTAGACCTAGTTTTGTTGAAGAGTAATTTACTTTTATTTTCAAGGCATTGGTTCAAACCAATGAAATTGTAAAGCTTTGAGACCTTGATGTGGACACACGTGTATGTATGAGAATTTGCTGTTTCATTGTGTGTGGGCTCACTGAATACATTGTGGAAGCCTTGGTTTCCCTGAGCTCTATTTCTTTTCTTTCTCTCTTTCTTTTTTTTCATACATATTTTGACTATGTTCTTTCCTTTCCCTCAAGTTCCATTTCTTTAAGGCTACCAGACTTAATTTTCTTAAGTGGTGGCCCAAAAGTTTGTTACATTTTTATGTATCCACCTGTAATTTTGCTAGGTGGTGGTGCTCAATAATGTATGTCTTGGCACCACGTGCTTGTTGGGTGCTTGAGGGGGGTCTCAAGAAGGCCTCAGGCCCCCTGGAACTGTGATTACAGACAGTTGTGAGCTGTCGTGTGGCTACTTGGAATCTAACCCTGGATCCTCTGGAAGAGCAGCCAGTGCTCTTAATCACTAAGCCATCCTCTGGCCTGTTATTGCAGAACTGTGTCTACTTGTGTGTTTTGGCAGCTTTAGCGGCAATTTAATTTTGTTAAAATAGTATTTAATTTGCATCTCTAAATGTCAAAATTTCAAATTGGAAAGATCATTCTGTGTGCTATAAAAATATATGTAGAAAAAATTTCCATATTCCATTTTATATGTAAAACAACTTTTATAGTCCCTGGGTCTTAATTTTCCTTTAAGTAGCTTTGAGGAGTATTCAGTTAGCGGAGAAAATTAATTTTAATTTCTCTGCCTTTGTTTTGTAACTACATGAGCTAATAATGTTGACACTGTTGGAAGGGGAGTCTTCCTTATTGTCTCTGCCACCTGCCCTTGTTTAATGTATCTGATTTCGTTTCCCTGTTTAAAATAGTCAGCCACTTTAGAATATTGCCTTTCCACCCTCCTGTCAGTTTTTCTTTCTACCATCACCTTCCTCCTTTGCTGCCTCAGTGAGTTGTACAGAGTGGATAATTACCAAATGCCAGGTAGTCAGTTTTGAGCTGCACACACATATAATTATTGTGTAATTGGAGGAAATACACTGTCTCAAAATGTACTGTTTTTAGAGGTTTTGACTTTTAAGACTTGGTGTATGAGAGGTAACAGGTAACCAGGACATGGGGCACAGTGTTGAGTGTTGCTTGGGAGTTGAGACAAGAGAGATTGCAAATTTAAGGTCAGCCTGGGCAAATTAGACACAGTCTCAAGCTGGGGGAAAGGTGGGCGGAGAGGGTATTACAACTCATTGGTAGAATTCAAGCATAGGCCCATGTTCAGTCCTCACTGCCTGATGAAAGCAGAACAGCAGCTGGGTGTGGTTTATGCAGATCACCTGTCTATCAGTCGCTCTTTTCTAAATATTTAACTAATTACAAGTTTTCTTATTGAAATTAGCTCAACAGTTCAGAGCACTGGCTGCTCTTACAGAGGACCTGGATTCAATTCCCAGCACTCACCCAGTGGCTTACAGCCACCTGTGACTTCTGTTTCAGAGGATCTAATACAGGGTCCAGGCGCACACATGACAAACAGACATACAGGCAGGAAAAATATTTATACATTACAAATAAAGATATAAGTATAAAAGAGATTTATAGAAGAGGGAAAAAGACACTGTCTCTGCTAATATAGAAACAGTGAAAACAGCTTGGTCATGTGTCACCACCTGTGGCTCCTTGGGTTGTTGACTGTCATTATCTGTCCTCAGCACAGAGCTGATGCTTAATGAGTTCCAGACCTAGACTTTGCTACCTCACTGACTGACCCTGATCCACCAACAGTTACAGATTGCAGTCCGTTTTCTTGTGTGTAGTCACTTAATTCATATTATTAGAGTGGTATGTGTATATTGAAGATTAGCACTCCACAGGTATTTGAGAGCCTTGTATAAAATACTGTACACTACTTTTAGGCTCTTGTTTTCAGTGATGAACAAAAGAAAAAGTCTTCAGAGTGCACAGCTCAGAGAGAGAGAGAGACGCATACTTCCTCAGTCTGTGAGACCAAAGCTTGGAGAGTCCAGTTTGCATTCGGGTGTTAGGTAAAGCCCTTTCAGAGATGAGTCAGTCATCAGAGGGTGAACGAGTCAGGTCACAGTACTTTGCCTGACTGTGGGACAAGGGGGAGATGGCAAACCTACTGAACTTATGTACACGTCGTTACTTCCATCATTAAGGTTATTATATCTGGGTGTTGGCTTTCTCCTTCCATCATATGGATCCTATGGACTGATCTTAGGTTATAAGGCCTTGCTCCAGGTACACACACCAACAAGCCCTCTCGCTGGTCCAGACTACTGTCTGAGGAAGTTCCAGTCTATAAGCTCTCCGGACTTTTGGGGTATTTAAAAGAAGTGGTTTGATCAGACGAGTGTGTATATGTGCCCAGTGTTAGTGGTATGGACACAGGCAGTCACACAGTCATCTTTTTTTTTCTTTCACATGGGTCTGGGCATCTGAACTCAGGTCTTCTCCCTACTCCCATATGGCATTTCTTTTTTTCCAAGACAGGTTTCTCTGCATAGTCTTGGCTGTCCTGGAACTCTCTCTGTAGATCAGGCTGGTCTTGAACTCACAGAGATGCACCTACCTATGCCTCCCAAGTGCTGGGATTAAAGGCACGTGCCACCATGCCCAGCTCCATTATGACATTTATATATAAACGTGTCCTTGCACTTTGCTTATATTTAACTTAACTTGCTAACTCTGCTTTGTTATCATTCCCCTCTCTTCCTTGCCGGTCACCTCCTCTCCTCCAAAGTTCTTCCCCTCAGCTTGCATTGTGTGTGTGTGTGTGTGTGTGTGTGTGTGTGTGTGTGTGTGTGTGTGTGTGTTTGCATATGTACACATGTAGTTAATCTATATTTTATATATTAGAATTTAGTGGTATTTGTCTTTTTGAGATTATTTTATTTAACATGATGATCAGATGAACGTTTTTAAAAAGTCACTTTGGTGTTTGTGCAGGACAGAGTAGGAAGAAGGGATCTAGACATTGGTGTGAGGGGTGTGCCTGTGGGTCTAACTGCCTGGAAGGCTGAGGTCCGAGGACTGCTTGAGCTTCCTAGATAAAGACCAAATAGAGCAACACAGAAGGACTCCATCTAAGAGCACACACATAAGAAAGGATATAGGCCAGTTTGATAGGAAGCTGTCATCTTTATATTTTATTTTATTTTATTTATATGTGCTGGTGTCAGATCTTGGAGTTACAGACATTTGTGAGCTGCCATGTGAGTGCTGAGAATTGAACCTGGGTCCTTTGGAAGAGCAGGCGATGCTCTTAACCGCTGAACCATCTCTCCAGGCGCCATCTTTAAAATTTAAAAACTAGAGCATTGCTGTTGGTGATCATATCACTCCATAGCTGTATGTCAGTGTCAGAATCATCAGTGGTGTCTGCTTACTGTTCATTGCTACATTGTCAGCTAGTGTGCTTTGCTAAAGGGAAGCAGTTATCTGAAGTTACAGTGCTTATATATTGTCTTTGGAAATATTTATTGGCTTTATTTGGAATTTTATTGGCTTCTAATGTTACTGCCAAGTTTACTCAAAAGTCTTATTACCTGGTATGACACATTCTGTCCAGACCTGATAGAGCAGAGATTTGATGGTAATTAGCCACTGTGATGGCACTGGAGCTGGAAGATGGGGGACAGCTTGGACTGTGCAAATTTTTCTCTGTTGGAAGCACCTAGTATGGGTGTAATAAGCTTTTCAAACTTGGTTGTAAGAAATTGAGGCCCAACTTGTAAGCGTGAACCTCAGGTTAACTCTGTGGGCTCAGTCGGGCTGGTGCTTTGATTTGTAGCAGTGCTAGAGATCGGATGCATGTGTGTGAGGCAAGCCCCTCAGTACAGTTCCAAGTAGAACCTGATAGTTTTTTTTTATTATTGCTAACTCATAGATTAGTGATCTGCTTGGCTTTACGTTAAAAGTAATTAAATTTGAATTTCAAATGTAGTGACTGTCTAAACATGATAATCATAAGCATTTTAATTTTATTTCAGAGTTTTCTTGGAGGCTTTTTTGGTCCTATTTGTGAGATCGATGTTGCCCTTAACGATGGGGAAACGAGGAAAATGGCAGAGATGAAAACTGAAGATGGCAAAGTAGAAAAACACTATCTCTTCTATGATGGAGAATCTGTTTCAGGAAAGGTAAGCTTTTGTTTGTCAAAGTTACTTAATTTTAGAACATTAGAATTAGTTATCAAAATAGTCTATGCTGTAACTAAATTTGAATGGTTGTATTGGAAATACATTTTTCCCCCTGAAGGTCAACTAAAATATTTGATGGATTAAAAACAGTGATGGAAGATTCTTCCCATGGAAGGATTTTAGGGGTAGGGTCTTTGAATTTCACAAATTTTTTTTTGCTGATGACTGTATCTTAAGCTTTGTAGAGTTTTTCACTAATACAGAGTTGGAGAGCTGTGGAGTAGCTGTCTGGTGTGGCATAGGAAGGGTTCTTTCTGACTCTTTGTAGCTTGCTCTTCTGCGTGGTCACTATGTCTCATTTGCTCCCTTTCTTCATACTGGTGGAGGGCCTCAGCTCTTTTGGAATGTGCCTGTGTGGCTAGATATAGTTAAGATACCTTCTTCTGTAATATTCACACCTCTTTTGCTTTTTCTTTCCTCAGTAGTTTGTAAAATTCTTCATCTCCTTCTTTCTTCTTGTCTCACATAGCCCATCGTGGCCTCAGACTCCCTGTATTAAACTTGTGGTGGTCCTCCTGCCTCCACCTCTGAAATACTGGGATTGCAGGGATGCACTACCATGCCTGGCTAACTAGCCCTTAGTTGTTTTAGAGCAGGTCTATATTTTCAGGGGAAAAAGGGGGTGAAATACAAAGTGCTTTATATTGCCTTCTCTTCACCATGCCCTCATAGATAGTTTAACAGTCTAACATCTGCCTGTTGTTGTTATATATTGAGGTAGGGTCATAACTCAGGCTGATCTTAGACTACAGTGACTTAGTCTTCCTGCATCAGCCTCTGAATTCTGGAATTGAATGTATGAACCACTAGGCCCAGTTTAGTTCGGTAGATTTAAAAGTATATAGTGATGATGATGATGATGATGATGATGATGATGATGATGATGATTATGATGATGGGGCTGGAGAGATGGCTCAGTGGTTAAGAGCACTGCCTGCTCCTCCAGAGGTCCTGAGTTCAATTCCAAGAAACCACATGGTGGCTCACAACCATCTATAATGTGATCCGATGCCCTCTTGTGTAGATAAAGCACTCATATACAATAAAAATTAAAAAAAAAAAAGAACCAAATCCAGGTGTGGTGGTATGCATCTGTATTCCCAGTGCTTGGGTAGTGGAGGTAGGAGATAAGAGGTTAGGGTCATCTTCAGCTACATAGTGAGCTCAAGGCTAGCCTGGGCTACATAAGACCCTATCTTAAGACAAAAAACAAAGCAAAGAAGTGATGAACCAGTCTGGTTCATAGTTTCAGTTAGGGTTCACTGTGATATTATATGTTGTATGGGTTTTGACAGTTACACAGTGTTATGTATCCTTCCTTTGAATATCATGCAGAATGCCTTAATCATCCTACAGAGTCCCATCTGCCTCACCTGGGCTCATGCCTCCCCGGCACCTGGGCTCATGCCTCCCTGGCACCTGGGCTCATGCCAGTCTCCAGAGCCTGTGGCCACTGCTGATCATTTTACTCTTGTGATTTTACCTTTTCTAGAATGCCATGTAACTAGAATCATACATTTTGTAGCCTTTTTAGATTAGTTTTTATGTCTATTTGATGTCCCTCAATAATTTTTTGTGAGTTGGTAGCTCATTTGTGTTTAACATTAAATAATTCTCTTTTGTGCTGGCCCTGGCCTGTGTCTATACTTCTCAGCATTTGGAATGCTGAAGAGGCTTGGTGGGTTGCTTCAAGTTTGAGGCTATCCTAGGCTACATACATAGTGATTTCCAGGCTAGTCTGAGCTACAGAACAAGGCTGTCTCAAAATGTGTATATGCCTTTTGTATGGATACCAGCATATTTATTTCTTCCATTCACCTACTAAAGACTGTTTTGAGCTGGGCGTGGTGGCACACGCCTTTAATCCCAGCACTTGGGAGACAGAGGCAGGCAGATCTCTCCGTGCTACAGAGCAAGTTCCAGGACAGCCAGAGCTGCTACACACAGAAATCCTGTCTCCAAAAACAAAATAAAAAACAACAACAACAACAACAAAAAAGAGGAAAACATATTTTTATTTATTTGGTTGTAGAGTTGTTTTCTTTATTTTTATTTTTATTTCTGACAGGGTCTCACTATGTAGACTTTATTGGACAGGAACTCATGTGTAGACCATGCTATCCTCCTACTCAGAGATCTACCTTCCTCTGCCTCTACCTCCAGAGTGTTTGAATTAAAGGTGTCTGACATCATGCCCAGGTTGGTTTGGGTTTGTTTTTTGTTTTTAATTTCTGCCTTCTCCTTAGAAGTTGTTTGATGTTTCCTTTTTTGTTCATTCACATCTAGTGTAGGCATTTTCTAGCTACAGCCAGGACTGTAGCTGTTTTCTTTCTTTCTTTATTTTATTTTTATTTATTTATTTATTTATTTATTTATTTATTTGAGACAGGGTTTCTCTGTGTAGCCTTGCCTGTCCTGGACCAACTTTGTAGATCTGCCTCCCAAGTGCTGGGATTACAGGCGTATGCCACCGTGCTAGGCTTGTAGCTGTTTTCTTTCACCAGAGTTTTTATAATATATGCCCTGTTCTGTTCCTTAGTTCAGGCCATCCTTTCTCTCATTGTGCTATAATGTCACCTCTGTCATAAAGCATGTCATGAAGTCTATTCTGGCAGCGGCTGCTGCTGCTGGTGCTTCTTCTTCTTCTTCTTCTTCTTCTTCTTCTTCTTCTTCTTCTTCTTCTTCTCCTTCTTCTCCTTCTTCTCCTTCTTCTCCTTCTTCTCCTTCTTCCCCCCACCCCCACCCCCCAGACAGGGTTTCTCTGTGTAGCCCTGGCTGTCCTGGACTCGCTTTATATACCAGGCTGGGCTTGAACTCACAGTGATCCACCTGCTTCTGCCTCCCAAGTGCTGGAGTTAAAGACACACACTACTGTTCTCATGGCATATCTGTGGCATGAACCTCCTTCTTCGTTCCTTTTGAATATTCTAATTAAGTTGTAATTTATACCCCATAAAATTGGCTCTTAGTTCATTGCTGTTTACTGTATTTGCAGAGTTGTGCAGCCCTCATCATTCACTTCAGAACATTTATTCCTTTGACCAAGAAACAGTGTCCACTACCTGCAAATCCCTCATCTACAGAGATCCTTTGTTTCCTGTTCCGAACATTGCATATACATGGAATCACACTGTGGCCTTTGTATGTGGTGCCTTTTACTGAGCTATCTATTCAAGGCTCCCATAGCAAGTATATATACCTCATTCTCCTAAACTATATTTTAAATGTTAAAGTATTTTAGCCCCATTCAAGAAAGATGTCTTCTTGTCCTCTTTTATAAAAGGTACTTGTTTTGCTTATCAGTATATTATTCCTAGATATTCTGAAGTCTTTTATGGTCTTTAGATTAGTAACTCATTGTAAAGTTAGTAATAATAATTATTATGTTTGTTATTATGACTTATAACAGAAAAAAATTGCCTATTTAATTTTTGTTGTTATTGATATATTGTTTAAAATATAGATAACAAGGATTTAAAGGCATTTTTCTTTCTTTCTTTTTTTTTTCTTCTGTGTAGCCTTGGCTGTCCTAGACTCACTTTGTAGACCAAGGCTGGCTTCCAACTCACAGAGATCCACCTGCCCTTGCCTCCTGAGTGCTGGGATTACAGGCATCCAGCCTTCATGCTCAATTTTTTTTTTAACATTTGTGTGGAGTAGAGAGAGAGAGTACGTGCCACAGCATGTGTACAGAGGTCATAGGACAACTTGTGAAAGTTGCTTCTTTCCTTCCATCATGTTAGGTTCTACGGCTCAAACTCGGGTCAGCAATATTGGTGACACATGCCTTTACTTAATGGATTGTCTTGCCAACCCTAATTTGTCATTTTAACCACACAGCCTAATGGCATTACTTGTGTTTTTAAAATCCTTTTTGTTTGTTTGTTTTTCGAGACAGGGTTTCTCTATGTTATCTTGGCTGTCCTAGACTGGCTTTGTAGACCAGGCTGGCCTAGAACTCACAGAGATCCTCCTGCCTCTGCCTTAGTGCTAGGATTAAAGGCGTGCGCCATCACGCCCAGCTTGTGTTTTTAATCTTAATCACACTATATATCTAAGTTTTCACATGACCCTAACAGAAACTTTATATCCTAGTAGTAGTCACTGCTCTTTCCCCAGTGAACTTTAATCTGCTACCTGCCGCTTCACCTGCACTAGCTACTTTGTGTAAGTAGTTGCATAACATTTGTCCTTTTATGACTGCATTATTGAGCATGTTGTCAGGATCCTCTCTTGTAATAGCAAATGCTAGAAATCCATTCTAAGCTGGGCATGGTGGCTCATGCAGAAGCAGGTGGATTGCCATGAATTCGAGGCCACCCTGGTCTATAAAGTGAGTCCAGGACAGACAAGGCTACTTTGTCTCAGAAAAAACAAAAAAGAAGGAAAAAGAAATACATTTTATTCTGAATATTATTCCCAATATATCATATCCATGTGGTAAAAAATATTCCAAGTTAGTTGTACCTTAGATCTGTAATCCCAGCACTAAAAAGGTTGAGGTAGGAGTATTGCTGAAAGTTCAAGACTAGCCTGAGTATAATGCAGTATAAGGAGAGTATGAGTCAGAGACTCTGGCTTACCCTCTCCTGCAGCTGTATTCTTAGGAGCCAGCCTGCTTCCCTTTGGAGGAACTGACAGCGTTTGTTGAGCAGCTGCAGCACTCTGTTTTCCCCAGCACTGATGAGAACTCTTAATTTTTCCATATTCTTTGGGACGCTTGTATTTGTTTTGAGACAAAGTCTATTACAGCGCTGGCTGGCCTTGAACTCACTTTCATCCTCCTGCTTCCACCTGTCAGGTGCTGGGATCACAGGTGTGCGCCACTGTGCCCAGATCAGGTGTAGTTTTTCTTAGTATGTCGTCTTAGTGTACAGTGTTAGCCCATGGTTCTAAAGTTCTTTTCTTTTTCAAGACAAGGTCTCGATAGCCGAGACTGACGTTGTGCTGCTGGTCTTCTTGGCTCCACCTCCTAAGTATTTTGTTTATAGGTGTGCATTGCCATGTCAGCTTTCCAGTTTTTTGTTTGTTTTTTTGATTTTTTGGGTTTATTTTGGAAACGGGATTTATCTGTGTAACAGCCTTGCCTGTCCTGGAACTCCCTTGGCTGACCTTGAACTCACAAAGATATGCCTGCCTCTGCCTCCTGAGCTGGGATTAAAGGCATGAGCCTGATGGTGTCTCTACAGCACAAAAAAATTAATTTTGATGAAGTTTTGTTTATCTATTTTTAAATTTAATTTTATTTCTTGAGCTTTTGAGAAACCACCGCCTAAGTAAAGGTCATGAAGTTATATTTGTGTCTTGTTGTACTTACTTAGGCATTATCCATTTTGAGAACATCTCTGTTGGATGTGAGGTAGTCTTTCAGTGTTGTTCTTTTGAATGTTAATACCCATTTGCCCCAACACCACTTACCAAAAAGAGAATAGCTTCCCTGTTGCATTGGTTTGGTGATCTTGTGCAAATACCTTTAAAAATTAAAACTCTCTGTTAAAAAAAATTAGAATGTTTTTTAATTGATGCAAAAATCTTGTTTGCCTATAGCTTAATTTCTTTCTTTGTTTTTTTCTTTTTCTTTTTTTGGTTTTTCTGAGACAAGGTTTCTCTGTGTAGCCTTGGTTGTCCTGGACTTGATTTGGAGACCAGGCTGGCCTGGAGCTCACAGATCTGCCTGTCTCTGCCTCCCCATATGCTGGGATTATAGGTGTGCATCACTGCACCCAGCCAACTTAATTTCTTTTATGTTCTGTTCTGTACCTTGTATGCCAAATTTATAAAGAAGGACACGAAATAAAGACTGAACCAAGGAGATCATTCTCCTTTATTTGTGAGGTTTCAGATAGCAACCTTAAAAGAGAATGGTTTTTCCTTTTGCACTAGTTGTACATGTAAAAACTATTAGTATTAGTTATTAATTTTTTAAACAGAGTGTCTATGTAGCCCAGCCTGCCCTGGAACTCGTTATGTAGACCAGGCTGACCTTGAACTCAGAGATCCACCTGCCTTTGCTTCACAAATGTTGAGCTTAAAAGGGTGTGTACTACTACACCCAGCTTAAAAACAATTCCTGTTAAGCAGTTAGATACTATTGTCCAAATTGTTGGTTCTGTAACAATGAGTTCTATCATAGAAGGAGAAATTGAGACCTTGTTAGATTTCATCAAGATAAAACAATTATAATTAGAGGGCAGGGTGTAAAAAAATACATAATTAATATCATTGGCAATTGTTTCAAAGTGACATTATTACAAGTATTGGTTCTAGCCTGCGTTTATAGGGCATTTTTTTTTACTATTTTATGTTTAGACAAGGACTTGATGCTTGATGATAGTAAAATACATTGACCTGGTTGCTTTATTGGTTTGAGTGAATGTTGTGTAAATAGACCTGTATTCCCTATATACCCGCCTCACCTGTTTCTACGGAAAATCCTTATTTGTCATAAAGGGGAAGTTATCAACTTCAAGTTTTATTCTAGTCAGGCATGGTGGCACACACCTTTAATCCCAGCACTCACTAGGCAGAGGCAGGCAGATCTCTGTGAGTTCTAGGCCAGACTGGTTTACATAGTGAGTCCAGGACAGCCTGTCTTGAAAAACCAAAAGAAAAACAAAAAATTGGGCTATAGTGGCATACACCTTTAATCCTGGCACTTGGGAGGCAGATGAAGATGGATATCTGTGAGTTCAAGCCTGGTCTACATAATGAGTTCTAGGATACCTAGAGCTACATAGTGAGACCCTGTCTCGAAATAAAAACAAAAAACAAGCAAAAAATAGATAAGTTGGATAAATGGCTTTAACTGAGTGATTGGAATTAGCTGTACTAATGTTGAAACAAGCTGATGTAATAGGAGTGGCAACACTGTCTTGTGACACCAGTACCTGAGGGTTAGAGAAGAGTGACGTCATCCTTGGATTTAAAGATGCTGAAGACCAGCCTGGGCTACACGAGAGACTTTCTCAAACAAACAAAAGCATACATTATATGCTTCCTAACCCTAGTCCTACACTGAGAAAAACACAACTTCATTTCTATAGTCTTGCTAAAATACATGCAGAGTGGAATTGTAGAAATATCAGACAAAACAAAATTAAGGGTCATTATTGACCAGTATTCTTAAAAACTTTAATTGTAATTAGTTTAAACCTACCCCAGTCCCAAACAGTTTAGTTTTGTTTTGTTTTAATTTACTTACTTTTGAGACAGTGTGTATTTGTAGTGTAGGGTGGCCTAGAACTTGTTATGTAATCCATGATAGGCTTGAATTGTCTCAGCCTCTCCAGTTCTGAAATTGAAGATGGCTGCTACCATACCTGGCATGAACCTGACATTTTTGGTGTATGTGAAGCTTATTTACTCACCCTGTTGGCCAGGCTGGCCTCAAACTCAGAGATCTGCCTGCCTTTTTCTCCTGAATGCTGGGATTAAAAGTGTGTGCTACCACCACCTGGACTGTGAAGCTTATTTAAATCTTTGTCTTTAAAAATTATTTTTCTTTTTTTTTTTTTTCCAGAGTGAATGTAGACTATTATGGAAAAGTGAGAAATTATGTTTTCTGGCTTTTGACAGGATTATTTGCTTATTATAAAATCCAAAACAGAGCTTGGACACTACAAAGAGGATCTGGTTGTGGTTTATATTTGCAATCCAGAGGCTGAGGCAGGAGGATTCAGATGTTGAGATAAGTGTGGGCTCGATCGAGCGTCTCATCTCCACAGCGGCCACTGCATGGGCAGAGCAGATGTGGGCTGTGGTGGTGGCCAGCTAGCACAACAGCCCCCACGTTTCTCCCCACAGAGTTATTCAAGCCACAGGTTGTTGTGCCTCTGTCAAGTGATTCTTCCCAGAATACCCTGCTGCCCCAGATCCAACTAATGGTACCACCAGGGTAGGTGACAGTGTCCTACAGTCCACAGCAAGACTCCTCTGTTTTGCACCTCTCTCCTGTTAGATTTAGGCCAAGAAGTATCTGTTTGCCCACCTTATAAATTCATTCTCTCTTTCTGTCTCTCTCTCCCTCTCATTTAGAAAAAAATTTTTTAAGAGACAGGCTTTCTCTGTGTAGGTCTGGCTGTCCTGAAACTCCCTTTGTAGACTAGGCTGGCCTTGAACTCACAGCTCCTTTTGCCTCTGCCTCCCAAGTACTGAGATTAAATGCATGTGCCACCGCTGCCTGGCTAGCATATTTTTTTAATATAGAAAAGATTGAAAGTTCTACAGTTGATAGGTTGCATATTCTTTCTTTTTTGAGATTAAATTTCTAAATTTAAGCCAGGTACAGTGCTGCACACCTGTAATCCCAACACTAGAGTCAAGGGAGGCAGAGGCAGGAGGATCTGTGAGTTCAAGGCCAGCCTAATTATGAAGTGAGTCCAAGACAGCCAAGGCTACATAGAGAAGCCGTGTCTTGAAAAACTAAAAAGAAAGAAAGAAAGAAACAAAAAAGATTTAGCTGGGCATGGTGGCACATGCCTTTAATCCTAGCACTCGGGAGGCAGAGGCAGGTGGATCTCTGTGAGTTAGAGATCAGCCTGGTCTACAAAGTGAGTCTAGGACAGCCAAGGCTGTTACACAGGGAAACCCTGTCTCAAACAAATTTTTTTGTTCTAAGTTTAAAGGGCTGAAGATATTTGAAGCTCAGTTGGTAGAGTGCTCGCATGCACAAAGCTTTGGGTGTTTCAGTCCACAGCACCACGTAAATGGGCCGTGGTGGAGTCCCAGTACGTGGCAATAGAGGCAGGAGAATCAGAAGTTCACTGTCATCCTCAGCTGTATAGAAAGCTGGAGGCCAGCCTGGGTTAGAGGCCCTGTCTTAAGAATAAACAAAAGTTTATAAGTTCAGTATTTTCACTTGGCAGGTACATTGATCTAAGGATTTGAGATGATGCAATTCAAAAAGTATGACAGGACTGGAGAGTTAGCTCAGTGGAAGAACGTTTGCTTAGCAAGAACAAGGCCCTAGGCTCAATTCTTAGTGCTGAGATAGGAATAAATGGGCTCATGCAAAACAGTCATACCTAGAATTAATTTAAATCTCAAAGCATTTTAGCATGAATTATAAGCTTAGGGTAGTAAGTGTTGCTTTAACTTTTTTGTTTGTTTGTTGATGCTGGGTCTTATACTGGCCTCAATCAAACTCATTATGTAGCCTTGGCTGGCTTCAAACTCACCATCATCCGGTTTTAGCCTTCCAGCTGCTGGATTTCAGAGATGAGCCATTGTATCTGGTTAAATGAGCATTGATTTTAAGGCTAGAGTTTAGAGCCAGCATTTCTTGGTTATAAAAACCTGAAAATTCTCTTTTAGGTTAATTCTCGAAGTTAGTGGTTGTTTCACATTAAGACGGTATTAGTCTTAGATCTGCTTCATTATCTGGCCAGAAAATACATATGAGTGGTTGGAGAGTTTCTCTGTTTTTGGGCTTTTTAATATTTCTTTATCTATGAGAGGATCCTTCTTAATAAAGTGAATGCTTTGTTTGTGCAAGTAATGGGTTCCTTAGTGGCTGCCTGTGAGTTGCCCTTCCGGGTGCAGTAAGGTCACTGCCTTTCACACCTCAAGAATGAATGCCTCAAGGACTTACAGATTACACTCATCTGGGAGGAATCTGGTAGGCGCACTCAAAGGACTGTTAACATCTCTTACAATTTCATGTCTTGGCAGGTAAACCTAGCCTTTAAGCAGCCTGGAAAGAGGCTAGAGCATCAAGGAATTAGAATTGAATTTGTAGGTCAAATTGGTGAGTTTTAAAATAGTATTACTTTTTCCTTTGACTGAAGAGGGTTGGATTTGGCAGTTAAATAATTGAATTAGAGCTGAGCTTTACGATTATGTGTAATAGAAGAGGATGAAGTGTAGTAAACCAGGCATCTCAGTTGTACTCAGTGACATGTGGCTCATTCTGCCTGTGTGCTTAGACTCTGAGAAGTCATGTAAACCGCCAGCCTTGAAAGATGGTCATATTGTCTCCCATCTGCCTCGTTACTCATCACCTCACTCACAGTCACCACCTCCACCTCCATCTTCATTTTCTAATTTCCCATGTCATTTGTCTCCTGAGCTAGTGTCTACCTATAGCCGACTCCCTCCTGAACAGAAATTCACGTAAAAGGGAAAGGATAATTTTCTCTTAAGTCAGATTGTATACATTTCCATGTGGGAGTTTTGGAGACACTCTTGAGTTAGCAGAAAGCAAAACTACATATACATCTTTTGGTGTTGAAGAGTCAAGAAAGAAAGTGTGTCTTACTCAGACTCTCCATAGCTAGGTTTAAAATCCAGCTAATTGTTACTGTATGTTTTTAAAGTATCAAAGCTGGAACGGTGGATATTTACATATCTAATTAACTCGTAGTTGGTTTTATTCTTTTTTGCATTGTAGTTTATGAAAGTAATATATTTATCTAACAAAACACAACAGAATTATTCTTAAAGGGAAGTGCTCCAATAACTACTGGGGTGTGCCAGCTTCATTTAGGAAGTACAGCTACGTGAAAGGAAGGAGGACATTGCCGTCAGGTTGTCACTGTGCCAGGCTGGAGGTTATCATGTCCAAGGAGATGTAATGAGAGAATAACATTGAGATCAAGCTCTAGATTATTAAAGTAAAAGTATATTTAACTAATTTTTTTGGTAAATTACTTTAGGCAATAAAAGCTTGGGTTTTATTGAATTGGATATTAAATATAATTGGTCTTTTTGCTGTTTTACATTTCTTAGAACTTTTCAATGACAAGAGTAATACTCATGAATTTGTGAACCTAGTGAAAGAGCTAGCCTTACCTGGAGAACTGACTCAGAGCAGAAGTTATGATTTTGAATTTATGCAAGTTGAAAAGCCATATGAGTCATACATCGGTGCCAATGTCCGCCTGAGGTATGGATGTGCTTCAGAAACTATCACAGAATCAAAACCAGAAACCCATGCTCCTGCCAGTGTCTTATATAAACTTATAATTACAATTCTGCAATGGAAGAATTAAAATTTAAATATTCTGTTACTTACCTTGTTTCATTTGACTGATAATGATTTGACATAGTCATGGCTGTTAACATTATAGATTCAGAGACATTTCTGTTTGATAATTCCCTTGTTTGAAGTATCATTATTAGTTACTTCAAATCTTTAGTTCCCTAATGAGTTTCATTCAGCATTTGTTTAAGAGATAATAACCCAGAGGCTTAGTGGTCAGGGCTACACAAGCAGAACTGAAGTAGAATTCCAGTTTTTTTGTAACCTTTGCTTCTCTTTTCATTTTGTGTGTGGGCACCTGCATGCCACTGTGTGCACACATGGAGGTTGGAGGACGGCTACAGTTGGTTCCTCCTTTTTCCCATCTCACTGACCCAGCATCCCACTTTCTAATTCTCAGTCTTGTGTTCTTTCCTGTAAGGCTCTATGCAGGAGACCCTGGCTGCCTCCAAGACCAGCTGCAGGCCAAGAGCCAGAAGTGTAGTGTAGGTAGAGGACATGCTTAGCTTGCAGGGGCCTGGGATTCACTCCCTAGTACCAAAGCACCCCCAAATTAGAATTCTTTATGTGTAAACTAGTGGAGTAAGTTGACACTTGGGAGTCCCAGCAAGGAGAAAGCTGAGTTGGTTTACATTTACCTATTAAAGTACCTGCTGAATTTAACATAGGCGGTTCACCTCGTCTTCTCATTAACTTTGTAGGTATTTTCTTAAAGTGACAATTGTGAGAAGACTGACAGACTTAGTGAAAGAATACGATCTTATTGTTCACCAGCTCGCTACCTATCCTGAAGTCAACAACTCTATTAAAATGGAAGTGGGCATTGAAGATTGTCTGCACATAGAGTTTGAATATAATAAGTCAAAGTAAGTACCCAAGGGGTCACTTTTGCATCCTTGTGACCAGAGTACCTGACAGACAGTGCAGAGCAATAAAGATTGCAGGCTTGTTTTCTGAGCACTGAAGAGATACATGTGCATTGCTGAAGATTTAAAGTATGTAAACATGAAAGGGAAAACTGTGCCATACTTCCTATCCTTACCACCAAGCCACTATTAATGTCTTGTGTGTCTTCTCAGCGGCAGAAAGGTATGGTATAGATGCTCTTATATATTGTACTTTTAGAAAACGTCTCTTATTTATTGTATAGTGCCTTTTTGTTAGTGGTGGTGCTGGTGCTGCTGGGTTTTTGAGACAGGGTCTTACTATGTAGCCCTGGCTGTCCTAGAGCTCACCACATAGACCAGTACAAGGCTGGCCTTATACTCATAGAAATCCATCTGCCTCTTTTTCAGAATGCTTGATCTTGTACTTCTGGTCTTGTACTTCTAGTCTTGTAAATGCCTTTTAAAATTGTATTATGGCCGAGTGTGGTGGTGCATGCCTTTAATCTCAGCACTCAGGAGGCAGAGGCAGGTGGATCTCTGTGAGTTCAAGGCCAGCCAGGGCTACGCAGAAAAACCCTGTCTCAGAAATAACAACAACAACAACAACAAATTAAAATTGTGTTATGGAAGATGTTAAAGATGTGAAGATGCCAAGGTACATGAATAATATAGTGAGCAATAGAAGAAATCTTTATATATATGTATGTATTGCCCCCCCCCCCCAATAGTTTGTTTTTAATTTTTATTTCTGGGACAAAAGTTTGCTATATAGTCCAGGCTGGCCTGGAACTCATGGTGCTCCTATTTCAGCTGGGTTTTTAGGCATGTAACTACCATAGTCAGTGCCATAGGAGTTACTTTCTTTGTTGTTGTTTTTGTTTTTGAGACAAGGTTTCTCTGTAGTTGTCCTGGACTCACTTTGTAGACCAGGCTGGCCTGGAATTCTGAGAAATCTACCTGTCTCTCTGAGTGCTGGGATTACAGTTGTGCACCACTGTGCCCAGCTAGTAGTTACTAACATATGGTCTGGATGTGTTTTAGCCATACAAAGTTCTGCATTTCCCATAGATATATTTCTCTCTCTCTCTCTCTCTCTCTCTCTCTCTCTCTCTCTCTCTCTCTCTCTCTCTCTCTCTCTCTCTCTCTCCCCTCTCCCCTCTCCCCTCTCCCCTCTCCCCTCTCCCCTCTCTTTTATATATAACCCTTCCTGTCCTGGAACACATTTTATAGACCAGGCTGACCTAGAACTCACAGAAATCTACTTATTTCTGCTTCGCAAGTGCTGGGATTTAAGGAATGTGCTACCATGACCAGTTTCCTACTTGTCTTATAAACATACATGATTTGTTCAAATCATCATCCAAACAAGGATATTCTACAATATACTGTATTTGCTTGTTTTTGTTTGTTTTCTTTTGTTTTTTGAAACATGGTTTCTCTGTATAGCTCTGGCTATCCTGGACTCGCTTTGTAGACCAGGCTGGCCTTGAACTCTTGTTGATTTGCCTGCCTCTGCCTCCTGAGTGCTGGGATTAAAGGCCTGTGCTCCCACACCCAGCTTGTTTTTTTTTTTTTTTTTTGATTTTTCCTGTCACTCTGTAATTCAGGTTGTTCTTGAACTCTTGAGATCCACTTGCCTCTGCCTTCTGTGCGTCACCATGCCCATCTTCCCATCTTTTTAAAAAAAGATTTATTTATTTTGTATTATGTATACAGTGTTGTGCCTGCATGCCAGAAGAGGGCACCAGATCTCATTATAGATGGTTGTGAGCCACCATGTGGTTGCTGGGAATTGAATTTAGAACCTTTGGAAGAGTAGTCAGTACTCTTAACCTCTGAACCACCTCTCCAGCCTTCCCATCTTTTTCTTTAAAGTTTATTTGTGGGGTTTTTTTTTTTTTTTGGTTGTTTGCTTTGGTTTGGTTTTTTAAATAGGGTTTTATTGTGTAGTGCTGGCTATCCTGGAACTAGCTCTGTAAACTAGGCTGGCCTTGAACTACAGAAATATGCCTGTCCTGCTTCCCAGTGCTGAGATCAAAGGTGTGTGCCACAACCCCCTGGCTTAAAGTTTATTTGTTAAGGAAGCAGTTGTGCTGTTTATCCTCTTTGATTAGGTGATTTTTTTAAAAATTAGCTGTCACTCCCAGCTTTGCATCACTAAAGTGGTCATTTGAAACTGTCTGTAAAATTATCAGGCAGTGTGCTTGCTTCGGCAGCACATATACTAAAATTGGACGGATACAGAGAAGATTAGCATGGCCCCTGCGCAAGGATGAAACGTTCTATATTAAAAAAAAGAAATAGAAAAAAATATCAGGCAGTGTGGAAACTAAAAAGCTGTCACTGAAGCCTTCCTTCATATTTCTGTCTTAATTAGTGCATGGGTTCCTGTGTTAATATCTAGTTCTGGGAAGAAGCCAAAAGTACTCCCGAGTAGAGTAGGGATTCTCAAGTTCATTGCTTCATGATTTCATGGTTTAATTACTAAATACAACACAACAAACTTAGCCCCTAAGTGTAACCCCTTGATCTCTTTCTTTTTGGTTAGCCGCACTGTCCAGCCCATATAACACTAATAATGCTGAGCTCTTAGGTAGGTGCTTTAGTGTTAAAAACATATTAGTATTCTGTTAAATAACGTCAAGCATAGGATCTTAATTTCCTAGTCAGTTAAGTGTTGGAGTGCTCTGAAAATGAACTTTTAAAGTGAGATAATTGTGCTAATCAGTCCCTCAGGTATATTTGATAGTCATATAAAAGTTTGATTTTATATTTGCATAATGAACTGATTAATACCGTTTTAGAAAAGACACTGAAGAATATGAATAGTCTCAATGGTATTTTGAGATAGTTATTTTCCTTGAGGTTGTCTGTTACCTTTTTTGAGTTTCTCAAATTTTTTTTGAAACCGATAATTAGTGTGGACATTCTTTCCAAATAGGTATCACTTAAAGGATGTGATTGTTGGAAAAATTTACTTCTTATTAGTAAGAATAAAAATACAACACATGGAGTTACAACTGATCAAGAAAGAGATCACAGGAATTGGTAAGTTGAAGAAAAGTTTTAATTAAAATTAAAATTCCTTGTTAGTTGAAAATTTAGAAATCTTAGAAAGTTAAGATAAATTTGGAATCCACCTTGTATATTAGCTTTGTTATTTAATAATTTACTTTAATCAATGCTTTAAAAGAACCTTGAGCTGAATATAGGGGCAAGCCCCTGTAGGCTGAAGTCAGAGCATCACTTGAACCCAGGCATTGAGACTAACTTGATTCTTCTTGTTTTGTTTTGTTTTTCGAGATAGAGTTTCTCTGTGTAACCCTGGACTCCCTTTGTAGACCAGGCTGGCCTCAGGCTAACAACAATCCACCTGCCTCTGCCTATCTGAGCACTAGGATTTTTAGTTTTTACTTATTATTTGTACAGTAAGTATTCTGCCCATATTTGTGTCTGTACACCAGAAGAAGGCACCAGATCTCATTATAGATGGCTGTGAGCCAGTATATGGTTGCTGGGAATTAAACTGAGGACCTTTGGAAGAACAGACAGTGCTCTTAACCTCTAAGCCATCTCTCTAGCCCAAGTGCTAGGATTAAAGGTGTGCACCACCATGCCCGGTTCCAACTTGATTATTTTATTTATTTATTTTTATTTTTTGAGACAGGGTTTCTCTTGTAATCCTGGCTGTTGTGGAACTCATTCTGTAGACCAAGCTGGCCTCAAAGTCACAGAGATCCTCCTGCCTCTGCCTCCCGAGTGCTGGGATTAAAGGCGTGTGCTACCATGTGCAGCTCCAACTTGATTCTTAAAGTAATTTTGTAATAGGTACTTATAAACATCTGATTTTCTTTTCTTTTAAAGACAAGGTATTGGCTTTTAACTTCTCTTGCTTCAGTTTCAAAGTGCACAGACTATAAGGAGACTGAAAAAAAGGATCATAGCCAGATCCAGTCTCAACAAAACAAAACAAAACAAAGCAACAACAATAATGGGCCTGGTGAATGCTACACTGCTGAACTGCACCCGTAGCCATCTTACAGTTGCCTTCATTTCATAGATTTCTGAGTTAAAATGTCCTAGGGAGCTAATCCCAAAGTTTTGTATGCTTGACATTTTCTTTATGTTAAAATTAACTCTATGGGAAGATACTTTGGAAATTTCAGAGAAAACCATCATGTGGTGTGTGTTGCTACTTTCTCTTTTAGCATATATAGAAATGATGGCAGGAGCCATGTGAGGCTGACTCTGAGCTGCATGTACCTGGGGGGAGACTGAGGCACACAGTTGAGTGACGCGTTTAAGAGTAGAAGAAACATTGGAAAGGAATGGCCAGCAGAGCCTAAGGCAGCACTGAAATGATCTAGCTGAAAACAGGACAGAGATTTTACTTCTAGGAATATTCAGATCAATGTCATTTCTATTGTTACACTAGGGCCCAGCACCACAACAGAAACAGAAACAATCGCGAAGTATGAAATAATGGATGGCGCACCAGTAAAAGGTAAATCAATTTCATTCTTTTATTTTCTCTTTGATATAAGCCTTACTGTACATCCCTGGCTGGCCCTGTAACTTTCTCTGTCAACCAGGTTGTCCTTGAATTAACTGGTGGTGATCCTCCTGCCTCTGCCTCCTAGGTACTGAGATTACAGGTATGTACACCTGGCTTCATTTGCTTAAATAAAATTTCAAATTTACTTTTTATGTGTATGGATGTTTTGTTTGCATGTATGTACACACCATATACATGCCTTGTATCTGCAGAGGCCGGAAGATCCCTTGGAGCTGGAGTTATAGACCCTTGTGAGCTGCTGTGTGGGTGCTGGGAGTCAAACCTGGATCCTCTGGGAGAGCAGGCAGTGTTTTTAAACCATTGATCCAGCTCCTAAAAATCTTTCATATGTTACTTATTTTTGTAGGGGGAGGGGTATGTGTTTGCAGTGCCGTGCATGCACCATGTCCTCAGCTTGGTGGCAGTGTCTTTACCTGCTCAGCCTCTGGACGGCGCTGAGCCACTGCTCTTGTAGGTGTGGGCGGCAGCGCTGAGCCACTGCTCTTGTAGGTGTGGGCGGCAGCGCTGAGCCACTGCTCTTGTAGGTGTGGGCGGCAGCGCTGAGCCACTGCTCTTGTAGGTGTGGACGGCAGCGCTGAGCCACTGCTCTTGTAGGTGTGGGCGGCAGTGTTCATGGCCGCTGAACTTCACTGTCCATTTAGTGTGGAAGTGCGAATCCTTAAGATGTATAATGGCCGTGCATAGTTGTTTTAATTTTTAATGAATGAATTAATTTTTTGACATACACCTTTAGTTCCATCACTCAGGATCCAGTAGCAGGTGATCTTTGTGAATTCGAGGCCAGCATGGTCTACGTAGAGATCTTGGGATAGTCGGGCTATATAGAAAGATCCTGTCTCAAACAAACAAAACACAATAAAGCTAAAACCAGCAAAACAAAAAACCAAACAAAAACAAAAACTTATACTTTTTTTTCTTTCAATGCTAGAGTTTAAACCTAAGACCCTCACGAATGATAGGTAAGCACTGTATCACTGGGCTATGTATTTTAAATTTTTTTCACTTTCATTATTATTATATGTGCGTTTCAGTGCAGGCCCTTTTGCCATGGCTACCTGTGGAGGTCAGAGGACAGCTGTCAGGCTTTCCCTCCTTTTACCTGGGGTCCAGGATGGAACTTAGTTTGTCATGTTGCCCAGTCGGTGCCTTTACCTGCTAAATCATCGTCTCACTAGCCCCTTTATTTTTGAGACAGAGTCTTACTAAGTTGCCCAAGGAGTCATTGAATTTTATGGCGGCATGTACCACCATGACCTGTTTACATTACTTTGTAATCTTTAGGGTGTAGGCCAATAAAACCAGGATTCTGGTTGGTTTTGTCAACTTGATACAAACCTACATATATCTGGGAAGAGAAAAATCTCCCTTCCTGCTCCCTGAGACAGGATTTCTCTGTGTAGCTTTGGCTGTCCTGGACTCACTTTGTAGATAGGCCACCATGCCTGGCAGAGAAAATCTTAATTGCAAAAATGCCTTTGTAAGGTTGGTGGCTCACTCCTTTAGTCCCAACACTCAGGAGGCAGAGGCAGGTGGATCTTTGTGAGCCGGAGGCCAGCCTAGTCTACAAAACTAGTCCCAAGGACAGCTAAGGCTACACAGAGAAATCCTGCCTTGAAAAACAAACTAAACTAAACTTAACAAAGATTGGCTGGTGGTAGTACACACCTTTATTTTATTTTGAAACAGGGTTTCTTATGTTATCTTGGCTGTCCTGAATTTGCTTTGTAGACCAGGCTGGCCTTGAACTCACAGTGATCCCCCTGCCTCTGCCTCCTGAGTGCTGGGATTAAAGGTGTACACCACCATGCCTCGCTCATGAGTGTCATCATTATTGTCCATTTCACAGATGAGGAACTTGAAACAGTGGCTAAGTCTCACAATTGAAGGATTTCTGGCTTGATCCAGGTTGCTCTAGGACAGTGGTTCTCAACTAGGGTCAACTCCCTGAGAGACATTTAACATTGTCCTAAGAAATTTTGTGCTATCTGCTGCTGGCATCTGGTAGTGTCACAAGGGAGTAGACCTATCCCACTAGAAGGAGTCATCTGTCCCCTGATGCCCCAGTGACAGACTAGACACTGCTTATCTCAGGTGCTGCATCTTAGGTGAAACCAAAGAACTGTGCCCATGAGTTCCTAGTCCTAAGTTTTATATGATTATATTTAATTACTTGAGAATTAAATGGAAATTGCTTTTCTTCCAGGAGAATCTATTCCGATAAGACTATTCTTAGCAGGGTATGACCCAACTCCCACAATGAGAGACGTGAACAAGAAGTTTTCAGTAAGGTACTTTCTGAACCTCGTGCTTGTTGATGAGGAAGACAGAAGGTACTTCAAGCAGCAGGTAAGATGTGACAACACCTAGAGAGCATTCCCTTTTCTAAAGCTTATTGTGCTTAGCAAGTGAGGTTCGCTACAGAAGTAGGCTTTCTAAGAGAGCTTTCCAGCCATTCCACATGACTAGAGATGAGTTGTACTTTGTCAGCCCTTTTATTTTTCTCCTAAACAGTTTTTTGTTTAAGAGAATAAAAACATCTGCTGTTTATGGTATCAGAGTAAAAAATAGAGAATGGCTATAAGCCAACAAAAACTTTATCACCACTGTGATTAGTTTTTCAGGTGTGTTTTATATCATACCTTTTGTTCCTTGTTTTTTGTTTTGGTGTTTCTGGGATGGAACCTGGGCCCTTGGGCATACTAGGTAAGCCCTGCACCCTACCCTTACACTTTTTTTTTCTTCTGATTGAGAGAGGCCTTACTAAGTTGCCCAGACTGGCCTTATTTTTACTCTGTATCCCAGGAAGGCCTTGAATATTTTGTTCTTCTACCATAACATGTATCACCAGCATTTAAGAGTGTCTTGAGTGTGTTTCTGTTACCAAATGTAGATTCCTTCCTAACACTTACGTGCTCCATTAGTGTGTCCCTAACCACCTCAGTCCCTGTGCCCAACTATCAATTATTCTAATATCTATAGTTGATAGATTTTTTTGAGGTTGTCATTTTATCCTTAATAATAAGTATCTCTTTTAGAATACCCAGTTCTGATACCTTTTCTTAAGTATAATACAAAACCTTTTTTTTTTTTTTTAAATACAAAGCCTTGTATCATTTGTGAATTAAATAGCTTTTGGGGCATCGTGAGTCAGACTGGGGTAGAATGGTCTTCCGCAGTGTGAAGTGGATCAATAAGAGCATCAATCGAGTGTTCTATAGTCAGGTTAGAAGTCATCTTGTGCTAGCTCGGCAGAAGCCCCCATGAGTCAGGAGAAGCGCAGACTGGGAGACTAGCCTGAACTATGCAGCAAGATCTCATAAGAACTAAATAAGGCGCTGGAGAAGTGGCACTTGTGCTGACAGAGAACTGAGGTTTGGTTCCTAGCAGCCAGAGTGTGGCTCATACAGCCTCCTTAGACACCAGATACACACATAATGCACATACATACATGTAGGCCAAACACTCACACACAGATAAAATAAATAAATCTAAACAAACAAGCAAAAAGCCCAGGTAGTTATGACCTGAAGCAGGAATTTAGGAGAGATTTGGGATTAACTGGTTAGGATACAGTTTAGGTAGATAGCACCACAGGAATTGGAAGGTGGCATTGGTGCAGAGGTAAGGCAAGTTTTTTGGTGTGCATCAGAGCAGAGAATAACTCAGTTTGGGAAAAGCATTTAGGGAGGAAAGGGAGGTAGATTCTGTAAAATAGCATGAGGCATGGCGGGCCTCACATGTTTGGAGATGTATCCTAGAGGGGCTGGGAACTATCAAAAAGCAACACAAGTAATGTTTATAAACAATAACGTGGGGTCCAGTGAGATGGCACATTGAGTAAAGGTGCTTGCTGCCAAACCAGAAGACCTGATTTCATTGCCCAGAACCCACAAGGTAGAAAGAGAAAACCAACTCCCAGAGGTTGTCCTTTAGCCTCACATGTATGCTGTGTCACACGAGTGCACACACAAACACACACGAAATGAGCAAATATGTACAAGAAACATGGCAGTGATAAGAAGGATGAATTAGAAATGGATATTACAACAAAAGCTGATTCCCAGGAATTAGGTTCAGTGCTCTACAGCCATGACCTTGGATAGAGGCAGTGGATCCCCAGACTTGGGGCATTTTTTTAAGCAGTAGCAGCTAGGACTTGGTGCTAGGTTAGATTTTTGGTGGTGTTGAACATGATTGCAGGTAGAGGGAAAGTTGGAGTATGGAGGAATTGAAATTGCTTTACAGCTCAAAGTTGAATTTGCAGCCAATATTTTCATGGTAAAAATCTAAGATGTAACAGAAAACTCCATTTCTATCTGCATCTCCCCTAGGAGATCATCCTGTGGAGAAAAGCCCCTGAAAAACTGAGAAAACAGAGGACGAATTTTCACCAGCGATTTGAATCTCCAGAATCACAGGCATCTGCAGAACAGCCTGAGATGTAAGCCAAACAGGACAGGGTGGCCAGAGCAGGAACTGGAGCCAAGAGGTGACACCCAGCAGATTGAAGATGGTTGGTCGCAGCGTGGGCAGAGTCTGACTCCGTGTCTGCTAGTCTTCCTTAGCCTAAGTGCTGCGTTTATTTTACAGTATGATTAAAGGTCTTTGTGTATATACATTTTAAACCGTGCTTTCTTGGAAACACTGGAGAATTCTTATGCTGCCTTTTTTGTTTTCTTTTGTACTGCACACTGATAAGCACTCAGATGCATCAGCATAAACATTAAGGATTTTTGTGTGAGTCGGCTGGTATTTGTAATTTTGCTTTCTTTATGCAAAATGTTGAAAAGCTTTCTCTCTTTTTTTTCATGCTAATGATTACCTCTTATTCTCTATGTGCAAAAAAATTAAATATTTTTGTTCAAGTAAAATGAGAAGACCTGGGCAGCCCTTATGTCCTGCAAAGTTTTAAGGTGTGGCTCCTCAGTATTTTTGAGAATTGTGTTTGTTTTTACATGTGTATCAGAAACCAAGCTGGTGTTGCATGGTAGGTGCTTCTGATCTACCATTTCACAGCCTCATGAATTTTCATCTTTGGGGTCTCTGAGGTATATTAGGTTTTTTCACCCAAGGGATTACATGGCATGTTATTGTGGCCCTCTTCCCACACTATTACTTTCTGCATCACCATGTAGGCTCTACAATGTGAGTTGACACGTCGTTAAACCTGGATCACTTCCCATAAATACTTTGAAACATGTATATATACTTTAATTTAAAGACTTTCCCCATGTGAATGCTTGTATTCACGTGGGAATGCGTGGGCTCAGGAGGACCTGTGAAGCATCTGCAGTGTCCAGATCCTGGTCTTGTTAGCTGGAGTGTTGGCTAGTTCACACTCACGTTCAGATTTCACCTAGTCTATTTAAAAAAAAAAAACAAAACACTAAGTTCAAATCAGTTGTTCAGTGTCTCTAAAGAAGGCTGCAGTCATCTGAGCACAGACACACTACTGTGGAATACGGGGGCAGGACAGAGCCTGCTGTGTGGGAGCTATGTTCACTCATGGGCCATTGGTTTTATTGTTCCATTATTCTTAATACATCTCAGTTAACCTTACTTTCTGAGGAAGCTGAACAGCAC
The DNA here is from genome assembly GCF_964271855.1 of Acomys minous. Lineage (NCBI taxonomy): Eukaryota > Metazoa > Chordata > Mammalia > Rodentia > Muridae > Acomys > Acomys minous. Next base: position 90,226,513 of record NC_140495.1, on the reverse strand, counting down.
AGTTATGTTTCTTTAACCCTATTTTACTATGATGGCACTTTGATAAAATGGCCAGCAACCAGCCCTGGCCAAAGGTTCCACGTTCCATGTCCTGGAGCAGCTACTGTAAATGTGGATTTCTAAGATGGCCATGTTTTCCTTCATGTAAGTGCCTGTTCAGAGTTTCAAATTTTCAAGATGCCAAATATTTTCATGGTCACTTGCATGTTCTAGGAAATATTCAGAGATTTTGAAAACCAATTGTATTTAACCAGCCTCAAGTTGTGCAACTATGATATATAATAAATAATTTGAAACAGAAACTAAGCTTGTAGTTTAAATAAAATGACTTTATTCTCAAATCTTCTCATTGTTAGCAGGTTAAACACAAGATTACCCAATGTTTTAGGAGGACACAGTCATAACATTGAGACATTGAATTTTATAAATGGTACTAACTTCAGGTTTGTTTAAGTCTTTTTCTCTTTTTAGATTTTAAAATTTTTGTATGTATTGGCATTTTGCCTGCGTGTATGTCTGTGTAGACATGTGGGCAGGGCCCAAGGAGGGCAGAATAGGGCACTCGGTCTCCTGGAGCTGACCTTGGAGGTGGTTCTGAGTAGCCCTGGGTGCTGGGAACAGAACTCAGGTCCACTGGAAGGACAGCCAGTGCTGTTAACCACTGCACTTTCTCTCCAGCCTCACCAGCTTCAGTTGTAAGCAGTTATATAATGCTTTTAGTGAATTTGCTTAAAACGCTTGTTCACTCTACCCGAGATTTTTGTGGTATATAACCAACTTAAACTTTTTTCTTAATTCTATATTTGGGGATTTCAGTCAAAATTTGGTAAATACAAAATAGCAACTGCAGGCTAAATTTGTCTCTACCGAAGAATATAATATCACAGAGGTTCTCAATCTTAGTCACATGTCAGGATCACTTCAGGAGCTTTAAAAATGGTCGTCACATCTAGATCTCACACAGGAAAACCAGAATTTTTGGTTTGTTTGTTTGTTTGTTTTGAGATAGGATTGGCTGTCCTGGAGTCCCTTTGTAGACCAGGCTGGCCTTGAACTCACAGTGATCCACCTGCCTCTGCCTCCCGAGTGCTGGAATTAAAGGCGTGCGCCACCACTGTCCTGCCTTAAAAACCAGAATCTCACTGGAGTGCTGGTGTATACGCATAGTCCCAGGAGGACGCCCACAAGTTCAAGGGAAGCCTGGTCAACACAGTGAGTTCCAGGGTAGTTAGACCTATATATAGAGACCTTATTTTTAAAATTTTTTTTCATGTGTTGGGGTATCAAGAAAAAAACAAAACTACCCAGGGTTGAAGAGACCCTGGCCATGCTTCTTGTTTTGTTTAAGACAGCCTCTTACAGCCAGGGCTGATCTCAAATTCATTATAGCGATGCTGGAGAGGTGGCTCAGAGGCTAAGAGCACTGTCTGCTCTTCCAGAGGTTCTGAGTTCACTCCCAGCAACCACATGGTGGCTCAATTTCACTATAGCTGAGGGTGACCTTGAAATACCTTTAAAAAAATAAAATAAAATAGGGTCTTATAGCCCAGGCTAGCTTTGAACTCCTTATGAACCAAGGTGATCTTTAACTTCTCATCCTTCTGTTTCTTTTTCTTTGCTTTTTTGTTTTTGGTTTTTTGAGATAGTTTCTCTGTGTAGCCTTGGCTGTCCTAGACTTGCACTGTAGACCAGGCTGGCCTTGAACTCACAGGGATCCACCTGCCTCTGCCTCCTGAGTGCTGGGATTAAAAGTGTGCACCACCATGCCTGGCAATGTCTCTCCCTCCCAGTGTTGGTATCATAGGCGGGCGCGATGCCTGGTTTATGTGGGGCTTGGACTCGGTGGCCCACAGCCTTGAGCATGCTAAGCAAGCAGTCTTACCACTTCCATCAACCTAGCTCTAACCTGTCCCTCTACGTCTTGGCTTATAAAATGCCAGGCAAGTACTCTCCTAACTGAACTATATTCCCAGCCTCATTTAAAGTTTTGTTTTTCTCATTAATGACATTTTTGTGGTTTGTTTATTATTTATTTTTTGTACATAGTTGGGAAAGAAAAAGGCTTTTCCTCTGTTGTTTGAGACAGGGTCTATGCAGCTAGGATGGCTGTGAATCCATCACCCTATCTCAGTCTCTTGCATGCCTGATTCTCTGGGTTGTAGTGTAAGAATTGCCACGCTAACCACCTGAGCCCCATCTCAGGGAGATGTTGATGGTTTATTAAATGCAACACCTCAAGACTGACCACGGCCAGGGCAGTGGACTCGGGAGCCAAGTTTCTAAAGCTGGCCTGTTTCTAAAGCAGGCCTTTTTTGGTTTTTTCGAGACAGGGTTTCTCTGTGTGGCCTTGGCTGTCCTAGACTCGCATTGTAAACCAGGTTGGCCTCGAACTCACAGGGATCCACCTGCCTCTGCCTCCTGAGTGCTGGGATTAAAGGTGTGGGCCACCACCGGACAAATGGGCAAGCGGGCCTTTCATAAGAAACACTGTAACCAGGTAACCAGGTAGGGAGCAAGGGGAGGTCAGCACTACATCATTTTTTTTCTTTTTCTGGTTTTTCAAGACAGGGTTTCTCTGTGTAGCCTTGACTATCCTGGACTCACTTTGTAGACCAGGCTGGCCTCGAACTCACTGCTTCCCAAGTGCTGGGATTAAAGGTGTGCACCACCACTGCCCAGCGCACTACATCATTTTGACTAGCTAAACAAAAGAATCATTTTGTTCCACATTGTATCTGGTGTCCAGGTGGCCAGACAAAGCATTTTAAGCTGATTGGCTAGGATATAGGGTTGGGGGCTTTCCAGTTCTCCACTGTTCCAGGAGAAGGGAACATAGCAAGTATTGTGGTTTTGTTTAAGTAGAGCATATATCATTAAAGCAAGCAGAAGATTCAGCTAGTACTGAATTGTAAGTAAAAGGCTGTTCAAGCTCCAGGGAGGCAGAGTCTGAGAACTTGACCTTAACTTCACCTTATGATCAAAATAAAGACTTGAAAATAAAATGATTTCTGTTATGCTAAAGACAAAAGCAGGTATTAATAGGAGCCTACAGGTTTTTGTTTTGGGGGAGAGGGTGGTGTTGAGACAGGGTTTCTTTGTGTAACAGCCTTGGCTGTCCTGGGCTGGCTTTGTAGACCAGGCTGGCCTAGAACTTGGAGATCCGCCTGCCTCTGCCTCCCAAGTGCTGGCGTGCACCACCACCGCCTGACTAGGAGCTACAGTTTTAAGCAAGTTATAACACCTGTACTTCTACACTAAGTGGAAGTCAAGAAAGCCCATGAAATCACATACTTATGAAGGTTCCCAAAAATGTAACTCAAAAGGAGTAGGTAGAGGGGCTAGAGAGACGGCTCAGAAGTTAAGAGTACTGGCTGTTCTTCCAAAGGTCCTGAGTTAATTCCCAGCAACCACATGGTTACTTGTAACCATCTATAATGATATCTGATGCCCTCTTCTGGCATGCAGGCATAACACTATAAATAAATCTTAAAAAAAAAAAAAAAAAAGGAGTGGGTAGAAGTGGGTGCTTGTGTACTGGAGAAGGAGTAGGAGAGGTATCTTAGGTGAGATGTACAGGTCTTCCCTTGTTGCTTCTGGCGAGGGTCAGCTCTAAGATAGGGGGTCAGTGGCATATCTGAATCTCTGTAGTGTGGGCACAGTAGCTGTGATGCTTACTTTCAATATAATGAGCAAGATTCTGTGTTGTTCCATTTACATTTGTTGATGCTGTTGATCGTGTATGATGGCTTTGAGACAGGATTTCTCTCTGTAACAGCCCTGGCTGTCCTGGAACTCTCCCTGTAGCCTGGCTTCTGATGTAAAAAGGATCCCCCTGCCTCTGCCTCCTAAGTGCTGGGATTAAAGGCCTGCGCCAACATTCAGCTTTTCTTTTCTTTTTTTCTATGAGTTTTTAAGTTCAGTGTTGGGGGAGGTGAGTGAGGAGAAAGGCAGAGGAAGAGGCGGGAGGTGGAGTTAGTTGGGGAGAAGTAGGAGAGAGCGCCTGGGAGCAGAGTGAGCATTATAAGGCAGAAGAAGAGAATCGTCAGTTTCCAAAGGGGGAAACTGGTTAAAGTGAACAAGAGTCTTCAAAGCAGGTACACTGGGCTAGGAGAGGGTAGTTTTAGAAGGCATAGATTTTGACCTGGGGATGGGGATTTTGTACAAGTAGCCAGTGGTCAATATAAGGAGACTGAGGGAGGTGTTCTGGGGTCCCTGTGACATTAGCCGGATGGCTTGGGCAGTGGTGGAGTCCAGGGAGCCTGTTGCTGGCCAACCCACTTTATATGAGGGCCAACTGGCCTCACAAAAAGCATGCATTTTTCCCTTAGTGAGGGTAACACCATAATCCCCAAAACTGTGGGGAAATTTAATGTGCAAATTAGGGGAGATTTGGAATAGCTGGTCACCATTATGGAGAAAGGTTTACAGAGCTTTAGGAAGCAATGGGCAAAAGGGACCAGACTGGAGAAGGCAACAGTGAAGGTGAGGTGACCTAAGGGGAGATCTTGAGTTAAGGACAGAGAAGAGGAGGTAGGCCCACCAGAGCACTTGTTCATAAAGCTGGAGAGCTCCTGTCCTTGGAACAAAGGAGGGAAGGTAGGTTTGTAGACAAAAGGGCAGAACTTACTGGAACTGTCAATATTATCCCAGGAAAGGGATTAACACTGCTCATGTAGCAGAGCTAAAAAGGGTAGTGGGTTGCTCCCTGAAAGGTGAGCAAGCTTTGGGTTGGCTTCTAGTTGTCCCTAAGTGAAAGAGCCTGGAGGACTGACCAGCTCTTCTATCCTTGAGACAGACAACAAAAGGGACAATACACAACAGATATCCAGAGAACGAAGATCCACACCCTCCCTGCCCCCCCCCCCCACCCCCACATGGACAAGCACTGTCCAGAGCAGAACTTGCCTTTGGTCACCAGTTGTCTCTCCATCTTGGGAGTTAGGGCTTCTTGACAATAGATGGATTCTGAACTGACATCAGCCATCTGAAGTCACCATCCATTAGGACCCATTCAGACTCTGTAGCCTCTGCCAGATTCCCAGCTCTAGCCATGGAGCAAACTGGTGTATCACCGAATCAGCACACATTAGTTGGGCTGGCCACTTGCTCAGACTAAACCAGAAAACTAGGTCTGTCCTGAGTGACACTGCAGTATAAAGCAAAAGTATAGGCAAAAACACTTCATCAGAAGTGCTCTTCTTGACCCGGAACTGAATTTACAATACAGATTTACCTTCCAGAAGTAGCAGCTGGACTGGATACATTTTGGTATCTCAGAAAGTTGAGTCATAGTGGACCTCACCAGACTCAGTGAGAGGAGTGGGGTTCTGGAATATCTTTAGGTCATGCCTCCCTTTAACCTCTTGTCCAGAGTAAGACTTAGTCCCAAGCATTCTGGGATAGGCCACTAGGGCTTCCATATGAGATGCCCACATGAGTAATTTATGGACCACCATGAATATAAGGCCAAGTAAGGGAGTCCTTTATTTAAGCTGACAAGTGAGAGCAGGCTTCTTCCACAAAGAACTCTCAGCCCTTACATAAGAAAATAGAATTACAGAGGCAAAACCAAGCTTGCTTTCCCTGTAAGGAAGGAGGAAACCCTTTGTTCTGTCAAGGGGTGCGTGGTTTTGAAGTGGAGGAGGGTCAGGGATGGAGGGTTAATGACCTAAAAGCTTCAGGCAAGGTAAGAAACAGACAGGAAAGCTAATGCACTGATCACATCTGCAGGCAGGAAGTTAACACACTGCTAAGAACCCCCACCGCAGCACACAGATCTGTAGATGGGATTTCCACCCCAAAAGTTCCCTTTTCTGCTGTATAAAACCGTCAAGCCCTGCTCACCCCCAGCACATTCTCCAATCCTGCGGAGAGATTGCTGCCCTCCAGTGTCCTAATAAAGGACAATCGGCTCCCTTTTATTTGCAAGTCCCCTTGATAAATGCTGCTCTAATAAGATCAACCTGACTTCTGGACCATTTCATGTACACCTGTCTTTGGACTAGATTTTATATACCACTTCTCTGTGCCTCGTTTGCTTTTAAGTCTGCAGAAATCTTGTTATAGTTTTGAAATTATTACCTTGACTTGCCGTCAGCCCATCAAAAAACTAAATACTTGCATTATTCAGTGGTTACCATTATCACCAAAACAGATAAAAAATTGAGTGTAAAGGACCTCCCTAAATCCCTAGCCTTACTTTTGTAAATCAAAAGCACTTAGCAAACTGTTTCTAGACTCTTATTTGACACAATGTTACTTACTATATAACATGTAACTTAGTTACTAAATTATAATGTAAGTATGTAGCAGTATGAGGAACCATCTGACCAACATGTTTTTAATTTAATGTTTCAGTCTCGGGAGAAAACAGTATCCAACTGCCTAGTCTCCAATTTTGGATCAAAGTATTCTGGGAGGCAGCAGTGTTGCAAAGTAAAGATCTTTATTATGGTGGCTGGGCCAACTTAGTCTCCATGGGAATAGGAGAAAAGTGGCCCACATATCAGGACACACAAACAATTTGTAGCCCATACAGAGAAGTTGGAAGATATTCAGGAGGGCTTGGATTCCTCTGACCCTAAGTGAACACTTATGCCTGAGGTAGGTGACAGTTCCTGAACAGATCTGTGTGGGAAGCCGTGCTCACATTCGCCATTACAAGATGGCGCTGACATCCTGTGTCCCATGCTGACAAACAACTAATCTGCGCATGTGCGAAGGGATTTTCCACTCGTTGTGCTCTGCCTCTCCCGTGGCGTCATCTCGCCCGATGAGCAACAGCCAATCAGGGACTGACACATCCTAAGCGGAGGACAGTTTCCTATATAAGGGATGGGTTTCTGCTGTTTGGTCTCTCTGTCTCCATTTTACTTGTGTAAGCTTATGCTCTCCCTCTCAAGATGCATTAAAGCTTTACTGCAGAAGGATCCTGTTTGTGTGTGCAGCGTCGTTCTTGCTGGCGAGATGGTAACGCTAGCCACAGATCTGGGCCTCCTGAAAGGGAGCTTGTTGCTTTGCCAGCCCAGGGGGCTGGTCTCAGCCCAGACTGTTGGAATCTCAGCCTTCCATTGCTTCAGCAGTGAGGACTCTATGTCTGGCTATGTCTGTGACTGCATTTGTGGGGCCCTCATGAAGTTGATATTTTGAGAGAAGTGTTACCAGAATTGTAGGGGTTGTACAGTCAATTCCATTGAGTCCCCAGTAAAGGTAACCTGAGCCTTTAACTTATGTAACCAATCGCTCCCCAAGACAGGATATGGGTAGTTGGGCATCAGAAGAAAAGAATGAGTCATAGGCCAGGCATGGTGGCACATGCCTTTAATCCCAGCACTTGGGAGGTAGAGGCAAGTGGATCTCTGTGAGTTCGAGCCCAGCCTGGTCTACAAAGTGAGTCCAGGACAGCCAGGACAAGAGAAATCCTGTCTCGAAAACCAAACAAATTGCAAAGAATGGGTCACAGTTCTGTTAGCTAAGTCAGTGATCCAGGTCTGGGGGTAGTTCTTGGATCTTTCCTGTGGGAAATTATAGCGCTCCCCCCCCCCACCCCCCGCTGCCCTGCCTTTCCACAAGGTTCCTCTGTGTAACAGCCCCAGTTATCCTGCTTTGTAGGTCAGGCTGGCCTCAGACTCAGAGATCCACTTGCCTCCACCTCCCCAGTGCGCTTGCCACCATGCCTGGCTCCCTTCTGCTTTTTAAGAGTCACCATCAGCTCCATAGTGCATGTATACATGCTTTTGTTTTAATCCCAAGTGTGGGATGTGAAACAGACTTGTGTGAGGGTTTGCGGTGTTTTTCCACTGGAAACAGACATGTGAGAGAACAGGTGATGTTTGTCCACTAGAAGAGGAACCACCTCTTGTGGGGCCATGGTCTTTGCCAACTCCTAAACATCCTAGTATAGACTCTGACAGGAATATCTGTGAGCCCAAAACAAGGGAATGGGCTTCTGGTCTTGGCATCATTTCCTATTGTTCATTGCTCCCCTTTGAGACGCTCCAAGAACTGTTCCAGCGAACGCTTTGAGGTTCCAGCTGCTGCGGTTGCAGTCACCTTTGCTGAATTGCTGGTTTGCTGTTTAATGGGTCTGCTGGTGTCCTGCCAACTATGTGGAATTGCTCCAAGGAACTGAGTCTAAAAAGGTCTACTCCTGTTCCCATTAACCTCTTTTCCTCTCTTATCTCGGGTAGGCAGGATGAAAGGGAGCTATAAGCATTAAAGAACCCCAAATAAAGCCGGGCATGGTGGCGCACGCCTTTAATCCCAGCACTCGGGAGGCAGAGGCAGGCGGATCGCTGTGAGTTCGAGGCCAGCCTGGTCTACAAAGTGAGTCCAGGATGGCCAAGGCTACACAGAGAAACCCTGTCTCGAAAAAAAAAAAAAAAGCAAAACAAACAACAACAAAAGAAAAGAACCCCAAATAAAGTAGGTTTGAAAAAGGTCAAAGCCTACAAGTGATGCCCAATAGAGGATCCAGGGAAAAGCCTTGGTTTCCTCATGCGTTGGTGACAACTAAGATGTAGGGGTTGCTTTTTTCCTTCTGACAAGGACAACCACTCTTCCAGTGTCCCTTTTCCTTGCAATAGATGCACTGATACTTTTCTAGCCTGGATCTTTCCTTGGCCTCAGAGAGGGTTTTATTCTTTTGTGGTGGTGGGGCTTCTGAGATTTCCTCCTATGGCTGTCATCAGTACCCTTGCCGTTTCCTTTCCTTGGGCTTGGGCTGGGGTGTCCTCCCTACAAACACTCTCTAAGCTATCGCCATTAATTCAGAAATCAATTTTCCTTCGAATTCTTCTAGTTTTTATAATTAAAGAAAATGGGAATGGGGGGGGTGTTTCTGAGTTTTCCAGTTGTAAAGACCAGTGCTTGAGAAAAGGCCATAAATATAGACTATCTTAGCTGAGTGTAGTGGCACACACCTTTAATCCTGGCAGGTGGATTGATGTGAGTCCAAGGCCAGCCTGGTCTACAAGGTAAGTCTAGGTTAGCCAAGGCTACACAGAGAAACCCTGACTTGAAAAACAAACAACACACACACACACACACACACACACACACACACACACTATCTTGGCCCTGCTTTCGTCCCTTGTCCGTGGGTGGACAACCTGTCAGTGGAGTTCCAGCTGGGAGATGAATTTGGTGCGGGGATGATCTATTTCGTCATCAGGAGTCTGTATGCTTGATAACTTTTCTGATTAAAAGAAAATGAGCTGGGGGTGGGGGGTTGTCTTCAGAGTCAAAGCCCCTAAACTTCGAACTCTTCGTGAGCTCGAATGGTCTTTCTTCTTTAAGATTGCGTCCCCCGCCCCCAGGGATAACTCAACCTTATATTGTTACACGGTGGCCCTCCTTGATAACCACCTTCTTAGGTTAAGAATCGTCCCTTAAAAAAAAAAAAAAAAAAAAGGATCGTCCCTTTAACCCGGAGATGCGGTTCACCCAGACCCTCCTTCCCTTCCTCGGTCTTTATTCCCTGTTTCAGAACGTTCAAGTCCTGCAGCTCAGTGGTAGAGCACATGCCTAGCATGCTGATGGTCCCTACATCGAGCCTTAGCAGGGAGAAGCACGTGTACTTACACACGTGTCACACAAAGACTTTACTTACTGTCGTAAAACCAAATTTCCCTGCAACCCATCTTGATCTGTAACAGCTATGTCCTCCAACGTTATCCTGTCAGAAAGCTAAGGATAATAATTCACCAATCTTTCTGGAAATGCACTTTGGCGTTTGAAGCCACATGCTGCAGGATGCTTGGCTCACCGGAGTGGCCAGTTTGGTCACCTGATAACGCTTGCAAAGTTCCCCGGGGCTCACGTGTGACATCCGTACAGACGCCTGGTTATTTCCCCTTCTTTGGAGAAAGATGTTGTCAATTGCAGCAAAAAACAGTGAGAGGATTTTAGCTCGTTTCCACCAGTGTACCGTACGGAGGTCATTTTCTCCTGAAGAGAGCAAACTTCAGGTCTTTCCATCTCCTTTTCGGTCAGGCTCGGGCGGAAACAGCCCTACGCTCTCTGTGGGTCCTTTCGCTCCGCGGGCGCCGGTGCTTACGTCATTGCCCGGTGCCCAGTCGGCGGGCTTTTCCCCGGCTCGTTTAGAGCCGTGGCCCCGATGTCCTTGCCTCGGTGTACCCTCCTGTGGGCTCGGCTCCCGGTGGGGCGCGGGGCTGGGCCCCGGGTGGCCGCCTGCTCCCCACTTCGCGCCTTTGTGGGGCCGTTCCCCGGAGCTCCAGGACGCGTTCCCTGCCTAGCCGCCTCCTCCTCTGCCTCTGGTGGCTCCAAAGCCCCGAATACATCCTTATTCGTGCCGCTGACAGTGAAGCCTCAGGGCCCCAGCGCCGACGGCGATGTGGGTGCCGAGCTCACTCGGCCTCTGGACAAGAGTGAGTTCTGGAGCCTCGGGGCGAAGCGGCAGGATCTGCGGCCAGAGCCTGCAGAATGCAGTGTCTGTTCCTTTCTGGAGACCTCGGCACCCGGGATCAATTCATTCTTAACCTCCTCCATAGGGACACCGACCCTTCCTTTCCCTCTTCTGAGCGATTAAACCTTAACTCTTGTATCGAGGTGATTAGGGGAGAATTTCGTGCTTAAGTGGTGCACCGCTTGAGCTCCTCGGGTCCTCAGAGGGTCTGAAGGGATTAGCAGTGAAGGACTTCTCAGGATTCTTCGCCCTTGCCTGGACTCGGATGTCTAACAAAGTTATGGTTCCACCTAGTTGTCAAAACATCGGGTCTCAGATCCCGATTCCTCCTAAGTTTATTTTCCCACGAGGCAGACCTGAATGTAAATTCAAGATAGAAGTTGAAAAAGTGTCCTTTCCAAAAGTAGTATCGTCCCGGGTCCCAGAGATGAAGAAAAAACCCTTAGCATCACTGGATGAGTTTGCAGTGGGTTTTGCTCTACCAAACTGACAGTCGGTTAATGCTTTCAGTGGGAGGGGGCTTTAGATTATATGGCTGACTGTACCTCTGTATGATTAGGAGGGTGAAAGGTTTGTTTGTTTGTTTTTCCAGCCGAAAGACATTCTTGGAGATAGAAGAAATGTCATAGGTCGTGGCACAGCTGCCTTCAATAAATAAAATTGATGCTTCCTGTTGTGACCTTAGAATATAGACTTCATCTTGGGAGTGTGAGGCAGAGAGGTGGCAAGTTCAGTGCCAGCCTGGGCTCCAGAGTGAGTGCAGAACCAGCTAGGGCAACTTAAAGAGATACTGTTTCAAAATCAAAGGGTTTTTGTTTGTTTGTTTGTATGTTTTAAGATTGATTTATTATGTATACAGAGCTCTGCTTGCATGTAAGCCTGCAAGCCAGAAGAGGGCATCAGATCATATTACAGATGGTTATGAGCCACCATGTGGTTGCTGGGAATTGAACTCAGGACCTCTGGAAGAGCAGTCAGTGCCCTTAACCTCTGAGCCATCTCTCCAGCCCTTGTTTTTGTTTTTTGTTTTTAATGGGCTTGAGGATATAACCCTGGGATAGAGCACTTGCCAAGCACGTGCAGTGAGTGCCCTAGGTTTGTTTCCAAGTACTATATAATCAACTAATCAACAAAATAGTACTCCTCTCCTTTTCTCTTCCTTCCCTTCTACCTTTTCCCTCCTCAAAATAAGCCCAGAATGTTCTCAGATTGGGGATTGTCATCAGTTATTGTAGGGACCACCATGGCGGACACTCCTGCTAGCAGAGAAGTTCATCTGCCTCTGGTAGCAGGACCCACCTCTTCTTGGAAGCAGTGGTTACTTGGGAAGTTTTGCGCACAGGTCGAGGTTGGAGGGCAGCTCTGTGGAGTTGGTCCTCTGCTGGTGTCTGCGGTACAGCAGGGATGTTGAGTTGTTTTACTCTGCCATTTTCCTTTCACTCCATCGCACATTAACTCACCAAGAGGAAAAAGCCCAAAGCATCACGTTCCTGTGGCATTCCTGTGGCTGCTGCCTTTGGGTGTTGTGACTTCAAGTTCCTTTTGCTTTTCCTAGATTTGTCTGAATTGGGAAACAAATGTTAACCTTTCACATCTCTCTTTTAGATGAAGTAAAGAAGATCTTAGACAAGTTTTATAAGAGGCAAGAAATTCAAAAGCTGAGTGCTGACCATGGGCTTGATGGTAAAGGCAACAACTTTTTAAAAATTCACTTTTAATTATCTTATCGTTTAATATTTGTGAGTATTTTGCCTGTGTGTGTGTCTGTATACTGCTTTCATGTAGTACCCATGGAATTGGACTTAGAGATGGTTGTGAACCACACTGGGTGCTGAGAATAGAGCCTGGTTTATGTGGAGGAGCAGCCAGTGTTCTTAACCCCTGAGCCACCAGCTCTGCCAGTAACATCTTTATAGAGGTGTTGCATTTTACTTTGTACTTTGTTTTTTTGAATATTTATTTATTTAAGTATACAGTGTTTCATCTTCATATATGCCTGCAGGCCAGAAGAGGGCACCAGATCTCACTATAGATGGTTGTGAGCCACCATGTGGTTGCTGGAATTGAACTCAGGACCTTTGGAAGAGCAGGCAGTGCCCTTAACCTCTGAGCCATCTCTCCAGCCCTGTACTTTGTTATATGTAGTTATAGTACATGGTTGTAGGCTGAAGAAATATCTCTCCTTCCAGGCACCTGCAAGCCTTCCTTGCATGCCAAACTCAGTGCAGGAACTGCGCTCAATGTGGTGTTTAGTTTTAGTTTTAACTCTCTTGTGAAAACGAGCTGTGCTACCAAAACGTTGCTAGGTAGCTGGAGTTTGCTGTGCTGTGTGTGTGTTTCAACAACGAGAGTGGAAGTGAAAACTAAAGTCTTACATGCTTTGCTTTTGTGTTTTCCACAGCTCGTCTCTTCCACCAAGCTTTCATAAGCTTTAGAAACTACATTATGCAATCTCAGTCTCTGGATGTGGACATTCACATTGTCTTGAATGACATCTGCTTCAGTGCAGGCAAGTGCTTAGGGAATCTTTTGTTGTTGTGGTTGTTGTTGTTTTTGAGACAGGGTTTCTCTGTGTAGCCTTGGCTGTCCTGGACTTGCTTTGTAGACCAGGCTGGCCTCGAACTCACAGAGATCCACCCACCTCTGCCTCCTAGTGCTGGGATTACAGCCGTGTGCCACGCCATGCTGTGAGGAGCACACACACAGCAGATGATATTATGTGGTGCGTGTGTGTTGTATGTGCCCCTGTGTGTTCCTTTGAGAACATGCAGAGACTAGAGGAAGACAGCAGGGTCCAGCTATCCCTGGGTCTCACTGACCTTTGAGCTGGCCTGGCAGCTAGCAAGCCCCAATGATCCTCCTGTCTCCCTGCCCTTTCCCCTTCCAAAGCTGGGGTTAAACGCTCACTCAGCTTTTTAGGTGTGTGCTGGGATCTAAACTCAGTTCCTCATGCTTGCACAGTGAACACTCATATGCCCTGAGCCATCTGTCTTTCGCTCTTTCTCTTTCTCTTTCTCTTTTCTTTTCTTTTTATTTTGAGACAGTTTCTCTGTGTGGCCTTGGCTGTCCTGGACTCACTTGGTAGACCAGGCTGGCCTCAAACTCACAGTGATCCTCCTGCCTCTGCCTCCAGAGTACTGGGATTAAAGGTGAGAACCACCACGCCCGGCTCCTGAGCCATTTTTTAATCCCTGAGAATTTTAAGAATCGTAATGGATGTGCTTTCCCGTACTTAGTGTTTATTTTTCTAGCAGGGCTTCCTTGTTTTAACAATAGGTTCTGGCAATGAATAAACACTCTATAAATAAGTCACTGTGCGTTTATATCAAATCCCTCCAGTAGTAAGGCATGCATAGACTGTCTTTGATCCCTTGTCATCTGTCCTCTGTTAACATAGATGAGCCCCATGAATGGAATTGTGCCAAATAGAATTAGTGCATGGCACCTTTCATCTGTTTCTACCATTGGCTTTTCTCTCCTGCATGAAGTTCTTGTCCTAAAAGAAAAACAAAGCACTAGCTATGGTGGCTCACTTAGTCCTAGCCCCCTGGTGGCCAAGGCAGGATTTCTTTGAGTTCCTGGTTAGCCTGGGCTTTAGTGTGGCCCTGTCTCAACACAAAATGAAAAACATAGTAGGAACATTCTTGTTTGACTTCCATGGGTATCTTCGTCTTAATTATAATGTTGAATGTGTTTGACACTTCAACCTTTAGCTTGTGCCTGACACCGAGGGAGAATCCCATATGTAGCCAAATGGGGCATACTCCACTTTCTCTCAGAGCCGCTAAGGTGCGGAGAAAATGTATTTGGTTCTCTGTGGTCTTTGGGGTAGAAGTGTAGCTTGGGGTTTGATCATAGGCGCAGTGTGCACAGATCCCTGGGTTCGAGCCCTGACAGTTTCCCTACCCAACACATTTCACAAAAAAAAGTTGGTATCTTTAGCATCTGTCCAAGCTCTTCACTTTTAGTTTAATCCCCACTGTGTTAATCTTTGCATGTTCACACTGGAGAGAGAGCCACAGCATGGCAGTGGACAGCTAGTTTTTTTCTTTTGTCAGAAATGTGAGTGAAGTTTAGAGAGGGAGGAATAGAAAGTGGGGTCCCAGGGAAAGATGGAGCCTCTTGCTCCAGAACTTGCTCTGAGGCTCTGGCAGTGTCCAGCTTAAAAAAAAAAAAATGGTTTCGTAGCTCTGGGGTCTGACCTGGGAGGACTGCAAGTTTACGGTTCAGTTTTGAGGATCATGCAGAGCGGGCGTGCTAACGCACTGTGCTATTTTACAGCTCATGTGGATGATTTATTCCCATTTTTCTTGAGACATGCCAAACAGATATTTCCTGTATTGGAATGCAAGGAAGATCTACGTAAAATCAGCGACTTGAGGATACCGCCCAACTGGTTAGTTCTTGTATTTACTAATAGAGAATTTCTTAATTTGGGAAAATAAATGTTGATGCTTTTGTTTTATACTAGAAACAAAAATAGAGTCTAAAATTTGTTTTCCTAG